>NC_041383.1:662228358-662255933 GCF_002162155.2 Triticum dicoccoides | reverse complement strand
CCCTATATAAAGGAGGGGGGAGGGAGGGCAGCCACACCTGAAGCTTTGGCGCCTCCCTCCCCCTGCTACACCTCATCCTCCTCCCATAGTTGCTTGGCAAAGCCCTGCCGGAGTCCTGCTGCATCCACCACCACGCCGTCGTGCTGCTGGATCTTCATCAACCTCTCCTTCCCCCTTGTTGGATCAAGAAGGAGGAGACGTCATCCGCTCCGTACGTGTGTTGAACTCGGAGGTGTTGTCCGTTCAGCACTTGGTCATCGGTGATTTGGATCACGACGAGTACGACTACCTCAACCCCATTCACTTGAATGCTTCCGCTCGCGATCTACAAAGTTATGTAGATGCATTAATATCACTCATTGCTAGATGAACTCATAGATGGATCTTGGTGAAACCGTAGGAAAAAATTTATTTTCTACAACGTTCCCCAACAGGCCCAACCCTCAGGAGTTCATCACCAAGATCACTCAGGAGCTTCAGGAATCAAGAGTCATACGCGGCGATCGCCGCATGCCTAGTGTAGCTCCCCATCTAGGCGAGGATGGTGGGCTGCGCGTCTGCATCGACTTACCGGGTCTCAACCGGGCCACGTCTCAGGAGCGTCTTTCGCCTTCGCACGTGGGACGCTGCGAGGGTCCGCCGCACAGCTACATTCACATGCCCTTCGGCCTACCGAACGCGGCTGCTACTCACCAGCGCCATCTACGGAGCATTCTGGCGGCTCAGGAGGCCAGGCATCACGTGGTCCTGGCGGAGATGGAGATGGTCCTCGAGGAACCGCCTGGTCCCCCAGAGCCTCCCGAGGCTCAGGGCTTCGGTGGCTCGTGAGGGCCGGTCTCTTCACCGCGCATCTTCAGCTACTCCAACACACCCCCTCTACAACGGTGCCAGGTGACATCTTCCGAGTTCATTTCAGCTGGGAGCGCCCTTAGGGCTGCATCATTCCCAGGTCGTGTGGGTCTGCCCCTGCGACATGTATCCCTTTTGCTTATGCCTTTAGTTTACCTTGCTGGGGGTGCCCCTCGGGCTGCATCATCCCCTAAGTTGCTCGGGCCTGACCTAGTGGCATGTATTACTCCTGCTTTTATCTAAGCTGATTTGCCTTTCATGCTTAACATGTCTGTGGTTATCGCCTGCTCGAATGACACCTACCTCTGGAGCTGCTTACGCTGGCACGGCGCTTGTGCATGGGTCCGTCCCTGCAACGCCAACAAATCAGGGTGGTCAAGCTCTGGCCCGCGGCAGCCCTGCAAGCGTCACCTCACCAGGCCCTCAGTGCCCTCACCACTATCTCGGAGTGACCAATGGCGGGCTGGTAATCATAATGGCAACTCGTGCTTCTCTTGTGTTGGTTTACAGGAACCCCCTGAGGTCAACAGCGGGTGGCACCACGAGCTCTCTCTTTCTTCCCGACGTGATCCGCTTGCATGTTAAAAGGGGGGATCCGGAGCATCGCGACTCAGGAGCTCTTACTGGCTCTCCAACCCTCACCCCCTGGCCTTGTCCACGGCATCGCGGCCTGGCATACCAGCGGCGGCTAAGCTCGCTCGAGGGCCGGGACCTGAGGACGTAGAGCACCAAGGAGGGTGTGGGGGGGAGAGGAGAGGCTCGCGAAGGCCTAACCTAGCTACATCCCAGCTGCCAACGTCCAAGTCCGGCGCAGCGCAATGGAACGACTCCATGCCTTCAAGATAAGTTTCGTGCCTGCGATAGCTAATTAATGCGACACAGAATTTCCACCTAATGTGGCTCTGTGGCGGCAACGTTGCTTTCCTTTCTCATCTCTCGGCGGCTTCTTGTGCGCTAAAGGGGACCTCCTGAGCATCGCGCCTCAGGGGCTCTTACTGGACCTCGGGTCGCTCACCTCCTGGCCTTGACCACGGCATCATGACCTGGCATACCAGCGACGGCTGAAGCCTGCCTGGGGACCAGGACCTATCAGCGTAGAGCACCGAGTCGTCGCGAGATTAGAAAGGGGAACCAAGCCGGGACAGGACAGGCATTCGCATTGTTTCATAATAAGATTAATATCAACAAAAGATATCGCGGACCCTTTACATGCCCCCGCGGGGTATTTTCTCGATTCCTCGCAGGGAACAAAAGACGTGAATCCTAAGGAGCCCTAACTACACGCGCCTCCATGGTCGACGCCATCATCAACAGTGGGCCACAAGAGGCCGGTGCCACAACCTCATCTAGATCAGTTGCGCCGGCGTCTTGATGCAGCCGCCTTGAGCCGGGTGCGACGCAAGCTCGGGGGCACGTAGTTGTCGTCGCTCGTCTCCGGAGTCACGAGAACCTCGGGAGAGTCACTGGACTCCCAAGTATCGCCGTTGCTGCCCGAGGAGCCGTTGGGGAAGCGGGTGGCAGGCCTAGCCCTTGCCACGTCGGTGCCCTGACTGCCTCCTCTCAGGCAGCACTCCAGCCGGCGGCCTTCTGCATCGAAGACCTTGAAGAGCATCAAGGAGGCGCCATCGTATTCAAAGTGAATCACGAGCGCACTCCCTGTTCGGCAGACCCGCGCAATCTCGCCCCAGCCTCGGGTCATGAAGACCTTGCCCGGAGCGACGACTTCAACCTCCGCTCCGGTGGCCAGGCCCCCGCAGTCGGCGTGCTGCAGCCAAAGCTCGAGAGTCCCCCTCGGCAGCATCTTGAAGGTGAAGAATAGAGGGAAGCGGATCCAGGTGCTTGGAGGAATCGCGGCATGAAGCACAAGCTCGCGAGAGGAGTCCGCGGCGTGGACTCCAGGAGCGATGGCGCGCGTCGCCATGGCTCGTCGACCTCGCCTGCGGCGTGGGCGGCAATGCTCGCCTTCTCCTTCTCCAGGGCCCTCGGCCTGGTGTAGGGGTAGTGGGAACCCAGGAGGTGGTCGCTTGTACCAAGGCCTCGTCATCTCCGGCCACGCGACCTCATTGCATCGGCGCGGGACCGGTCGTTTCTTCGGCGGGATTGGGTCAGGCCCCTCCCGGGGGGCCTTTCCTTTCTCTTCGGCTGAGAACCGACGGATCGGTGCCATTGGCGTCATGAGCGGAGGAGGAGCAAGAGAGAAGAGGCAAGCAAAGCAAGGAGAGATGGACATGGACAGCGGGGGATCATGCCTCCCCGTACTTATAGTCGAGAGGAGGCCAACCGTCGGCCTCCACGATCATAGGTAATGATGACTCTTTTTTGCATGCAACGGGCACTCGTCAAATCGGCAGCTACGGAGGCGGCAGGAAGGGGAGATGCCCACGTCTAATCAAGTCGCCACGCGTCAACCAAGGCCGTAGGCTGTTGGGGCCCGCGGCGCTCCACACTTGCCCTTGGCTTCGCTGCCAAGCCAAGTCCGAGCGTGCCTTGGGCCCGGGGGCTACTGTCGGTGTTCTAGACATGGGGGTATCCAGACTTGCCTGCCTGTGGCCTGCGACGTGGCTTAGCAGTGGCCCAGTACGGCTCATCTTCATCAACCCAAGTTCAAGACCCTCGCGAGGGGCCAAGCCTCGCGGGGCGGATGACGCAAGGCCTCCTCAAGGGCGGCCTCACCAGGCAGGCTCGCGAGGAGGCGGAGAGATCAAGGCAAGGGTACCTCGCGAGGTGCACATGACGCGAGCCATGACGATCAAGACCAGGCGGGCGCCAGCCTATGCAGTGTCCTCATTTCCTCTTTGGTTCTAAGGGGGCAAGCGTAGGCGCGGAGGGCATCAGGCAAAGGTTTCCATATCGCTGCAACAAGACCAGGACTAGCAGGACGGCAAGATGGAGGTCACCGTGGAGCCCAAGACGGCGTCATCACCAGTGCCTTTGGCAATTGAAGACCACCTTTAGTCAGGATAAGCTTGTACTGGATGTCCCCTTTCAAATCCCGCCGTTCTGGAATCCCTTCCCGCTCAATATTTGGGAAGAGGACCAGGGCCTCTATAAATTGGACTAGCCACCACCGTAGCAAAGAGAGATCATTCAGTTCATCCACACCACACCAGCACAAGAACACCTCTCCTTGCGAGGTTGTTCTTCCCCTTGTACTGTTCATCATCAGCCCAAGAGGCAATCCACACACCACACACTGGAGTATGGTATTACACCACAATGGTGGCCTGAACTAGTATAAACCTTGCGCCCCTTGTGTTGTTCATCTTGTTAGCTTAGAATTGCGGCGAGGTCTTGGGCGTGGATCGGTAGGGAGAAGATCTCCGTGCGCACCCCAGAGTTCGAACCTTCAGGGAAATGCCGGAGCCTGATATCCGACAGTAGTGGAAGCCCCGCGCGGAGAGGAGTACGAGGGTTCACTGGTTCGGCTGCAGTGTGAGGCTTCTGATGACTCTCGTATGTTGACTACGTTGACCACACCATGCCGAGCGCACCAAGTCCAGTGGATGATGGAGAGGCCCCAGACTGGAATGACCCGGAGATGGGGAAGACACGGCAGTGGAATTGCGGATGGAGAGGAGTGGGAAACTTGACTGGTTCAGGTGCGCGGCAGCACTGCCACCCACAGGAAACAGGAGCAAGAACAGAGGTTGAAGAAGGAGCACGGCTGTTAGATTAACATCCAACGGTCCAGCTGCTAGAATCATTTGTTGATTAAGTTGACAAAGCCCTGTGTACACGTCTGCTTAGTAGGCCCACAATTCAGCCACCAAATCTGCCGGGTCCCAGCTGTCATCGGGAGGAATAGTTTTTCGCATAACAAGGAGGCACTTCCTTCCATGCGAAGATACAGTCGGTGTGTCCCAGCTGTCAGGGGGAGGAAACGGCTTAATAAGGAGGAACTTTCCTTGCGTGCGACCATGGACCTCGTGGGTCCCAGCCGTCAGGCTCTCATGTACAGTCCTCTTCTGATGACTCTCGTTTGTTGACCATGCTGCCTCGAGCGTAGCGAGGCGGTTGACAACAGCGAGGCCCCAGACTGGAACGACCCAGAGATGGGGAAGACGCGGTAGTGGAGTCGCAGACGGAGAGGAGCGAGAAACTTGACTGGTTCAAGTGCGGGGTGGGCCTACACTCAGCAGAGAATAACAGGAGGTGCGGAGTGGAGGGATGGCCTAGCCGTCGGTGGGGTAGCGTTTCACTGCGAGGCGCGCAAAACAACGCCGCTAGACGCCTAAGGCTAGAGCAGGCGGTCCTGGCAGCGCTGGGGGAAGAAGACGAGAGATTGAAGAAGAATGCCAGCCGTTGGATGTAAATCCAACGCCTTGCTTAGGCTTCGACCTACTGGCCACATGTCAGCCAGTCCATTCTTTTAGTCCATTTGGTGGGCTGGGTGAAACAATGATGTAGCCACATGTCAGCCAGTCCATTCTTTTAGTCACTAGGAGTTAACTTGCCAAGTTATTTATAAACAATTATTATTATTATTTTGTAAGAACTTTCAATTTACGAAATAAAATATCATTTTAATTTTATGAGTTAATAGGACGTGGGGTATTATTATTTTTTAGGCTAGACGTGGGACAGTTGAGTTGGTTCTAGGGAAAAGTACTGAGAGAAAACACAGTTTACATCGAAAAAGAAAGAGGAAGAAAATTCAGATATAGGATTAATGAAAACAAAAAATAAAGGAAGTGGGAAGGTCTATAAAATGGTTGGACAAACGACAAGTTTAACGGAGTTTCTATTATATATATATATATATATATATATATATATATATATATATATATATATATATATATATATATATACTGTTATTGAAGGGAAAACATAGGTTCAGTTTTGCATTCTTATAGAAAAAAAGAACTGAGCTGTGCGTCGTCTTGAAAAAACAAACATAACTTGGTTGCTGATGTTATAGACAAGCTAGGTTGGGAGGCCCAGAGGCCGCTTGATCCAAAAAACGTTGAAACATATCGTGGGCTGCCCATGTTAAACAACAAAACCTAGGCCATGGACCTGGTGGGCCCAGGACTGTCAGCCTCTCGATGAAAGTTGTCTCCTGATTCCTCTTGTTTTGCTGACCATGTTGGGAACGATAGACGGTGGCACCACGGCGAGAGCACCAAGGTGGAGGACGACATTGAGAACATGGACTAGACGAACCGGAGCAGGGGAAGACGCAGGTAGAGGGGAGTATGAGGGTTGACTTGTTCAGATGCAGTGTGGCCGGTGGAGCTCCTTGGTATCATTGTCTTCTTTCATGTTGGCGTAGTAGGGGTTGATGATGGTCTCGGCGAGGTCAACCACAGAGTCCTTCTCCTGCCCGTTGCCGATGATCTTGTATTGCTTCTGGATGTCGACAAGCTTGCTGCACCAGATGGTCAAATCGTCGCGTTCTTCCTTCTCTCCACCATAGCGAAGGTGCAGTCGGCACTACCGATGAAACGGGGAATGCTCCAGAACCTATGATGGCCCTACAGCAGTGGTAGACGAGAACCTCGTCCCGCACGCATACCTGGACAACTGCGATCCGCTGGTCCCTGTCAAGAGATGAATGGATGGGCACAAGGTCTAGTCTTGCGACCTTGTGCTTTCTCGTCCTGTAGGTACTGCTTGAACTCGGCGAGGCAGAGCCTCACCGAGTCCGGATTGTTGATGTACATCACATTCAACTTGGTGCCGCCATGGGACTGAACGGAGAACTCAAAGATGAACTCCTTGCTGAAGTCCATATCCAGCAGGCTCACCCCTCGGATCACCATTGGAGTCTCTTCAAGTGACCGAGTGAGTAGGCGGCAGCAGCAGTTCGTTTTTCAGCTCTTGGGGAACTGGATTCAATAGTAAACTGAGTGTGTATAGGCGACAACAGTTACTACCCCTCCTTCACCCGTTGCACGCCCGGCAGAATATGCACCCTCGGCGCATTCAAACGCCTCCATTAAGAAACCTATTCCGGCAAAAACGTTGGTTCACGAGTGGGTCTGTATTGGAACTTTAATAACAAGTGTTAGTGGTCACTTTACTTAAATTTAATTGGCTTTAATTAAAATGTATTCTTAAAACAAGCAATGCATTGGCTTGTTCTATCAGTGCCACAGGAACAACATGCACAACAGTTAGAATTATTATTCTAAGGACGCACATGATCAGCACATTTGCCGCACTTTCACACAGAAAATACTACCAAGTTTGAACAGTTTGTTATGGTTGATGTCCTCCGCATCATCATGCCATGTTTCCCAGCTTGCAAGATTCAGAACCAACAAATAAGATTCAAGTAATAAGTACAACAAAGATGCCTACACATCTCATTGATTCCCAGCTTCCAAGATTCAGAACCAACAAATAAGATTCAAATAATAAGTACAACAAAGATGCCTACACATCTCATTGATTCCCAGCTTGCAAGATTCAGAACCAACCCATTAGAGCCTTTTGATAAAGTGAATATCGGGATTATATCCATCTTGGCTAGCCATGTCATACAACCGAAGAACTTGGCGAATGCTCTTCACCATCACAACATCTGTAGTAGAGTATTCCTGTTTGCACAGATAAGAAAGAGCATGATTACTATAAAAGTGGCACTAGTTGAAGCAACCGGTGTGAGGGGCCCTACACCGCCCCGACTTGATGTGGTGAACTTGCAACTCCACTCGGATGAGGTTGATACGTCTCCGTCGTATCTACTTTTCCAAACACTTTTGCCCTTGTTTTGGACTCTAACTTGCATGATTTGAATGGAACTAACCCGGACTGACGCTATTTTCAGCAAAACTGCCATGGTGTTATTTTTTTGCAGAAATAGAAGTTCTTGGAATAACCTACAAATCCACGGAGGCACTTTTCAGAATTAATAAAAAATACTGGCAAAAGAATTAACGTCAGGGGGGCCACACCCTGGTCACGAGGGTGGGGGGCGCGCCCCCTCCCTTAGGGCGCGCCCCCTGCCTCGTGGGCCCCCTGAACATCCACCGACCTCAACTCCAACTCCATATATTTGCTTTCGCAGAGAAAAAATAATAGAAGAAGGATTCATCGCGTTTTATGATACGGAGCCGCCGCCAAGCCCTAAAACCTCTCGGGAGGGCTTATCTGGAGTCCGTTCGGGGCTCCAGAGAGGGGAATCTGTCGCCGTCGTCATCATCAACCAACCTCCATCACCAATTTCATGATGCTCACCGCCGTGCGTGAGTAATTCCATCGTAGGCTTGCTGGACGGTGATGGGTTGGATGAGATTTACCATGTAATTAAGTTAGTTTTGTTAGGGTTTGATCCCTAGTATCCACTATGTTCTGAGATTGATGTTGCTATGACTTTGCTATGCTTAATGCTTGTCACTAGGGCCCGAGTGCCATGATTTCAGATCTGAACCTATTATGTTTTCATGAATATATGTGAGTTCTTGATTCTATCTTGCAAGTCTATAGTCACCTATTATTTGTTATGTTCTGTTAACCCCGAAGTGACAATAATCGGGATACTTATCGGTGATGACTGTAGTTTGAGGAGTTCATGTATTCACTAAGTGCTAATGCTTTGGTCCGGTTCTCTATTAAAAGGAGGCCTTAATATCCCTTAGTTTCCATTAGGACCCCGCTGCCACGGGAGGGTAGGACAAAAGATGGCATACAAGTTCTTTTCCATAAGCACGTATGACTATATTCGGAATACATGCCTACATTACATTGATGAACTGGAGCTAGTTCTGTGTCACCCTATGTTATAACTATTACATGAGGAATCGCATCCGACATAATTATCCATCACTGATCCAATGCCTATGAGCTTTTCACATATTGTGCTTTGCTTATTTACTTTGCCTTTGCCACTGTTACAATTACTACAAAACTGCTATTATTACTTTTCTTAATGTCACAGTTACTTCCATATTACTTTGCTACTAAATACTTTGCTGCAGATACTAAGTTATCCAGGTGTGGTTGAATTGACAACTCAACTGCTAATACTCGAGAATATTCTTTGGCTCCCCTTGTGTCGAATCAATAAATTTGGGTTGAATAATCTACCCTCGAAAACTGTTGCGATCCCCTATACTTGCGGGTTATCAAGACTATTTTCTGGTGCCGTTGCCAGGGAGCATAGCTCTATTCTTTGAGTCACTTGGGATTTATATCTGCTAATCACTATGAAGAACCTGAAAGATCAAAGAACTAAAATTTATCCCTCAACTATGAGGGGAGGTAAGGAACTGCCATCTAGCTTTGCACTTGATTCTCCTTCCGTTATGGGTAAACTTGCGACACCTAAACCTGCTTCTGCTATTAATTCTGATATGTCGCATGTTATTGATGATGCCACTTCTGCTATGCATGATACTTGTGATGAAACTACTTCTATGTTTGATACTACTATGCCATTAGGTGAATTTCTTGATGAACAACTTGCTAGGGCTAGGGAGAATGAAATTATTTAAACTGGTAATATTGATGATAGTGATGATGAAGGTTCTCCCCCTAGATATGAATTGCATGTTGTTCCTGAGGGTTATGTTATGCATGAAGAAACTGCTAGAGATTTTCTTGCTTGCAATGATAGATCAGATCTTAAGAAATTATTAGCTAAGCTGAAACAAAAGACTCTGAATGCTAGAATGAAACATGACCCTGCTTTTGCTACTTCACCTATCTGTGTTACTGATAAGGATTATGAATTCTCTGTTGATCCTGAGATAATTACTTTAGTTGAATCTGATCCTTTTTATGGCACAGAATCTGAAACTGTAGTGGCACATCTTACAAAGTTAAATGATATAGCCACCCTGTTTACTAATGATGAGAAATCTCACTATTATTATATCCTTAAAATATTTCCTTTCTCATTAAAGGGTGATGCTAAGACATGGTTTAATTCTCTTGATCTTGGTTGTGTGCGTAGTCCCCAGGATATGATTTACTACTTCTCTGCTAAATATTTTCCTGCTCATAAGAAACAAGTTGCCTTAAGGGAAATATATAATTTTGTGCAAATTGAAGAAGAGAGTCTCCCACAAGCTTGGGGGAGGCTTCTTCGATTACTTAATGCTTTGCCTGATCATCCTCTTAAGAAAAATGAAATACTTGATATCTTCTATAATGGACTACAATGCTTCCAAGGACCACTTGGCTAGTTGTGTTGGTTGTGTTTTCAAGCACAGGACAGTCGACCAAGTTGAATTGCTATTAAATTATATGTTGGCCAATGAAAATAATTGGGCACCTCCTGAACCAACTCCTAAGCCAACTCCGAAGAAAAGAGGTGTTCTATTCTCAATCCTGAAGATATGCAAGAGGCAAAGAAATCTATGAAAGAGAAAGGTATTAAAGCCGAAGATGTTAAAAATTTACCTCCTGTTAAAGAAATTCATGGCCTCAATATACCACCTAAAGAAATACAAGGTCTTGATAACCCGACACAGGTAGTGAAGGTAAACTCTCTTTATAGATATGATAAAGTTGAAATCCCGTCTACTAAGTTTGCTAGCCAATGCTTCGATGAATTTGATGATTTTATGGATAAACAATCAAATTTCAATGATTATGTTAGTAGACAATTGAAAAATAATGCTTATATGATTGGACACTTGAGTGATTATATGTCTAGAGTTAAGGGTGAAGTTAAACTCACTAGTAAACATGTCTCTATGGTCACCACTCAAGCCGAACAAGTACTTAAGGATCAGTATGAATTGCTTGATGAATTAAATAATAAACATGATTTTGTTGTTAGAGTGGCTACTAGAACTGGTAAAATGACGCAGGAACCCTTGTATCCTGAAGGCCACCCTAAGAGGATTGAACAAGATTCTCAGAAAAATAATTTAGATGGTCCTAGTCCTTCTTAAAAGAAGAAAAAGAAAAATGATAGGACTTTGTATACTTCTAGTGAACCTAATGTAGGAACTATCGGATATGGGGTTCCGGCAAAACCCTTAAGGTTCGAACTCTGGGGTGCACGCAAAGATCTTTCCCCTACCGATCCACGTCCAAACGCCTCGCTGAGGATCTAAGCTATGCGATGAACAACACAAGGGACGCAAGGTTTATACTAGTTCGGGCCACCGTTGTGGTGTAATACCCTACTCTAGTTTGTGGTGTGTGGATTGCCTCAAGGGCCGATGATGAACAGTACAGAGGAAGAACAACCTCGCGAGGGATGTTCTTGTGGTGGAGTTCTGCTCAGGAAGGACTCGATCCAAGATGCCCCCTATCTACTGTGGTGGCTAGCCCTATATATAGAGGCCCTGGTCCTCTTCCCCAAATATTGAGCGAGAAGGGCGCCAACAACGGCCATTTTGAAGGGGAACATCTAGTACAACTTATCCTAACTAAAGTTGGTCTTTGGCTGCCAAAGGCACTAGCGATGACATCGTCCTGGGCTCCACGGTGAACTCCGTCCTGCCGCTCTACTGGTCTTGGTCTTGTTGCACCGAAATGGTAAGCTTTACTTGATGCCTCGGTACTCCGCGCCTATGCTTGCCCCCTTTGCACCAAAGTGGAAACAAGGACACTGCATAGGTCGGCGCCCGCCTGGCGCCCGCCTGGTCTCGATCGTCATGGCTTGCGTCATGAGTACCTCGCGAGGTACCCCTGCCTTGATCTCTCCACCTCCTCACGAGCCTGCCTGGCGAGGCCGCTCCTGAGGAAGCCTTTCGTCATCCGCCCCGCGAGGCTTGGCCCCTCGCGAGGGTCTTGAGCTTGAGTAGACGAAGATGGGCCGCACTAGGCCACCACTTGAGCCACGCCGCAGGCCGCAGGCAGGCAAGTCTGGGGACCCCAATTCCCAAAACGCCGACAGTAGCCCCCGGGCCCAAGGCGCGCTCGGACTTGGCTTAGCAGAGAAGCGAAGTGGCAAGTGCGGAGCGCCGCGGGCCCCAATAGCCTGCGGCCTTGGGCGCCGCATGGTGGTTGATTAGATGTGGGTGTCTCCGCTTCCCCATGCTCCCCATTATGCGCCTGGCTAAGCGGACTCGAGCTTGTACACAGTTATTCTCTCCATGTTGCCCGCGCGCTCCCTGTTCATCCTTCTTCGTTGAGCTTCTGCTTCTGCCTCCAATCCATCTCGAGTTCTTCCCCCTTTCCATTGCCATGACGCCAACGAAAAAGGAAAAGGGAAAGAAGCCCGCGCCTTCATCCCGCTCACCTCCGGCAGCTGCGCCCGTCGTTGGCCAGTCGCTCATACTCAATCTGGAAGCCTTGGATAAGGTTCGCTCTGCTCTTGCCTCCAGCTTCAATGAGTGCGGGAGGATGATGGCCTGGCCCGTGTCCCACGCTTTCTTCGATAGGATCGTCACGGAGGTTTGATTCTTCGCCGACGCCCTGTGGGCGGGCCTGGTTCCCCCTTCTCTGCTTTCTTCCATGCGGTGCTTTCCCATTACCAGATCCATATGATGCATCTCTGTCCCCAGTCCATTACCCTTCTTGTTGTCTTCGCCTTTGACTGTGAGGCCATGGTGGGCATTCCTCCCTTTGTTGCCCTCCTGCGCCACTTCTTGTCCCTACGCCTGACTGACCCATCTCAATGCTCGGGGTGCGTGAGCTTCCAGGCCGTGTCGGAGACGGCCGCCTCGGGGATCGATTCGGCCTCCCATCTTCTGCGAGCGGGTTCGGGAGCGGTGGCTATATGTGGATGTTGGGGTACCCAGCCCCCTGCTTGCAAACCCGACATTGCCTGCTATCCCCAATTCAGGCTGGGATCATGAGAAGCTCACGGACCTTCGACTTGCTTTTATTTGGCGTCGCCTTGAGAGGTTGAGGACGCTTGGTGTGACGGCGCCCCAGGTGGTGAAGGGTTCCTTCAGTGCCGCATTGCTCCTCTCCAGCGCCACTCCTGTCCGATGTGGACTTTTGCTGGGCATCAAGACCACATGAGGCTCCAGGAAGGGGATCTGGCGCCCGAGGTGCTGAGGAAGGTGCTGAGGGTCTTGACTGGCAACCCCTCTCCAGGCAGTGTTCGGCGCGAGGGCACCCTCATGTACCTTTGCTCCGGCAGGGCCGAGTTCATGAGGAAGATGCATCGCCTCGACGAGTGGGGTTACGCCCGGGCGGCCTTGTGGGGCCCCGAGAGAATCCTGTCATCGTGGCTCCTCTCCCGGTCGCCCGCGCCGATCCAGCCTTAGGTGATGGCGCAGGGAGGCAAGAATCGCAGGGAGCTGGGGGGTCTAACGTCGAGACATTGATGCCGTGTGGGGCTCCCGAGGCGTTATCCCCTGAAGTTCCCCCACGAGTGGTAGCTGATGAGGAGACGCGATCTGCGGCTCCTGAGGCCGAAACTCCCGAGGCCACAGCTGGCCTCCGAGGGGTGGCACCTGATCGCTCTTCCCAGCCTGGCGCCCTTGGTGCAAGTCACCTTGATGCTTCTCCCATGCCGCGCGTCGGCCCTTACGTCGAGAGCTTGGGCCGGTTCCGCATAGATTTTGAGGCCCTCCGCAAGAGGAAGGAGGCTTCGGGTGACAATGATCGCCCTTGCTGCCCACTGAAGTGCAGGAAGTACTTCGCCATGGACGAGTAAGTCCTTCCCTCTTATAATTCCTTGTTTTGTCGTCCTTCTCGCTGACTATGGCCTTTCAAGATCCCTCCTGCCGAGCCCGTGGAGCCGGCCAAGGAGCCACCTCCACAGGCCCCGTCTTCATCACTGACCTTGAGCATTCCAAGCTCGAGCGCTACCCCTGACGCGAGTCCGGCTAGAGAGGCGGGCCGTCCCGCGGTGTGCCTTGAGCCCGTGCGCTCGTCACTCTTCCTTCGCGAGCTCCTCCTGGGCACAACCAGCTTGCCCCGGGCTCCCCCACCGATGACGGGCGACGAGTGGTTGAAGTCGATCTTCGGTTCCTCTTCGGGGGATGGATCGACCTGGTGCCTCACGGGCCCCGTCCGGCAATCGCGGGGGCGCCAGCCCCCAGCCCCCTGCTAAGAGGGGGCGAACCACTTCAGGGCCCTCCGCCTGCGCCGATGGCGGAGGACGATGTTGACGACGTGCTTAGGCATGTGCGAGAGCGCAGCACCGTTCGCCGAGAGTTTCTCCAGAAGGCGACAGATGTGGTGAGCCAGCTCGGGGTAGAGCTCGCGGGCGAGGATGCGCGTCTTGAAGCTGAAGGCCTGCGGCTGGCTGAGGAAAGGTGCAGGCTGAAGGTGGCCATCAGCCTTGCGCATTATCAGCATGATCTTGACAACGCAAAGGCCGAAGCATCTCTAGTGGCCTCGCAGAAGGCCTGCTCCCGAGCCGTCGAGGAGGCCCGGGAGGCAGACCGGCGACGCGAGGTCGCAAAGGAGCGCGCGTGGGAGCTCCAAGCCTGGTGCAATTCCCTAGAGCAGCAAGTGGAGCTGCACCAAGCTGCCCTTGCATCGTTGAAGGGGGCACCCGTTGAAGAGGAGGAACTCCTGAGGCGTGAGGAAGTGCTGACACTGGAAGCTGCCGAGCGCAACCTTGATCTTGAGCGGTTGGAGACGAGGGAGCACCAGGTTACCCAGGCGGAGGACGATGTCGGCGCGCGGGAGGCCGGGTCCAGGAAGAGATCGACCGCCGCGTGGCGGAAGACTGCTTGGGTCTTGAGCGCAAGTATGAAGAGAGGCTGGAGCTGGTCAGGGCCGAGGCTGCAGGCAGGACTGCTACTCTTAGGACCAAGCTGACTGATGCAGCGCAGCGTGCCGAGGCCACCGCTGCCGCCTTAGGCATGGCGCGGGTTGAGCTGGCCTCCTCCCGCATCGAGCTGCTTCTTCTCCAACGGAGGGTCGATGATGCTGAGGCCGTTGCGCGATGGAACGAGGATGAGATCCGCCAGCGGCAGACCCTGGAGCATATGCATGGTCCTCTGCTCCGAAGACTCAAGGAAAAGGCCAACGCGACCCTGGGCAAAATCTGTGAGGCGACTGCTGAGGAGCCTCGCGTGACCAACTACGTCGGCAATCTCCAGTTCTTTACTGACGTGGTGACGCATCTGGAGAGCCACTCTGAGAGGGCTCACCAGCTTGTCGAGGAGAGGAGCCGTGGCCTGCTCGCGCGGGCATTCTCCCGTGTCTTTAGCCATCTTCAGGATAGAGATCCCCATTTTGACTTTGACGTTGTCATTGCTCCGGTGCCCTCAGTCATCCGAGACAACCTGGCGCAGTGGGTGGAGAACAACGTGGATGCTCTCGTCAGGGCCTTCGCCTCCGATGATGATGGCGTGGTCGTGGTCGCGGATGAAGATGACGTGGTGAACGGTGGTGAAGACAGTGCCAACAACAGCGAGGGTGAGGTCAGCGGCAGCGATAGCGGTGCTAGCGACGCCTCTGGAGACGCTCAAGAAGATGCGGTGAGCGACATGTCCGATTGATTCTACGCCCCCTCTGATGTTTACCCTGCGTAGAAAAAGCTCGGACGTGGCCTTGAAGGTTGTAAGAGCATTTTGGGAGGGGAAGCCCCTCGTGTAAAAGGATTGCCACTGGCATGCTTGTAGATATAACACCGTGTGTGTGCTTATGCTGACCCCATGATGAGTTAATTGACCAGGTTTACCTTTGGCTCGGACAAGTCTCGAGCGAGCTTGCAGGGGGCCACAGTGTTCTGAGTGCCCTCTGGGGGAATCCGTTGGTCTCGCGATGAGAGCCTCTTGAGAGCGAGAGGCGACCGCGGTCCGGAGTGCCCGCGTGCTTGGCCCGGCCTGGCTCGCGAGGGGCTCCCGAGGGGGAGGCAGCAGACGCTAACTTTGGACGTAGGGACAAAACCAGAGCACGAGAAATTGCTCGAACGAGACAAAACACCCCCTCCCCGAACACACACAAATCTCAAGCTCAAGTTCAACTTAAATTCAAAGCAGAGAAGCTCAACAACAGAGAAAGAGGCAAAAGGCAAAAGTCGCGTCCGGCACCTAGTCTAGTCTTCGACGTATTCTCACCAGCGCAGAGCTAAGTGCTGCCACTGGGCATGGGCGGGAGCCTCCGAGGCCCGAGGGCAGCTCTCTGGAGACTCCGGGGCGTGTACAGCCCCAACTCATTATTACGTGAGAGTGTCACGGGCGGCGAGCTTCACAGGCACTGGGCCTTCTTCACAGGTACCGGCCTTGCTTCATATTGCCAGACTAGAGCCCCGCCTTGCGCCACACTCTACCGCCATTGACGGCGATCGGAAACCAAGGATGAAGCCAATGGGGCAGAGCGGTCGCCAGCGGTTCCCCCGACGACCACGGGTCCTCCGCTAGGGGCAGGCCCTGCGGCACCTCCCCGGCGGAGGGCCCACCTCCTAGGAACACCTTGCTCCGCGCGCCGCGGGGGAGAGCCTGGCTCCCGGCCCCTCTCCCGCAGCCCCCAGCACCCTCCTCCTGAGGGGTAGGAGGTTGCAGCATTGGGGCAGTCATCCACTGCAGCGACCTGTACTTCCTGCGACCCATGGTTAGCATAAGCCTGCTCCTGAGGGATTAGCGGTACCGGATAGCTGCTGCCGCTGGTGCGGTTGTCGAGGATTCCTTGGGGTTCCCGAAAGGACTTAGCTTCTGGCATCTCTTCCGCCCAGCCTGGCCCGAGGAACTAGCTGTGGTCTTCTTCTAGTGCGTACTCCCGATCCACCATGTGGGGCACATAAGCCTCCGGGGTCGCCGCCCAAAGGTCTTGCCGTAGTGCCCCACGCGCCATGTAGTCCGGCTCGAAGCGCCGTCTTGAGGGTGGTAAGGCAGTGGGCCACCCGGGCCGTAGGCGGCAGTGCGCATCCCCTCGCTTGCCAGAGGCGGTGCCGGCGTGACCTGTCGCCCGGTGTTGACGGCCCAGCTGGTGTCGATGAGGCCTTGAGGTGCGCCCGGGGTCGCGCGGGCATGGATGGGCTCGACATACGATCCGCTTGGAGCCTGGGGTGGTAGTTGGACGCAGAACGGAGGTGCTCCTGAAGCGGCGGCATCCAGGAGCTCGGCGATGCGCTCCAGCAGCACGTCATGGCCGTTTTCCCTTTAGTCTGCATCGTAGTAGTTCTCGAGCCACCGTGAGCGTGGCCTTCATGTTCGCCTACTCCCGCCGGGTGTGCGGCGCCGTGGCCGCGGCATGGCTTGAGGCCCTTGCTGCTGATCGTACCTGCCGCGAGGTAAGGGCAGGCGGTGCTTGGCCGCGTCGCCCGAGCCCTGCAGTGTTGTGCGGAGCGCGGGCTACCTAAGGTGCGGGGTTGAGGTCACCTTGGGCAGGCGGCACGATGTGGGTGGGCCACGCCGCCCAGCGGTCGTCATTGGCCGTCGGGTCGCCGGACATGGAGATAATGAAGCGACGGAACACAGAACGGTGGAAGAAAGATTCCGGCGCACCCCTACCTGGCGTGCCAAATGTATATGGGGTTCTGGCAAAACCCTTAAGGTTTGAACTCTGGGATGCACGCGAAGATCTTTCGCCTACCGATCCACGTCCAAATGCCTCACTAAGGATCTAAGCTACGCGATGAACAACACAAGAGACGCAAGGTTTATACTAGTTCAGGCCACCGTTGTGGTGTAATACCCTACTCTAGTTTGTGGTGTGTGGATTGCCTCAGGGGCCGATGATGAACAGTACAGAGGAAGAACAGACTCGCGAGGGATGTTCTTGTGGTGGTATTCTGCTCGGGAAGGACTCGATCCAAGATGCCCCCTATCTACTGTGGTGGCTAGCCCTATATATAGAGGCCCTGGTCCTCTTCCCCAAATATTGAGCGGGAAGGGCGCCAACAATGGCCATTTTGAAGGGGAACATCTAGTACAACTTATCCTGACTAAAGTTGGTCTTCGGCTGCCAAAGGCACTGGCGATGACGCCGTCTTGGGCTCCATGGTGACCTTCGTCCTACCGCTCTGCTTGTCTTGGTCTCGTTGCACCGAAATGGTAACCTTTACTTGATGCCTCCGTACTCCGCGCTTGTGCTTGCCCCCTTTGCACCAAAGTGGAAACAAGGACATTGCATAGGCCGGCGCCCTCCTGGTCTCGATCGCCATGGCTTGCGTCACGAGTACCTCGCGAGGTACCCCTGCCTTGATCTCTCCGCCTCCTCGCGAGCCTGCCTGGCGAGGCCGCTCCTGAGAAAGCCTTCCACTGTCCGCCCCGCGAGGCTTGGCCCTTCGCGAGGGTCTTGAGCTTGAGTAGACGAAGATGGGCCGCACTGGGCCACCACTTGATCCATGCCGCAGGCCACAGGCAGGCAAGTCTGGGGACCCCCGTTCCCAGAACACCGACAGAAACACCTGAGAATCCTAATGATACTTCTATCTCTGATGCTGAAACACAATCTGGAGATGAACATGAACCTAATGATAATGCTAACAATGATGTTCAAGTATATGCTCAACCTAGCAATAACAACTATATAGAAATTGAACCTGTTGTTGATCTTGATAACCCACAATCAAGAAATCAACATTATGATAAGAGAGACTTTGTTGCTAGGAAACATGGTAGGGAAAGAGAACCATGGGTTCAGAAACCCATGCCTTTTCCTCCTAAACCATCCAAGAAAAAGGATGATGAGGACTTTGAGCGCTTTGCTAAAATGATTAGACCTATTTTCTTACGCATGCGCTTAACAGATATGCTTAAAACAAACCCTTATGCTAAATACATGAAAGATATCATTACGAATAAAAGAAAAATACCCGAAGCTGAAATTTCCACCATGCTTGCCAACTATACTTTTAAGGGTGGAATACCTAAGAAACTTGGTGATCACGGAGTACCCACTATACCATGCTTCATCAAAAGAAATTATGTTAAAACTGCCTTATGTGATTTAGGAGCCGGTGTCAGTGTTATGCCTCTTTCCTTATACCATAGACTTGAATTAAGTAAGTTGACACCTACTGAGATATCCTTGCAAATGGCTGACAAATCAACTGCTATACCTGTCGGCATTTGTGAGGACGTGCATGTTGTTGTTGCGAATGTTACTATCTTAACAGACTTTGTCATTCTTGATATTCCTGAGGATGACAGTATGTCGATTATCCTCGG
The DNA here is from genome assembly GCF_002162155.2 of Triticum dicoccoides. Taxonomy (NCBI): domain Eukaryota; kingdom Viridiplantae; phylum Streptophyta; class Magnoliopsida; order Poales; family Poaceae; genus Triticum; species Triticum dicoccoides. The sequence goes on along the minus strand of NC_041383.1, from coordinate 662,237,154 downwards.
TAGACCCTTTTTAAATATTGCAGGTGCTGTTATTGATTGCAACAAAGGCAATGTCACCTTTCATGTTAATGGTAATGAGCATACGGTACATTTTCCGAGGAAACAACCTCAAGTTCATAGCATAAATTCTATTGGGAAAATTCCATCAATTATATTCGGAGGTTTTGAATTTCCTCTTCCTACTGCAAAGTAAAAGTATGATATTCTTATTATTGGGGATGTTCATATCCTCGTTGAGGTAACCTAGTGACACTTCGAAATTTCTCCGATTTCATGTGATTCGGAATGAGTTTGTTAACAAGACTTGATTAACCTTGTTAGTGGATTCCTTTTGATGAGCATGAGATGGATGAAGTTAGAAGGCACAACCTTCTGTACCCTCTCTTTACTTTCTATTACTTAGAATAAATAAAGTAGAAATAGTGTATTTTGCCCGTTTTCTGAATTATCTATGCAATAAAAAAATGTCCCAAAAATAAAAGTTCTCCAAATGCCATGCCAATTTAATATGATTTTTTCTGGAATATTTTAGAATATTTGGCACTGAGAACGCAGCAGGGGGAGCAAGCACCTGGCCACGACGGTCCAGGGCGCGCCCACCCCTACAGGGTATGCCCCCCTGCCTCATGGGCCCATGGCGGCTCCCCTCCACTTATTCCTGCACCCACACACTCCATCTTCCTCCCAAAAAAATCACTATCTAGCTCAAGCACGAGTTCCAGCTCGTTTTGCTGCCGTTTTCGATCTCCTTGCTCAAAGCTCCATTCACAAAACTGCTTTGGGGTATTGTTCTTTGGTATGTGACTCCTCCAATGATCCAATTAGTTTTTGTTCTAGCGCTTTATTCATTACAAATCCTTGCTACTTAGGTGACCCTGTTCTTGAGCTTGCATGTTAAATTTATGAGGTCCCAAGCAATTCTAATGCATGATAGAGGCTCTAGGCACTTGTGGGAGTAGTTGCTATCAATTATATTGAGTTTGTTTCACACTTATTTTGACTCACTAAAAATTTCAGATATTTCCAGAAAATGATAAAGAGATTCTTCTTGAGGGGCTCTTCTAGCCAAGGCTCTAAGGATAAACAAGCTAAGAAGAATGAAAAGCCCAAGTATAATCTGCCTCGTGTGGCAAAAGTACGGCCGTGTGAATGGCCTTGTGATGATTTCTTGAGAGCAGCCAGAATATCTGATGATTTCTATTCTTTGGTTGATAATACGGGCCTCACCGACTTCCTCCACAACCAGCTTGACCAGTATCTCTTACTCACCAATACTTTCGTGCAAAACTTCTACTTTTATCCTAAGAAGTCACCTCCTTCAGTAGAGCTTAATTTATATGATGTTGATAGGGAGATGTCACTATATGAATTTTGCGCAGTTTGCAAGATACCCTTTGGGGGCAGCTTAGAAGAACCACAACATAAAGATGTTGAAGGATTTATTGACACTATCACTGTAGGGGAAACGAGGAAAGTTTTCGATGCACGAATAACTAGCATACATTCCCCTGTTTTACGCTACTTTGCGATATTTGCTAGTCGATGCTTAATTGGTCGCGGAAACTGCGGAAACCTTAGTATTCCTAATATTATTATTTTGTTCCATGCTCTATTTCGTGATAACACTTTTAATATGGGCGCTATTATTGTTAGACGATTAAGCATGAACCGTACTAAGGGCCCCATTTTTGGAGGTATCTATGCCGCACGCCTTGCTAAACACTTCGAGATACCTATTAGGCACTATGAGGAAAAAGAAAAATGGTTGCCCCCTACCTTTCTAGATTACAAGAGCATGGTAGCACATGAGTTTATTGTTGCAAATGATGAGAATATGCTTAAGTATAATTTGAGATATCATAAGAAACACAGTGAAACTATTATCCTGCCTGCACCCTCTTTGTTTGATTTATCTACAGGCGCGTTTCTCGTCTTACCAGAGGCCGCTCGTGCTTACCAAGGCCAGTCATCAGCCCCAGAGCCTGAGCCGGAACCAAAACTTGACCCTTATCGACCATCCTTTTATAAGTGGAATCCGGAGGAGTTTGCCAGCCAGTGGTACCCAGACGATGCATCCCAGTACACTGGAGGGAGTAGCTCTGACCCATGGCCATAGACCAACTTAGGCCAAAAGCCTAAGCTTGGGGGAGTACGTATTCCTCACCGACTTTACATTCATGTTCACACACTCATTCTAGTGTCGGTACTCATACTCTTTCATTGTACTATCCATTCTAGTTTAATTTATTTTCCTGCTTTCTTCTTGTGTGTTAGATAAACCTTAAGAAAAACCCAAAAAAGTAGTTAGTTTAATTTCTATGTTGTAGTAGTAATAATCAAAAGAAAAACTCAAAAATATTTCTCGTTCTTCTTTTGCTTGTTGGGAGCTTTCCCATGTAAATAGTTTTATTCCTTTTTCTTTTCCTTTGGCGGTCAAGAGGAGAAGACCATAATGAAAATGTCTAAGTGGCTCTCATATGCATAATTGATTTACTTTAACCAAGAGCCCATATTACTTTGTCTTCTCTCTTGAAATGAATGCTTGCAGATTCCAGCTTAGTCCAATGCACATGCACTATTATTATTATCCACATCGTTCGGTCGTGCAAGTGAAAGGCAATGATGATGATATATGATGAAATGATTGGGATAAGAGGAGTTGGTATGAACTCGACCTATCTTGTTTTTGTAAATATGATTAGCTAATCGTTCCTGATTCAGCCTATTATGAATAAACATGTTTGCAATGACAATTAGAAATTATAGTTGCCTATGCCATGCTTAATTAGCTATGAGTTATAATGGTTTACCTTGCGTGCCAACATGCTATTAAAATGGTTGTGATGTGGTATAATAGGGTGGTATCCTCCTTTGAATGAATTGAGTGACTCGACTTGGCACATGTTCACGCATGTAGTTGAAACAAAATCAACATAGCCTTCACGATATTTATGTTCATGGTGGATTATATCCTACTCATGCTTGCACTCAGTGTCTATTAATTTTAATGCATGTTCATGACTATTATCGCTCTCTCAGTTGGTCGCTTCCCAGTCTTTTTCTAGCCTTCACTTGTACTAAGCGGGAATACTGCTTGTGCATCCAAACTCCATAAACCCCAAAGCTATTCCATATGAGTCCACCATACCTTCCTATATGCGGTATCTACCTGCCGTTCCAAGTAAATTTGTATGTGCCAAACTCCAAACCTTCAAATGAAATTCTGTTTTGTATGCTTGAATAGCTCATGTATCAACTAGGGTTGTCTGTATCTTCCATGCTAGGCGGGTTATTCTCAAGAGGAGTGGACTCCGCTCCTCATTCACGAGAAAATGGCTGGTCACCGGGATGCCCAGTCCCATGCTCAAATCAAATCAAAATAATTAAACAAAACTCCCCTAGGATTGTTGTTAGTTGGAGCACCCGTTGTTTCAGGCAAGCCATGGATTGATGCTTGTTGGTGGAGGGGGAGTATAAAACTTTACCATTCTGTTTGGGAACCGCCTATAATGTGTGTATCATGAAAGATATCGAGATCTCGTAGTTGTTATGTTGACAGTGAAAGTATACCGCTCAAAATGCTATTATCTCTGTTTTAAAAATCGAGCTCTCGCACCTCTACAAATCCCTACTTCCCTCCGCGAAGGGCCTATCTATTTACTTTTATGTTGAGTCATCACCCTCTTATTAAAAGGCACCCGCTGGAGAGCACCGTTGTCATTTGCATGCATTACTATTAGTTTATATTGGGTATGACTATGACTGGATCTCTTTTACCATGAATTACAATGTTTAGTCAGCCCTTGATCTTTAAAGATGCTCTGCATTTATGTTTTGCGGTCTCAGAAAGGGCTAGCGAGATACCATCTTGTTATATCATATTATGATTGTTTTGAGAAAGTGTTGTCATCTGAGTTTTATTATTATCGCTCGCTAGTTGATTATGACATTGATATGAGTAAATATGAGACCTAAGTGTTATTGTGAATGTGGTTAGTTATAATCTTTGCTGGAAACTTGAATGCTAGCTTTACATATTTACAACAACAAGAGCAAACAGAGTTTGTAAAAGTTTTCTTTATCACTTTCAGTTTACCAATTGAATTGCTTCAGGACAAGCAAAGTTTAAGCTTGGGGGAGTTGATACGTCTCCGTCGTATCTACTTTTCCAAACACTTTTGCCCTTGTTTTGGACTCTAACTTGCATGATTTGAATGGAACTAACCCGTATTGGCGCTGTTTTCAGCAGAACTGCCATGGTGTTATTTTTGTGCAGAAATAAAAGTTCTCGAATAACCTACAAATCCACGGAGGCACTTTTCATAATTAATAAAAAATACTGGCGACATAATTAATGTCAGGGGGGCACACCATGGTCACGAGGGTGGGGGGCGCGCCCCCTGCCTCGTGGGCCCCCTAAACGTCCACCGACCTCAACTCCAACTCCATATATTTTCTTTTGCGGAGAAAAAAATAAGATAAGAAGGATTCATCGCGTTTTATGATACGGAGCCGCCGCCAAGCCCTAAAACCTCTCGGGAGGGCTGATCTGGAGTCCGTTCGGGGCTCCGGAGAGGGGAAACCGTCGTTGTCGTCATCATCAACCATCCTCCATCACCAATTTCATGATGCTCACCGCCGTGCGTGAGTAATTCCATTGTAGGCTTGCTGGACGGTGACGGGTTGGGTGAGATTTACCATGTAATTAAGTTAGTTTTGTTAGGGTTTGATCCCTAGTATCCACTAAGTTCTGAGATTGATGTTGCTATGACTTTGCAATGCTTAATTCTTGTCACTAGGGCCCGAGTGCCATGAATTCAGATCTGAACCTATTTTGTTTTCATGAATATATGTTAGTTCTTGATTCTATCTTGCAAGTCTATAGTCTCCTATTATGTGTTATGATCCGTTAACCCCGAAGTGACAATAATCGGGATACTTACCGGTGATGACCGTAGTTTGAGGAGTTCATGTATTCACTAAGTGCTAATGCTTTAGTCCGGTTCTCTATTAAAAGGAGGCCTTAATATCCCTTAGTTTCCATTAGGACCCCGCTGCCATGGGAGGGTAGGACAAAAGATGGCATACAAGTTCTTTTCCATAAGAACGTATGACTATATTCGGAATACATGCCTACATTATATTGATTAACTGGAGCTAGTTCTGTGTCACCCTATGTTATAACTATTACATGAGGAATCGCGTCTGAAATAATTATCCATCACTGATCCAATGCCTATGAGCTTTTCACATATTGTGCTTTGCTTATTTACTTTGCCTTTGCCACTGTTACAATTACTACAAAACTGCTACTATTACTTTTGCTACTGTCACCGTTACTTCCATATTACTTTGCTACTAAATACTTTGCTGCAGATACTAAGTTATCCAGGTGTGGTTGAATTGACAACTCAACTGCTAATACTCGAGAATATTCTTTGGCTCCCCTTGTGTTGAATCAATAAATTTGGGTTGAATACTCTACCCTCGAAAACTGTTGCGATCCCCTATACTTGCGGGTTATCAAGACTATTTTTTGGCGCCGTTGTTGGGGAGCATAGCTCTATTCTTTGAGTCACTTGGGATTTATATCTGCTGATCACTATGAAGAACTGAAAGATTAAAGAACTAAAATTTATCCCTCAACTACGAGGGGAGGTAAGGAACTGCCATCTAGCTCTGCACTTGATTCTCCTTCTGTTATGAGTAAACTTGCGACACCTAATCCTGCTTCTGCTATTAATTCTGATATGTCGCATGTTATTGATGATGCCACTTCTGCTATGCATGATACTTGTGATGAAACTACTTCTATGTTTGATACTACTGTGCCATTAGGTGAATTTCTTGATGAACAACTTGCTAGGGCTAGGGAGAATGAAATTATTTAAACTGATAATATTGATGATAGTGGTGATGAAGGTTCTCCCCCTAGATATGAATTTCCTGTTGTTCCTAAGGGTTATGTTATGGATGAAGAAACTGCTAGAGATTTTCTTGCTTGCAATGATAGATCGGATCTTAAGAAATTATTAGCTAAGCTGAAACAAAAGACTCTGAATGCTAGAATGAAACATGACCCTGCTTTTGCTACTTCACCTATCTTTGTTAATGATAAGGATTATGAATTATCTGGTGATCCTGATAAAGTGCCATTGTGGTGACAGTGACGGCTCATCTTGCAAAAGCTAATAAAATGTTGCACGAGATTACCAGCAGAATTTGATGGAGATTTTGGAAACTCCAATCACCATTTTGTGCAGTTCCACCAAGATTGAGAGATGTTGCCCATGTGACATTTTAGTTGAACTGCACAAGACACTCATTCCAAAAGAAAGTGTTTTGTGTAGTTCACCAAAAGGTCACAATATCAACAGGTGAAATGGATATCCCTATCTACACAAAAAGATAGAAAGTAAACAGTTGCTGGTCAATAAGAATATATGAAATATACACGAAATGAAAAGAAGCATATTAATTATGTTCATAGCAATCATGCAAGGACAGTAGAAATTTTAAAACGTCGGCAATGCTTCATGTTACCGGAAGCATTACGATCAACTATGACATTCGTCAAATATGGGATTACTTTAATGGTGGCATTGCTTGTTTACCAGATACAGTAAATCAACAGCAGCTAAAGAGTTGGTTTAAGGGCATGGGACCATGGGGACACCAGGTCACTCAGCAACGTAAGGAAGCAACTTACTTATCATACTTGGGAAAACAGCAGGAGTACCATTTGTTAACACAGTTTAATTGCATCATATCACTGGAGGCATTAGATTAATAATAACACTGGTTAGACATGTCCTTAGGGTAACAATGTGATTGCTTCATTTTACATCTCCCTTACATTAACAACAGCAAAAGGTTGGTATAAGGACATGCGACAGTGGATGCATCAGCACAATGTACCTACAAGGAGGCATAAATTGGTGATGCCGAGTTTGTTCATGCTCTGTGAGGGTAGCAAATCTAATCCTGGAGAACTTTTCCTATGTGAGGGCAGAAAATCTAATCCTGGAGACCTTTTACTATGTGAGGGCAGCAAATCTAATCTTGAAGACCTTTTACTATGTGAGGGCAGCAAATCTAATCCTGGACATACTCTGTTGACTTGTCCACCAGCCGCCACTTTCTATCCTTTTTTCAACCAATAATAGATCTGTTCCTTATCCAGTGTGTACTGAGTTTTCCCATTATTTCCCTTTTCAACCAAGAGACCGGTTGGGTACCCGGTCTCTACTACTTTCCCCTTGTTATTTCCTCTTTGAATCAAGTCCTAAATTCATGCTACGATTTTCCCCCCTTTCTTCGTTGTTTGAACCAAGTCCTAGATTCGAATGCATGAAGTAGCTTTACCTCTAATAATACTAAAAAATTAGGTGGATTTGGAAGTGTTGGTGGAAGTAGAAAAAGATGCACATGCAGACACGTTGGGAGCTGGGGCAGTAGAGCAAGGCCGCTTTCGAAGATCTTGTACCTGAGGTTCGTCGGGATGTCGGCGGCAGCAGGTACAATCTCCGCACAATACGGCGGGGAGGAAGAAGGGTCGGAGGACTTCCTGAGCTGGCGCTGTGTCGAAGAGAACAACACGGGCAGAGGATCGGGCCCCGCTGGCAGCTGTGGGTTTCCTCCCTCGGCGGTGATGACCGTGTGAACGATGCACCTTTTAGTCCTCTACACACACCGGCCGAAGGGATCCGGCCTGATCTATGACCAGCGGTGAGCAGAGAGAAAATTTTGCTACCGCTGTCTTGTTTAGATCTGGAGAGGAAGAGAGAATGGAGTAACCCTAGTAAAGCAAGCACTCAGGCCCCTACGTACATATATAGTGGAGTGATTATATTTTTATCTCCACAACAAGCGTTTCAATTTGTGTACGTGGCATTAAAGAAAAGAAACTCTTTATTTAAGGTGACTAACTATATGACTCCTACTTACTACTAGTAGTACTAGTATTGTTCACTTCTGCTCCCCGGCCCTCCATTCATTGAACAACCCCACGGGTGAATAAACATATAGTAAGTATTTATATAGAACGAACAAGCTAGAACTATTTTCGCGTAGTTAAAATTTGAGGGTGGGGCTTTTCCCGGGCAGTACGCGTGGCCGTTTTCGGGTAGGCGGTTTGACAGAGAGGCGAGGAGGGTGAGGGAGTGGCAGATTCTCAAACTTACTGCTGGAAAGGTCGGGCTGTGCGATTTGACTGCGTGTTACTGCTGGAAAGACTTGTGATATGACTACTCACTATAGTCATGAATTACTAGCGCTACGACCGGGGTGATTCCCCCCTTCCGTTCCGCACTCTAATCTGGTGCATGACACGTCGACCCGGATGTTGGCTCTCCCACATGTCGGCAAAGTAGTACGTAGTAAGAAGGAGCAAAGAATGATGCGGTATATACTACTACTACTACTACTACTACTCAGGTCGGAGGAGTGCGAACCACGACAGCCCAGTGAACCAGCAGTGTGAACCATGGTAGCCCAGTGAACTAGCAGTAGAAAACAATGTGGTGATATGGCCATAAAACAATGTGCTACGGTCTAGACTGTAGCATGTACAGTACTACTCCTCTTTGTTTGGATCCCTGAGTTAGAGCTATTTTGGGTTGAAATAGCCTCAAATTATCAAAACAGGAGGGGTTAGTTTGAGCTAGTTTGCTCTAACCCAGCTAAAAAAACTAGCCCGGTGGAGAGGTTCTAATTGGGTTAGTTATCCTTGGGCCCACTAAAAGAGAACTAAAAAATCTCCCCTGCCCGCACCAGATCACTCCCTCCCCCCCCCCT
>NC_041383.1:662206080-662228210 GCF_002162155.2 Triticum dicoccoides | reverse complement strand
CCTCCGGCCGCCCTCTCCTTCCGGCCTCCGCCGCCCTACTCCGGCCGCCCTCTCCCTCCGGCCTTTGAAGGTCGCCCCGCTCCCCCTTCACCGGTCATTTTTCTCCCTCTGTCGTGTGTGGAGATGGCGCATCTACTAGGGAGGTTGCGAGAGGGGTGAGTTTGTTCATTCCTTCTCTATCTCACAGCCATATCATTGATCTTGCTCACTCTAGCGCTAATTCTGATTTGCAAAAGTAGATCCTGATCAAACTTGGTATAGATTTGTGGTGCACGCATGGAATTGTTTGATGTTGCTTGAGGAGGTAATAAATCTTTCTAGAGGCCCAAAGATTCAGTTCACCTTTCTAGGTATTTCAGTTTCAGGCTTGCATTATTCCTAGAGGCCCAAAGATTCAGTTCACCTTTCTAGGTATTTCAGTTTCAGACTTGCATTATTTCTAGAGGCCCGAAGATTCAGTTCACCTTTCTAGGTATTTTAGTTTCAGGCTTGCATTATTTCTAGAGGCCCAAAGATTAAGTCCCCAGTCGGCGGCAAGCGGCCCTGCTACCCATGCCAGTGTCAACCTCAACTCGCAAGCGTCGGTGTCGAAAGGGTTCCCGGGGCTTGGGCTCTACAGAGCCTTCCTCCAGAGCGACGATGACGAGCTCCTCCCTCGGTGCGTGAGGGGCTCCGGGCTCCCTCCCTGTCGTGAATGACTTCCGTGATGAGTTAGCTCATGCTTTGTTTCATGGAGTGTTTTTTTGTGAAGCTTGATTGACGACTTGTATGTTTAAGTGGGATATCTCATTTGTATGGACAAAGTAAAATTTATCATGTTTTGCATGCTTGATTTGTAAAGATGGTTTGTTTATGTCAATTGTGAGCGGGAGGAGGCCACACAAGAGCCGGCCACACCAAATCCAGTAGGAAATAGGGTCCAAAGTAGTCAAATGATTGAGAAAGAGCATTTATTGTCAATCTAACCCTGCCATCCATACACCTCTTTAGTTTAGAGTTAGTTCAGGGTTAGAATCTAACTCTAACCTCTAACTGAGTTAGAGTTCTCCTCGTCTCGGTTCATTGCCATCATACTTTCCCCATTCCTGTGTTTTCAGTATCCTACGAATCAAAGAGGCCCTTTTTTGCGGGAAAAATCAAAGAGGCCCTTAGACTGGTTTAGGTCCGGTCATTTTTTATAAACGTGTTATGTCCAAAATTTAATGAACATGCTCCGGTTTCTACGAAAATAATCCGGTTTCACGTAGTAATTCATTTATTTATTTATTCTTCTGCGGGGGGTTTGCATGTAATTCGTGAGGTCTGAAATGTAAAGTACCCCGACATATGCTCCGAGTCATGCATGCACTATGAACCAGATGCTCTATGTCCCACATGTCGGTGAAAGGGAGCACGTGGAAATAGCCTAGGAGTACATATAGGAGGATAAATGCGTGAAAAAATATGTACTGTGAAGCATAGCTGCGATTTGAAAAGGAGACCTAAAGTGATGATAGCTATAGGTCGCACACACCCAACTAGTGGTACTAGACATATGAGTATTTTTTCCCTCAAAAAAAAGAGGTACGAGTGCTCAGTACTCCTATTCTATCAACACGAGTCCCATCTGACAACGGTGTCCGTGCTACAGCTAGCTCTCCTCCCTCGTTTCTCTCTTCTAGTAATTCTAAACTCGGCCGACGCCTGGTGGGCGGGGTGGGTTTGCTCAACTGCGGCCCCACCTCACAGTGAAAATGTTACGACTGGAATAAAAATGCCATATACTCCCTCTGTTCCTAAATATAAGCCTTTTTAGATACTATTTCAAATGGAATACAGCATACGGATGTATGAAGACATAGTTTAGAGTGTAGATTCACTCATTCTGCTCTATATGTAGTAGTCACTTGCTGGAATCTTTAGAAAGACTTATATTTGGGAACGGAGGGAGTACTATACTAATAAAACATTAAGGCCATGAGGCGATACAGTGCTGGTTATAGGAGGCAAGAAGAAGAGATGCATCCATCGATGATGTCCACCTCCTCGACTCAGGGCGTCGGCCCACCGAAAGGCGCCTAAGTAGCAGCGGCTTTCGTGGCCAGGTCGACGTGCTTGTGAACAATGGCGTCCAAAGATTCCGGCCGCTGGAAGAAGGCCAACGTCTTTCTGTCCTTGCTTGCCTTGTAGTGGCCTATGTAGACGATTTCCTCTTAGACGTGGATGTGCAGGTCGACGGTTTCTTGCATGGCGAGGCGCTGCACGACGAGCACGGCCTTGAGGTGCACATTCTTCGTCGCGACCTCCGGCACCTGCAGGGCCACCAGGGCTTGAAAGAGTTTGTCACCATGGAGGCCGATGAGGGTGGCAGGCAATGAGGAGCCTGGGCGCGCGGGCTGGAGCAGTACGGCCAGATTGTCCGTGCGCTTCTTGATGGTGGCGAACTTGCGGATGGAGTTGACCATCATGTCGTCCATGCGAGAGGCGAAGCCGGCATCGGCGAGGGCTACGATGCCGGCGGTCGCCAGCACCATCTGGTAACGCTGCTCGGTGCGGGGCCGCAGGCCGGCGCCTTGGATGATTTTGGCACAGCCGACTGCCGCTCGCGTCCATCGCCTCCGTAGGTGCTTGTGGCTTCTGGTCACTTGGTCTTGGATTGGAGTGAGCAGTGTTGCGCAGAGACTTAGGAGTAGATGGATTGGAGTGGTGGGGCGCCTTTATATGAGAGTCCAAACTCTGTTACATTCACATCATGCTGGCTCTATTCTGCTTCTCCAATTAATTCCCTCTGCATGTAATTGAGGATGCATCATTGACCGTTCAACGTCTCGGGAACCTCTACCCTCTCCCTCCTTGGCATTCAAGCACCTATGGAGGCGACAGCCACTCGTGTCTATCGCGTGTCAGGAGACGTTCCCATCGACGACGACGTGCCTATGGTGACTTCGTAAATTTCAAGATGATAGTGCCGGCTCAGTCTTTTGGAGGTGCTCATAGGGGTAGGGTGTGCATATGTGCATTCATAGGGGTGAGTGTATGCGCGTGTATATGAGCGCTTGCGTATGTACTGTGTCAAAAAACGTAAATGCGTGTCAAAAAGAGACTAGTCAATATACTCAATATTGTGCACCTCGGAGAGGAAAATGAGAGAACTACGCATTTAGTTACGGTGCAGATTCACTCATTTTGCTCCATATGTACTCCGTCTCGGTGTAGTCTAGTCACTTGTTGAAATCTCTAGAAAGGCAAATACTCCTTTCTGGCTCACATAGCAATTTTGTCTCATGCAAGAGTCTGGCTATATGCGTGCTCCAATGTTTGTAACTGCCACGTTTGGGTTGTGCTTGGCTCTTCGCCTCTTCGAGAAGACGAACAATGATGTTACTACTACTGCTTCTACAGTATCGAATCCACTGCTGCATGTCTGTCCACCGCGAGCGGGAGGGATAGCTTGTTGTAGTACTATAAGCAAAAGCCTATCCTCGTTTGTGAACAACCGCGCGCATGGGCGAGGGAGAAGGCGTTTAGTAGTAAAATCAAGCTTCTCCTCGTTCTACGAGTTGACGCGACACATCATAGCACTGGCCCCACATGCTTGCCTGTAAACTTGGTTGAAAGACCCGCAGTGTACAATATATTTGCTGCAACCTCTAACATTTACCCACCACAAATTAAAATATATATTCCTGTCTTGACCAGATGAGCATGCAAACTACAATCACCAGGATGACAGGTAGATCCAGAAGACTATTTTAATTTAAAAAAACTTCAAGACGGCCACATAGCATGGAGCCGACCCCAACGATTTTAAGCTTACAGGCACGATACACGCTATCCTAGACTACTCTACACATGAAACTGCCACACGAGCGTCCGGGATGCGCTTGGCTCTTTGCCTCTTCGAGAAGTCGAACAATGATGGAGTACTACTACACTGGAGGAGTACTATAGTATGCTTCTGGCCATCTAACACCGATTGAACTGTTGCATGTCCACCGCGTGCGGGAGGGAGAGCGTGTAGCGAAAGCTTCTCCTAGTCCTGCCAGCCACCACACTCATGTGCGAGGGAGGGACGCTCCTGCCTTTGCATGTATGACAGGTGGGCCCAACAGGTGGGTGGCCAACCTGTCATACAGCCAAAGGCAGGTGCAGTTAAGTCCGCGAGGGAGAGGATAACCAAACTTCTCGTTGTTGTACGAGTTGACGCGACACATCAAAGCACTGCACTCGATATATTTCAATAATTTGTGTTTACCTATGCATTAATTACAATGCATGCATGCATGTCGTGACTCTCCTTTTGATACTTGCATGTGTTGATTTAATGCACCTTGAAGTAGTATAAATATGTGACGGTAAAGCTTTGTAATGCCCCGGCCCTAAAGGAAGAGATGGTTGTGCACGAGGAGGGAGAGATCATGCAGACGGAATAGGACCCGGCGATGGAGCTCTCTATGGTATCGATGGACCTCACCTTGCTCCATTGCCCCTTGTGCCTCCGCCCCTTGATGCCTCCATTGTATGAGGTTCGAATACACCTCATCCGTTCGGATGATCGAGCAAGGTGCAGGTTTCTTGATTGATGTGTTGTTCGATTGATTTCTGCAGTGCAAGGGAGGGCACCTGGCCTGCGTGGACTGCCGCGTCGAGCGCCCCGGGAACCAGCAGCAGTGCCAGAAGTGCGAGCACGGCAGTAGCTTCGACATGCGGAACACGGTGGTGGACGTCGTCCTTTCGTCGGTGAGGGTGGAGTGCCCGCATGAAGGTTGTGGGCTCTACATCACTTACCACAAGCTCGCCGATCACCAGAGTGTGTGTCTGCTCATGCCCTGCAAATTCCCCATGCCCGTCTGCGGCTACGAAGGCCCGCTGCCGGTGCTCTACCACCACATCAGCACCGCGCATCCCATGCCCGTGCACAGGATCCAGTATGGCAAGGTGCTCCAGCTGCAAGTGCCACTGTCAGAGCCATGGCTCTTGCTGTTCGCGGAGGAGGACAGCCGCGTGTTTTTCTTGATCGTCGGCGTGCTCGACATCGGCGTGCCTATCACCGTGTCGGTCATCTGCATCATAGCGGGGGCGTCCCCACTGCTGCACTACGTGGCCAAGCTGTGGGTGAACGGCCCGCCGGGGGAGCCCAAAGGCACGACCGACGCCATCAAGGTGGAAATGGAGGTGACAAGCAGCAAGGATCCCGGCGATGTCGCCGTGCAGGAGCTGACCTTCTTCACAGTTCCACCCAAGCTAGTGTTCGGGGCTAAGCTGGTGTCCCTCCACATTCAGATTGACAAGCTCACGTCCTAAATGTTTCTACATTGCCTTCTGTTTATCTTAGTAATATGCTAATATAGGGATTAGCTTGGTCTACTTTAGCTTAAGAAATGGTGGGTTTTGGTGGCGATGCAGCAACTACTTCGACATCAGATCAGTAATTTCCAATAGTCGAACGGATATTTTGTGTATGTTGGATATAAAGTTCCTTTGGGTAAGAAGTACTACTTGTCATCAAAATGGATAAAAGGAGATGCACGTAGACGTATTTTAGTTCTAGATACGTCCCTTTTATCCATTTGGATGACAAGTACTCCCTCCGTTCCACAATACATGCCTTCCATTTGTAAAAATATAGATGTATCTAGACATGTTTTAGTATATAGGTACATCCATTTTTGGAAAAATGGAAGTCAAGTAGTATTTTGGAATGGAGGGAGTATATGCTTGTTTGTTCGCGAAGTGTTTCATACTTGTGCAAGTTGACGCGACACATCAAAGTAGTAGTACTACTAGTAGTACTCCCTCCGACCCTAATTTCTCTGCGCATAAGTCGAGGTGCGGATACCAAGCAGGGCCTGGTTGTGTTGGACAACTCACCGGACTGCGCACCAGGCAGACGAAACTCGTGTCGTGTTGGTGCCGTGTGCGGCCCGCACATTAACCAAAACCTCACGCCTCCAGCTTAGCCTCCACATTTTAAACTTCTCAATCTCAAGGCCAAGGAGCAACGTGAATCCTATGATAGAGCCAATCGGATGGTTGAGAACACTACAATTCGTAGCTACTGATGCGTGTGTGACTCCCAGATGCAGAGGCCGGGGGTCATCATCCTCCTTTTCGAGAAAAAACAGATGCGTGTGTGAGAGAGGACGAGTGCGTGTGTGCACCTCTTCTCTTCCTGTATAACGTACTAAACTCAGAGTACAAGTGTATGTGGATGGCATCGCCTAGGGAGCTAGAGATGGTGCGTGCGAGAAGTCTCGAGAGATAGGTTTAATGCGTCTGAAGAAAGACTAGTCTATAGCTCGCCACGCGGCTATTCCTGTCGAATGCCCCAATAATCGTATGATATGTATCTGACGGTGCCAGTTATTGCATGTACACAGCAGTAGAAGGAGAACTACCATGGCATATGCTACACCACGGCCGAGAACACGTGCCCACGTTACGCCATCTGGGAATAGTGTCGCACTTCAGAACTAGAACCGTCAATAAATTTTGAGCTTGCGCCTCGTCACATTCCAAATTACTACTACTACCACGCTATATTTAATTGCAAACCTGTTCACACCAATCACAACCTAAACGGTTTCCCACTTAGGAGTGTATTAGTACTCGGTTATAAATACTACTATGCCAAGATGACTGCACATTCCTCCTCAACTCCTCATCCACAAAACCAAACAAGTCATTCAGCATCCTTCCCTTGTGTCTGCCATGGCCAGCGTGAGTTCTGGGTCGAGAGATTACCACCAAGGAAAGGCGAGCATGGAAGCAGAAGCACGAGAGATGCCCCGCCTCGCTGCAAAAGCAGCCAACATGTGCCGCCACGCGGAAGTAGTAGCACAGAGGTCCTGCCGCACCGCCGAAGCAGCACAGAGGTCCTGCCGCGCCATCGATGCAGCAGACTAGTCCGGCCGCGCCACGGAAGCAGCAGAGATGTCCCGTCGCGCCGTGAATACAGCAGAGATGTCCCGTCGCGCCGCAGCGGCCTAGGAAAATGTCTCGCGGGCAGGCGACGACTCTTACAGGCGCATGCATACGATCGTCCATAGCCAGATGGATTAGATCTCCGGCTGGGCGAGGTTGCGGGATGACATGAAAGCCTCATTTGAACAGTCTACCGGCATCATCCGGCAACTAAGGGAGGGCAATGAGAGGCTCCGGGCCGAGCGCAACCTGCTGAGGGCGAAGATCGTCCGAAGTGCAGACCAGCAGGAGGAGACTAGTGCCTTGTTGAAGAGGACCGACGTCATCGTCAAGAAACTTATGGACGAGAATGACATGCTCCACATCGAGCGCCAAAGGCTGGTGAAGGAATCCGTGGATTCTCTCAAGCAGCGTCTTGAGGACACGAAAGAGCTCATCACCGCTCGCCGCGGAGACTAGTTCCCGCGGCCTGCAACAACGCATCAAGAAAGTAGAGATCAGCGAGCCAGATCGTTGTCTTCCTTCTTCTTTTGCCCTTGTATATTTCGGGCATAGCCGCATGTGGCTTTTTTAATTATCTTCCTAATTATGTAAGACAATTATTATCCACTATCGTCGTCCTTATATATCCATCAGTCTTGTTATAAGTCGCAGTAGATGCTATATAGGTCCGTTGGATCTTACAGCAAAATCCGTGCTTTCGGATTTTCTTTTTTCTCTCTTAAATCTCAGTCGAGTGAGACATAGCCACGCCATTAAACAGACGCTCGGGCGCCATTAATGGAGACCTTGGGAGAGAGGTGGATGGCAGATGGAGGTCACAGGGCTCTCCTCACGATAAGCACGCGCAGGGGTCTGATTGCACGCCTCTCGCACTCAAATAGCTACCCTGCACGGCACCTCCTAGCTAATAAAAAAGGGGGCGCGTGGCGGCACGTAAATGTAAATAGAACGCCCACAGTTTCAATAATACTTGTGTTTCCGAGTGTAACGTGACAGCACTTGTTCCAAAATGACTTTGTTGATTGTTAATGTGTGCGCCTTCGCAAATCGGACTGCAAAATTACCACAGCATGTTGGTGCCATGTCATCGCACCAAGCCAAGTTTCATTATTTTCATGCGTGTTTAGATTTAGAGGAATTAAAAAACTAAGTTTCTCAATGTTTCCAGCCCAGCCACGACGCCCAGAATTTTGAATTTCATTCCCATTTCTTGCATGGAACCTAGAAATTTACCCGAGGACACACATGTGATTTTTCAACCAACTTTGGTGCACTGGAGCATGTGCTTGTATTTCAAATTTGAATTATGCACACAAAGGTGACACGTTCCCTCTCAGAACCACGAGCCTTCTTGAGAGAAGCTCCGGTTTGCAAGAAGCTTATACCAAAATTTGTTCCTTTTTGGCCAATTTTTTTACCACACCATGGTACTACCATGACATGTTTCATGATTTTCACACGTGTTTTGGATTTACAAGAATTTTAAAACCAAGTTTCTCAATGTTCTCGGCCGAGCCACGATGCCCAGATGTTTGAATTTTATTCCCATTTCTTGCATGGGACCTAGAAATTCACCCGAGGACAAAGATGTGATTTTTTAACCAACTTTGGTGCACAGGAGCATGTGCTTGTAGTTCAAATTTGAATTATGCACATTAAATGACCAGAAACTCAATTAATGTATAAAAAGGCCAACTGGAATAATTCCAAAATTTAACAGGGCACTCACGTAGTTCTATGTTGCCTTTGTAAAGAAACTCAAGGGGGGCAGCGTATATTGTTTCGCACTCAAAGGTGGCATGTTCCCTCTTAGAACCACGAGCCTTCTTGGGAGAAGCTTTGGTTTGCAAGAAGCTTATACCAAAATTTGTTCCTATTCGGCCTATTTTTTTACCACGGCATGGTAGTACCATGACATCACACCATGCCAAGTTTCATGATTTTCAGACGTGTTTTGGATTTACAAGAATTTTAAAACCAAGTTTCTCAATGTTCTCGGCCGAGCCACGATACCTAGATGTTTGAATTTTATTTATATTTCTTGCATGGGACCTAGAAATTCACCCGAGGACACAGATGTGATTTTTCAACCAACTTTGGTGCACAAGAACATGTGCTTGTAGTTCAAATTTTAATTATGCACATTAAATGACCAAAAACTCAATTAATGTATAAAAAATGACAAATGAACCCGAAATAATTCCAAAATTTAACAGGGCACTCAGGTAGTTCTATGTTGCCTTTGTAAAGAAACTCAAGGGGGCAGCATATATCGTTTTGCACTCAAAGGTGGCACGTTCCCTCTTAGAACCATGAGCTTTCTTGAAAGAAGCTTATGGGGATGTTTGGATGGCAGCCCCAAGCTGCCCTTCTAGAATTTTGGTCGTTGACCACAGGTTGGGCCAGTGTTTGGATCGCAGCAAAGTTTTTGGCTCACAGCCAACTTTTTGGCCAGCCGTTGTGATTCTGCACTAGCATGTGGGGGAGTTCTTGGCGGCTATTTCCTTCGCCAAAATTTTGGCATGCCGTCGTTTTGGTCGGGCTGGTGTGGGCATATCCAAACGGCCCATATACCAAAACTAGTTCCAAATCGGCCCAATTTTTTACCACAACATGTTAGTGCCATGACATGACACCATGTCAAGTTTCATGATTTCTAGGCGAGTTTTGGATTTACATGGATTTAAAATCCAAGTTTCTCGATGTTCTCGGTCGAGTCACGACGCCCAGATGTTTGAATTTCATTCTCATTTCTTCCATGGGAACTAGAAATTCAACCAAGGACACACATGTGATTTTTCAACCAACTTTGGTGCACCGGAGCATGTGCCTGCAGTTCAAATTTGGATTATGCACATTAAAAGTCCAGAAACTCAATTAATGTATAAAAAGGCCAAACGAACCCGAAATAATTCCAAAATTTAATAGGGCATTCATATAGTTCTATGTTGCCTCTATAAAGAAAATCAGGGGGGAGGCAGTGTATATCGTTTCGCACAGAAAGGTGACACATTCCCTCTCGGAACCACGAGTCTTGTTGAGAGAATCTCCGGTTTTGCAAGAAGCTTATACCAAAACTTGTCCCAATTCAGCCAAAAATTATACATATGAAAACAGGGTTTAGATTATCCCGAACATCTCACTACCTAGACCAATGTACTATGATTTGAATTCAACATAAAATGGATACAAATATTTGAATTGGAGATCGTATGGTACATGTAGTTCATAGTGAAATATGATTACTGCTATATGCATGTTTTTTGTTAGATAATATTTAAACGATTGTATAACTTGACAACAATCGTATTCAAATAAGGAAAATTGATTCAAATTTAGTCCATATGGTAGACGACAATATATATGTTCACAGGGTGGAGTAAAATGTTCATATATGATGGAAGATCAAAATGTATGACTACATCAATTATAAACCACAAGGTCACCTAACGATATATTCGAATTCAACATAACGTGGATTCAAAAATTGAAATTCGAGATCCTGGCATTTGTAATCATATAAAAAGGGACATTACTCTTTCTTTTGGTGGGAATTGATTTGTTTTTTGTTGTTGTTGAGGGAAGTGCGAATCGATTTGGTACTATACAGGGCAATCTTGTTCTCCCGATTTTTTTACATTTTTCTTGTAGTTTTTTCAATGGCATCTATAGCAATATAGTAAAAGGGGACATGACTCTCTTGTGTCTTGTATGAATTGTTTTTTTACACGTTAAGTTTGTTCTGAGGAACAAGGAATCCGCACCTTGTTATCCCAAAATTTTCAAGCTCGAGTATCTTTTGTCTCACCTGCTTTGAAACTCCCGCCTCTTCAACCCGCGTCGCGCCTTGTTATCCCAAAAATTCGACGCGCACGAAAACTCCCTCCTCATCCAAAATCGGTCCCGCAGCCCAGACACGCAAAATCCCCCTTCTACCCCTCAGCCGGAAATGAAGCTCGATGTCACGGTGTCAAAACCAATGGGGGTACGTTGGTAACTTACCCTACATTTCAGACAAGTGCGTCCCTAAGCCATGGATCCCCCCTCCCTTTCCCTTAGTTCCCCCCATTCGTACACCGAGGCCGCCAAAACCCGCGAAACCCCACGCTCCTCCGTCGACCTCCCGACCGCCGCCCAGCCGGAGACTCTTCCCGACTACATCGTCCACCGCAACAGCTCATCGTCCCTCATCCACCGCACTAGATGAGGATCCGACGTCGATCTTGTCGTCCCGCCGGATCAGCCGCCCCATCCTCCACCTCCAAGGAGCTGCCCGATGTTCGCCTCATCTATCGCGCCACCTCCATCCCCATAGCGCCATCTTGACCTGCCCCACCGGAACCGCATCACCCTCACCAATTCCTCCGATGAAGCCGAGGCCAACTCGACGCCACCAAGGAGGTTCTGCACTCACCGCTACATTTTATCTTTTATTCAATCTCACGGGGCTGCTAGTGCTCGATACCGAGCAGCCATGGCGGGTCTCCATCGACGGCGCCGTCGCCGGCCACATCATCCACGGCGTCTCTCCCCCATGTCGTTGCTTCCTCGGCAGCGACTTCCACACTGGCACTAGCTGCAGCTGCTCCGGCTCTCACTCGCGCTGCGGCTCTGTTCTTGCTGTTGGTCGCGCTACTACACTGCTCTTGCTTTCGTTCATGTTGCTGCTTTGCTCTGCTATTGTCGTTGGTCGCGCTGCTACTCCGCTCTTTCTCTAGTTCGTGTTGCTGCTCTGCTCTTGCTCTCGCTCGTGCTACTGCTGCTGTTGCACGACCTCCGACAGCTACAAGAGTTGCTGCTTTAGCACTTGCTCGCGATGCTACTGCATGACTTGCTCTCTGCTAGTGTGTTCCCTGCTCGAGCGGCTGCTGATTTAGATCATTGCTTCTCTGCTACTAGTGCTTGAACGCCCTAAACATCTATTGCAATGCTCTGCTACTAGTTCAACCAGTTTCGACAGTAAAATTCAGTATCGACTGTAAAGTTCAGTTTCTTCAGTTAAGTTCAGAGTGAACAGTACTTACAGCATCTGTTGGAGCGCCCGTGGCGTGGCTGATGCGTTTTACATCTAGCACTTTTTGGTGATGTATTTTACATCATCTATTGCGGATGATATTAGAGTCCCACTTCAGATTAACATTGTCTGTCTTGTCCTGCTTCAGCCTCGCCATCGTACACCTCACTGGAGCTGCTCCAACGACGGAACCGCCCATCACAGCAGAGCAGTACCCCCGGCACCGTTTCCAGATGCCTCAGATCTTCTTCCCCGCCTCCGACAGTCACACCAGCATCACCATCCTCCATCTACAACCCAATGATGCTGAGGTCCACAAGGCGATGCCAAAGAGGTTATACACTCGTCACATCACTTTGTTACTCTGCATTCATGTCGATCCTTCAGGGATCCTTTGCTATGGAACTACTATGGTATTACTATTCATGCATTTGGTTAGAAGGAGTGGAGCAAAGCAAAATTGTAGGATAGTTTTCCTTTGGTGTCTCTTTCGAAGAAAAAACGTAGGAATTTTAATATTCACTTGGACATCCTTTTCAAATTAATATGCATGAAGAACATAACTAATTGCATTACTGGCATAATAAGATTCTTAGTTTTTTCATTTTCACGTGGTTTGACTTTAATTTGACCACGTTTCTCCATTCCTATGTTCTTCCAATTCATGTGAACCAAACACCCAAGTTGACTGAAATCCTATGTTTCCAAATGTTCTGTTTTGCACGTGCATTCCTATCCTATTCCTGTGTTTTCCCTGTCCCTGCTTTTATAGAATCCTCCAATTCTAAGGAGCCCTTACAAATTTACTTCATTTTCAGACAGGCGTCAAAGAAAACTCTGTGTGTTATGTCCTGCTCCTCCCGTGTCGTCATCCACCCCACCTAAGGTGCACCATCGACAAAACTGTTCACTACAGCAGAGATCCCCCTGCAGACTTTCTTTCGCCGCCTCAGATCATCTTCCCCGTTGCCGGCAGCCACACCAACTGCATTATCATCATCGACTGAGCAGATGAACCTGAGGACTACATAGTTCCACAAGAGAGATCGCAGTCTTTCATGTTTGCTTACGTTATACATCGGTTATTATTACCTGCTACTTTATCATTCAAACTTGAGTTTTAAAATGCCCGTGGGTCTCATATCGAGGTAGCAACGAATAGTATATGTCTACTATCTGGTTCATCTGGGGTCTTCTATGTGGTTCATGTTGGGTGGGCAACAAACAATAGATGATCCATTGTCTATCTTTTTAAACTGAAGCTATAATCTACCTGCTATCATTAGTTTTGGATCCATCCACTCATTTGCTACCATCAGTCTTGATTTTTGCATGCACCCCTTAGGCCTTACAAAATCTAACTATTTTTTATTATGCATGTCAGATATTGTACACAATCGTACTGAACATGTAGAGAAAAAGAGAAGACCATTGCGTGGGAATATAATGTCATGCAGACACCGCTCCATGTTGGGCAAAGTGGGCCCCCCCCTCCTGCATTTCCAGATTGTATTCTAGAGGAAGATAACTTTTCAGATGGGGATTCATAAGGAGTTGACCACTCCTGTTTACCACCTGAGGTGTTTGCTCTAACCTGGCATGCTGATGTTGGTCATATCATGCATATGGCGCCTCGCACTGCTTACAGTATACATCTTATATGTCATCGGCTTAGTTTAGATTTGCTTTGTGTGAATGCCACCTGTTTGGTTTCTATATCATACTCCCACCGTTCCTAAATATTTGTCTTTTGGGAGATTTCAACAAGTGACTAAATACGAAGCAAAATGAGTGAATCTACATTCTAAAATATGTCTATATACATCTGTATGTGGTAGTCCATTTGAAATCTCTAAAAAGACAAATATTTAGGAACGGAGGGAGTATATGGGAATTATGCAATGCCATCTTCTTTAGCCAGGCATCATATACGTGAATCATGCAATGCCATCCTGTTTAGTCAGTCATCATATATGTGAATTGTATCGTGCCATATTTTTTTCATAATGTATTCCATTCGTCAACAATGTTTATACATTCATCTACTCTTCCTGTGCATCATCCATTTGAGTCGGTCATGGGAAAATCTAGAGTGAAAACAAGGTCTTCTGAGCAGTCAGTGCTACCTGTCGATGCATATTTCTTGCTGGTTACAGATAGCTCCTCAGATGAGGATTCAGAGACAGATGACCAGTCGTATCCCCCCCCCCCCGAGGTGAATGCTCTAACTTGGCAGGGTTATATTGCTCATATCATGCATATGGTGTCTTGCATTGCCATGCCATCTGCTTAGATTAGACATGCTTTGTGTGAATGCCTCATGTTTGCTTTCTATATCAGATATGTGAATTATGCAATGCCATGTTTTTCAGCCAGTTATCATATATGTGAATTATGCACCGCCATGTAGCCAGGCATCATATATGTGAATTATCTCATGCCATCTTTTTTTCATTTCGTATTCCATTTGTCGACAATCTGTGTATATTGAACTACTCTTCATGTGTATCAGCCATTTGAACCGGTTATGGAAAAATCTGGAGTGAAAACAAGGTCTTCAGAGCAGGCAATGGTACCTGTTGAAGCATATATCTTGATGGTTACAGGGAGCTCCTCAGAGGAGGATTCAAAGACTGATGACCAGTCCTATATCCCACCTGAGGTGTATGCTCTAAGTTGCAATGTTTATATTTCTCATATCATGCATATGGTGTCTTGCATTGCTTAGTTTAGACATCATATGAACAATATTGAATTCCATCTGCTTAGTTTAGAGATCATACATGCGAGTGCCAGCTGCTTAGTATATGAATCAATTATGTCAATTATATCATGCCATCCTGTATACTTAGACAACATGTATGTGAATTATTTCATCCCAACCTATTTCAGAAAGACATCATATAGTTTTGTCATGTCATCCTGTTTAGATACTCATCATATGTTGAATTATGTCATTATATCCTATTAAGTTATCCATCATATATCTGAAATTGTGTCATGCTATCTTGTTTAGTTAGGCATCATATATGTGAAATTGTGTCATGTTGTCCTGTTTGGTTAGACAACATATATGTGAGAACCACATCTGTCTATCATACAATGTCTGTACGTTCAATTTCTTTTCTTGTTTATCAGCCATTTGAATTGGAGGGGGCGATGGCAGTATCTAAGGGAGCAAAAACCCGTTCTTCACAAAAGACAGTGCTACCCGTCAATGCAGATAGAACCATGGTTGTACTGGCCCACAAACTAGCCCCACCACACATAATCGAGACTCTTCCAGA
The DNA here is from genome assembly GCF_002162155.2 of Triticum dicoccoides. Classification (NCBI taxonomy): domain Eukaryota; kingdom Viridiplantae; phylum Streptophyta; class Magnoliopsida; order Poales; family Poaceae; genus Triticum; species Triticum dicoccoides. Next base: position 662,213,003 of record NC_041383.1, on the reverse strand, counting down.
TTGCACACTTACACCGTTGGGCAGAGAACCAGCTACAACCCATCTAACCGCAACCCCAGTGGATAGTAACCCACTTCTAGTTGACAAAGCACCATGTCCACCACAGAGTACCCCCACACGAGCAGTTTGTAAAGCAACTGCAGTGCCCAAAGCACGAAGACCACCACAGCTAACCCAAACTCCACGTTTAAAGCAGAAGAGCAACTGTTCTCAAGTCAGATTCCGTAGCTATGGTCCATACTCCTTTGCTGTTGCATCACTGTATTTACTCATACAAACTACTTTCGAATTTGAAGGATCCAATTGAAACTCCAATGGCGCAACAGGTATGTTTTAAACCCATTTCTTTAACTAGATTGCTGTTCTAACTTCTTGCTCTATGTTGATTTCAGTTTAAGTTGTATAAACATTTATGTTCTCATGTGATGCACATTACAAGTGTTGCCAATGCTGTGTAGTTTCTCACACTTATATTATGTCTATGTTGCTATGTCTTAAAAATATATGAGTTGAACTATGTCTCTATCTTGATTAGGCAACATAAACTAGAATGATATGGACAATACAGTGACCATAGTACATAGATATATGTTTGTTTCATGTTTTTATCATGTCCACCTTACTATTGAACCGGTTTACCAAAATGAGTTTCGTATACTACATGCTAAACCTGTGATGTGTCTGCTTGTTTCTCTTGTAGTATGCAAACAAAATATTAGAGAAGAGAACCCCACTATGCAATGGTAGAGAAAGTAATGCAGATAAGGTTCAAGATAGTGAGACAACCCTATTGGTCTCCAAGAAAGGTGATAAAAATGATCTTGTAGATAGTGAGAAAACTCCGGCCCACAGTCATGCATTGATGTAGTGTTCGAGTTACTGGCCAGTATCGCTGGCACAAGCTCTTCGAACTCGCTGCCTGAATCACTTCGGCTTCTTCAGTCTCAGCTACAGGCTGAAAGGCATCAGTCAGTTGTGATGCGGCAAGAAGCCGAAGGATTGAGGAAGTCCTTGCAGAATTCAGATGCGTACTTTCTTGTGCAACAGCGAGCGCTGGAGGATTTAAGCGCCAAACAAGAGAAAGTTAATAAGCTTGCTAAGCATCTTCCCAGCATTATGGGTACCCAGGATATTGTTTCTTGAGCTCTTCTAAAGTGGTTTCAGTTCTGTACTTGTTTTGCTGCGGCATTTATATGCTGCTTTGTTCCCTATATTTGCACTGGTGGCGAACTTTGATGCCCAGTGGATGTAATATGTGTAATAGCCGTGATAGCCTAGCGTAAGTTGCTTTCTTATTTATTTCCTTGTTTTCTTGTTTATTTGTTTGCTTGTAGTCAGTGCGTTCTTTTTCCGCGGTTTGCTAGTGGTCGCAATAACCTATTTTTTAAAACTAGGCCACAATAACCATGGGCTACATATTTACTGTAGTGACACTAGGCCTCCTACCAGCCGTAGAAACAATGAGCCTTCTATGGGATGTAGACACAATGGGCCTTCTACGGGTCGTATCATCAATGGGCCTTATATGGGTCATATGATCGATTGGCCAAACATGGGCCAATAACAGACCGCATTATGGCCGTAAACGGGCTACAGTTGGAATCGTCCGTTCATGGGCCAACCATAATGGGTCATCGTTAATAGGCCATATTTGATGACGCTATGAAAACGGCCCAACATATTAACGGGCCACAAACAGGCCGACTGTAACAACAGGCTGAATTTGGCCCACAAGCAGAAAATGACAGTAACGGGCCGTAAGTAACCAAATGCTGGAAATGAGTCCAAGAATAAATGGGCCCTGAGAAGGCCAAAAGATAACATGGGCTGAAAACGGCCCAATGGAATAATGGGTCGTTAATGGGTATAAAGTGATACACTGTTCATTACAGGCCAGTTCCACCACGGGTCGTTAATGGGCCAAGAGTTACAAAGGGCCTCATATGGGCCGAAAGACGACATGGGCCATACATGGGTCGGAAGTTAAAACGGGCTGGAATCATATTGGACGGCCCAGATGATGCTACTGGGCCTAATTCGGATTGGCCGTAACGGGCCCTGTGTTAGCGGGTTGTAAATGGGCTATATGCGAACAGGCCGTTAACAGGCTTTCCGTGGGCTGGCCTACCACCTTTTGACCAAGTCAAATGGGTCGGCCTTTTCACAGGAATGGGCCTCTATTGGGCCGTGCCATGTGTTGACGTATCATACGCGCCTTCGGTCCAATGAGTGGATGACATCTGTCCCAACGGTGAGCCGACACGTGTTTCCTCTAGCCAATGATGATTTTACACATGGAAAATCCCCATTGGTCGGGGCTGTTAACGGGTTATTGGATCCAAAACCGGACCCGATAGCTTAACATGTTCCGTTACGGTGGACGCCACGTGTCGGTTACCCTTGACGAAAGCACTTCTATGACGCGCGATTTATCGTCATGGAAGTGGACACTTCCATGATGATAATTCTGGTACTGTCATGGAACACTTCTACGATAGCACATGTATGACTATCTTGATTTTGTCAAAAAATCGCCATGGATGTACATGGATGACAGAAATGCGACCTACTGTGACAAACACGTATCATCACGGAAGTGTATTTTTTTGTAGTGAGGACATATGTGGAAATGAGAAAGTGATTGAGGGTTTTGGAGCATATCACTAAGCATTTTGAGCAAGTAAGCCATTAAGCAACACCTCATCCCCTTTTAATAGTATTGGCTTTCCTATGGACTCAATGTGATCTTGGATCACTAAAATGAAAATGTAGAGTCTTGAGCTTGTTGCCAATATATGTCCTTTGCATTTTGAGGGGTCCACATCTCTAGTCCATGCCATGCCAATCATTGAACTTTATGAAATGATCATCTTGAAATAGCATTAGTTCAATGAACTATATGTTGTTAAGAATTACCAAAACCACCAAGGGATTAGTTGCACTTTCACTTTGTCTACATCATGTCATCTTGCTTAAGGCGTTACTCTGTTTTTATGAACTTAATACCCTAGATGCATGCTAGACTGTCGATGGGTGGAGTAATAGTAGGAGATGCAGGCAGGAGTCAGTCTGCTTGTCTTGGATGTGATGCCTATATACATGATTATTGCCTTGAATATCATCATACCTATGCACTTTTCTATCAATTGCCCAATAGTAATTTGTTTACCCAATGTATGCTATGTGTTCGAGAGAGAAGCCTCTAGTGAAAACTATGGCCCCCGGGTCTACTTTTATCATATATAAAATCCAAAAATACCTTGCTATAATTTTTTAGTTTTATTTTATTTTGTACTTTATTTTACTATCTAACACTATCAAAATTAATCCTTGCAAATAAAAATTTCAAGGGGATTGACAACCCTCTTGCCAGCATTGGGTGCAAGTATTTGCTTTTGCATCTGTAGGTGTTGTTCATGTTGCTTTGTGTGATTCTTCTACCGGATTGATACCTTGGTTCTCACTAAGGGAAATACTTATCTCTATTGTGTTGCATATGCTCTCCTCTTCGGGGAAAATCCAAATGCAACTCACAAGTAGCAAACTCTACCAACATACTCTATTTCCACTTGTAGTGCTGAGTCCATGTCTCACGCTCGTATATTAAGTGAAGTTAAAAATGCTGAAGCGAGAAAATGTGCGATGCAATTTCTTTGTTTGGCACCGGGGTGTTCATGATTTGTACTTATGTTAGGAAGACGGAGTCATGACATGCTTACATAATTCGATGAGTAGGGGTAACATTCATTAAGCATTTTATAGCTCAAAGAGTAATGATTGTTTTCTAGCATTCATGGATATTATTATGTTGAAATTAATTACTTCATTATTTCTCAATATTCATACCGTGAAAGAGATTACATGATAAGACATGTTAGGTAGCATTCAACATCAAAAATTTCCGTTTTTATTGTTTACCTGCCAGTAACACATCACAACTCCAATAAACAAGGAAACTCCTCCACCTGAGGCCACCAGGATAAGGTACACACTATAATAGCAATACATAGCTCCAACAAATGAACGCCGGGATTAAATATTATTGCCCAAAAAGAAAGTGTCAGAGCTTCGAGGTGAAGCCTTTAACAAATGAAGCAGGACACCATTTCAGATAGTTAACTGACATTGTCTGTTTCCCATGAAACACAGTCACCTATTTGCTGCAGCAACAAATAAAATTCTTGTATATGTGCCTATTTATTCTTTGAATGATATGAATTGTTCACTCATTTTGATCAACAAAATATTAGTTATATGTAAGAAAACATACTCACTAAAAACTTATGTTAAATTTGAATTCAATGGTATAATTTTTGTAGCATGTAATCTGCATCTTGTTGGTCAAACTAATGATATGGAATATGAGTGTATCTTATCAACTGGAAGGCATGTAGTAAGTGAAGGAAATATGCCCTAGAGGCAATAATAAAGTTGTTATTTATATTTCCTTATATCATGATAAATGTTTATTATTCATGCTAGAATTGTATTAACCGGAAACTTAGTACATGTGTGAATACATAGACAATACATAGTGTCCCTAGTATGCCTCTACTTGACTAGCTCGTTAATCAAAGATGGTTATGTTTCCTTACCATAGACATGTGTTGTCATTTGATAAACGGGATCACATCATTATAGAATGATGTGATGGACAAGACCCATCCTTTAGCTTAGCATTATGATCGTTACAGTTTTATTGCTACTGCTTTCTTCATGACTTATACATGTTCCTCTGACTATGAGATTATGCAACTCCCGAATACCGGAGGAACACCTTGTGTGTTATCAAACATCACAACATAACTGGGTGATTATAAATATGCTCTACAAGTGTCTCCGAAGGTGTTTATTGGGTTGGCATAGATGAAGATTAGGATTTGTCACTCCGTGTTTCGGAGAGGTATCTCTGGGCCCTCTCGGTAATGCTCATCATTATAAGCCTTGCAAGCAATGTGACTAATGAGTCAGTTATGGGATGAAGCATTACGGAACGAGTAAAGAGACTTTATGGTAACGAGATTGAACTAGGTATGATGATATCGACGATCGAATCTCGGGCAAGTAACATACCGATGACAAAGGGAACAAGGTATGTTGTTGTGCGGTTTGACCAATAAAGATCTTCGTAGAATATGTAGGAGCCAATATGAGCATCCAGGTTCTGCTATTGGTTATTGATCGGAGATGTGTCTCGATCATGTCTACATAGTTCTCAAACCCGTAGGGTCCGCACGCTTAACGTTTGATGACAATTTGTATTAAGAGTTATGTGTTTTTGATGACCGAAGTTTGTTCGGAGTCCCGGATGAGATCACGGACATGACGAGGAGTCCCAAAATGGTCGAGACATAAAGATTGATATATTGGAAGGTTATGTTCGGACACCAGAAAGGTTTCAGATAGGTTCGGGCATTTTCCGGAGTACCGGGAGGTTACCGGAACCCCCCGGGAGAGTATTGGGTCTTCATGGGCCTTAGTGGGAATAGGAGGCCGGCGGACAGGAGGTGGTGCACGCCCCTTAGCCAAACCAAATTGGACTAGGGGAGGGGCGCGACCCCCTTTCCTTCTCCCTCTCTCTTTCCCTTCCCCCTTCTCCTACTCCAGAAAGGAAGGGGAATCCTACTAGGACTGGGAGTCCTAGTAGGACTCCCCCCTTTGGTGAGCCCCTCTAGGCCGGCCGCCTCCTCCCTCCCTCCTTTATATATGGGGGCAGGGGAGCACCCCAAAGCACAACAGACAATCTCTTAGCCATGTGGGGTGCCCCCATCCACAGTTTAACACCTCGGTCATACTGTCGTAGTGCTTAGGAGAAGCCCTGTGCTGGTAACTTCATCAACACCGTCACCACACCGTCGTGCTCATGACACTCTCCCTTGACCCTCTACTGGATCAAGAGCTCGAGGGACGTCATCATGCTGAGCGTGTGCTGAACACGGAGGTGTCGTACGTTCGGTACTTGGATCGGTTGGATCGTGAAGACGTTCGACTACATCAACCGCGTTACTAAACGCTTCCGCTTTCAGTCTACGAGGGTACGTGGACACACGCTCACGTCTCGTTGCTATGCATCTCCTAGATAGATCTTGCGTGATCGTAGGAAAATTTTTGAATTACTATGTTCCCCAACAGTGGCATCTGAGTCAGGTTTATGCAAAGATATTATATGCACGAGTAGAACACAATGAGTTTTGGGCGATAATATTCATACTACTTACCACCAACGTCTTAGTTTCATTTGGCGGTATTGTTGGATGAAGCGGCCCGGACCGACATTACATGACCGCGTTCATGAGACTTGTTCTACCAACGTGCTTTGCACATAGGTGGCTGGCGGGTGTCTGTTTCTCCAACTTTAGTTGAATCGAGTTTGACTACGGCTGATCCTTGTTGAAGGTTAAAATTGATACGTCTCCGTCGTATATATAATTTTTGATTGTTCCATGCCAATATTCTACAACTTTTACATACTTTTGGCAACTTTTTATACTATTTTTGGGACTAACATATTGATCCAGTGCCCAGTGCCAGTTCTTGTTTGTTGCATGTTTTTGTTTCGCAGAAAATCCATATCAAACGGAGTCCAAACGCGGTAAAAACTTCCGAAGATTTTTTTTGGAATATATGTGATTTTTGGGTAAAAGAATCAACACGAGACGATGCCCGAGGAGTCCATGAGGCAGGGGCACGCCCCATGGGGTAGGGCACGCCATGGGCCCTCATGGACACTCCGTAAGGCGGTTGGTGCCCTTCTTTCGCTGCAAGAAAGCCAATATCCGGATAAAAATCATGTCCAAAGTACAGCCCAATCGGAGTTATGGATCTCCGGGAATTTAAGAAATGGTGAAAGGGCAGAATCAGGGAGCGCAGAAACAGAAGGAAACAGAGAGAGAGAGAGAGAGAGAGAGAGAGAGAGAGAGAGA
>NC_041383.1:662171443-662205902 GCF_002162155.2 Triticum dicoccoides | reverse complement strand
GAGGGGCTCTCGCCCCTCCGCCGCCATGGAGGCCATGGACCAGAGGGGAAACCCTTCTCCCATCTAGGGGGAAGGTTAAGGAAGAAGAAGAAGAAGAAGAAGAAGAAGAAGAAGAAGAAGAAGAAGAAGAAGAAGAAGAAGAAGAAGAAGAAGAAGAAGAAGAAGAAGAAGAAGAAGAAGAAGAAGAAGAAGAAGAAGAAGAAGAAAAAGAAGAAGAAGAAGAAGAAGAAGAAGAAGAAGAAGAAGAAGAAGAAGAAGGGGGGCTCTCTCCCCCTCTCTCTCTCTCTCGGTGGCGCTGGAACGCCGGCGGGGCCATCATTGTGACAAAGATCTACACCAACAACTTCACCACCGTCATCACCAACTCTCTCCCCCTCTATGCAGCGGTGTAACACCTCTTCTCCACGCTGTAATCTCTACTTGAACATGGTGCTCAACGCTATATATTATTTCCCAATGATGTATGGCTATCATATGATGTTTGAGTAGATCCGTTTTGTCCTATGGGTTAATTGATGATCGTGATTGGTTTGAGTTGCATGTTTTATTATTGGTGTTATCCTATAGTGCTCTCCATGTCGCACAAGCATGAGGGATCCCCGCTATAGGGTTTGCAATATGTTCATGATTTTCTTATGGTGGGTGGCGTGAGTGACAGAAGCACAGACCCGAGTAAGTAGGTTGTTTGCAAATGGGAATAAAGAGGACTTGATACTTTAATGCTATGGTTGGGTTTTACCTTAATGATCTTTATTAGTTGCAGATGCTTGCTAGAGTTACAATCATAAGTGCATATGATCCAAGAAGAGAAAGTATGTTAGCTTATGCCTCTCCCTCATATAAAATTGCAATAATGATTACCGGTCTAGTTATCGGTTGCCTAGGGACAAATAACTTTCTCGTGACAAAAAGCTCTCTACTAAAAGTAACTTAGTTGTGTCTTCATCTAAACAGCCCCTACTTTTTGTTTACGTGCTCCGTATTATCTTACTAACCTATCCAACAACACCTACGAAGTACTTCTAGTTTCATACTTGTTCTAGGTAAAGCGAACGTAAAGTATGCATAGAGTCGTATCGGTGATCGATAGTAATATTTGTTCGACCTTTAGCTCCTCGTTGGGTTCGACACTCTTACTTATCGAAAGAGGATACAACAGATCCCCTATACTTGTGGGTAATCATAAAACAACACACTTGACGAAAAATCGTTGTGGTTTTGATGCGTAGGTAAGAATGGCTCTTGCTAGAATCCCGTAGCAGCCACGTAAAACTTGCAACAACAAAGTAGAGGACATCTAACTTGTTTTTGCAGGGCTTGTTGTGATGTGATATGGTCAAGACATGATGTGATATAAATTGTTGTATGAGATGATCATGTTTTGTAACAGAGTTATCGACAACTGGCAGGAGCCATATGGTTGTCGCTTTATTGTATGAAATGCAATCGCCATGTAATTGCTTTACTTTATCACTAAGCGGTAGTGATAGTCGTAGTAGCAATAGTTGACGAGACGACAACAATGCTACAATGGAGATCAAGGTGTCAAGCCGGTGACAATGGATATCATGACGATGCTTCGGTGATAGAGATCATGAGCACAAGATGGTGATGGCCATATCATGTCACATATTTTGATTGCATGTGATGTTTATCTTTTATGCATCTTATTTTGCTTAGTACGGCAGTAGCATCATAAGATGATCCCTTACTAAATTTCAAGGTATAAGTGTTCTCCCTGAGTATGCACCGTTGCTACAGTTCGTTGTGCTGAGACACCACATGATGATCGGGTGTCATAAGATCTACTTCACATACAACGGCTACAAGCCAGTTTTGCACGTGCAGAATACGCGGGTTAAACTTGACGAGCGTAGCATATGCAAATATGGCCTCAGAACACCGAGACCGAAAGGTCGAACGTGAATCATATAGTAGATATGATCAACATAGTGATGTTCACCATTGAAAACTACTCCATCTCACGTGATGATCGGGCATGGTTTAGTTGATTTGGATCATGTGATCATTTAGATGACTAGAGGAATGTCTATCTAAGTGGGAGTTCTTAAGTAATATGATTAATTGAACTTTAATTTATCATGAACTTAGTCATGATAGTTTTTGCATGTCTATGTTATTATAGATCAATGGCCCGTGCTACCATTCCCTTGAATTTTAATGCATTCCTAGAGAAAGCTAAGTTGAAAGATGATGGCAGCAATTACACGGACTGGGTCTGTAACTTGAGGATTATCCTCATTGTTGCACAGAAGAATTACGTCCTCGAAGCACCGCTAGGTGCAAGGCCTGCTTTAGGAGAAACTGCGGACGTTATCAACGTCTGGCAGAGCAAAGCTGATGACTACTCGATAGTTCAGTGTGCCATGCTTTACGGCTTAGAATCGGGACTTCAAAGACGTTTTGAACGTCATGGAGCATATGAGATGTTCCAAGAGTTGAAGTTAATATTTCAAGCAAATGCCTGAGTTGAGAGATATGAAGTCTCCAACAAGTTCTATAGCTGCAAAATGGAGGAGAATAGTTCTGTCAGTGAACACATACTCGGAATGTCTGGGTACCATAACCACTTGACTCAGCTGGGAGTTAATCTTCTTGGTTATAGTGTCATTGGCAGAGTTCTTCAATCACTGCCACCAAGCTATAAAGGCTTCATGATGAACTATAATATGCAAGGGATGACGAAAACGATTCCCGAGCTCTTCGCAATGCTAAAGGCCGTGGAGGTAGAAATCAAGAAGGAGCATCAATTGTTGATGGTTAACAAGACCACTAGTTTCAAGAAAAAGGGCAAAGGGAAGAAAGGGAACTTCAAGAAGAATGGCAAGCAAGTTGTCACTCCCGGGAAGAAGCCCAAGTCTGGACCTAAGCCTGAAACTGAGTGCTTCTACTGCAAAGGGACTGGTCACGAGAAGCGAAACTGCCCCAAGTATTTGGCGGATAAGAAGGATGGCAAAGTGAAAGGTATATTTGATATACATGTTATTGATGTATACCTTACTAATGCTTGTAGTAGCGCCTGGGTATTTGATACTGGTTCTGTTGCTCATATTTGCAACTCAAAACAGGGGCTATGGATTAAACGAAGATTGTCTAAGGACGAGGTGACGATGCGCGTAAGAAATGGTTCCAAGGTCGATGTGATCGTCGTCGGGACGCTACCTCTACATCTACCTTCAGGATTAGTTTTAGACCTAAATAATTGTTATTTGGTGTCAGCGTTGAGCATGAACATTATACTCGGATCTTATTTGATGTGAGACGGTTATTCATTTAAATCAGAGAATAATGGTTGTTCTATTTATATGAGTAATATCTTTTATGGTCATGCACCCTTGTTGAGTGGTCTATTTTTATTGAATCTCGATCATGGAGATACACATGTTCATAATATTGAAGCCAAAAGATGCAAAGTTGATAATGATAGTGTAACTTATTTGTGGCACTGCCGTTTAGGTCATATTGGTGTAAAGCACATGAAGAAACTCCGTGCTGATGGGATTTTGGAATCAGTTGATTATGAATCACTTGGTGCTTGCGAACCATGCCTCATGGGCAAGATGACTAAAACTCCGTTCTCCGGAGCAATGGAACGAGCTACCGACTTATTGGAAATAATACATACCGATGTATGCGGTCCAATGAGTGTTGAGGCTCGTCGCGGGTATCGTTATTTCTTACCTCCACAGATGATTTGAGCAGATATGGGTATATCTACTTAATGAAACATAAGTCTGAAACATTTGAAAAGTTTAAAGAATTTCAGAGTGAAGTGGAAAATCATCATAACAAGAAAATAAAGTTTCTACAATCTGATCATGGAGGCAAATATTTGAGTTACGAGTTTGGTCTTCATTTGAAAAAATGTGGAATAGTTTTGCAACTCACGCCACCTGGAACACCACGGCGTAATGGTGTGTCCGAACGTCGTAATCATACTTTATTGGATATGGTGTGATCTATGATGTCTCTTACTGATTTACCGCTATCGTTTTTTGGTTATGCTTTCGAGACGGTTGCATTCACGTTAAATAGGGTACCATAGAAATCCGTTGAGTCAACACCATATAAACTGTGGTTTGGCAAGAAACCCAAGTTGTCGTTTCTTAAAGTTTGGGGTTGCGATGCTTATGTGAAAAAGCTTCAATCTGATAAGCTCGAACCCAAATCAGAGAAGTGCGTCTTCATAGGATACCCAATGGAAACTGTTGGGTACACCAAATATCACAGATCCGAAGGCAAGATATTCGTTGCTAAGAATGGATCCTTTCTAGAGAAGGAGTTTCTCTCGAAAGAAGTGACTGGGAGGAAAGTAGAACTTGATGAGGTAATTGTACCTTCTCCCGAATTGGAAAGTAGTTCTTCACAGAAATCAGTTCCAGTGATTCCTACACCAATTAGTGAGGAAGCTAATGATGATGATCATGAAACTTCAGATCAAGTTACTACCGAACCTCGTAGGTCTTCCAGAGTACGATCCGCACCAAAGTGGTACGGTAATCCTGTTCTGGAAGACACGTTACTAGACCATGATGAACCTAGAACTATGAGGAAGCGATGATGAGCCCAGATTTCGTGAAATGGCTTGAGGCCATGAAATCTGTGATGGGATCCATGTATGAGAACAAAGTATGGACTTTGGTGGACTTGCCCGATGATCGGCAAGCCATAGAAAATAAATGGATCTTCAAGAAGAAGACTAACATTGACGGTAATGTTACTGTCTAAAAATCTCGACTTGTTGCGAAAGGTTTTCGACAAGTTCAAGGAGTTGACTACGATGAGACCTTCTCACCAGTAGCAATGCTTAAGTCTGTCCGAATCATGTTAGCAATTGATGCATTTTATGATTATGAAATTTGGCAAATGGATGTCAAAACTACATTCCTTAATGGATTTCTTAAAGAAGAGTTGTATATGATGCAACCAAAAGGTTTTGTCGATCTGAAAGGTGCTAACAAAGTATGCAAGCTCCAGTGATCCATTTATGGACTAGTGCAAGCCTCTCGGAGTTGGAATATATGCTTTGATAGTGTGATCAAAGCATATGGTTTTATACAGACTTTTGGAGAAGCCTGTATTTACAGGAAAGTGAGTGGGAGCTCTGTAGCACTTTTAATATTATATGTGGATGACATATTGTTGATTGGAAATGATACAGAATTTCTGGATAGCATAAAAGGATACTTAAATAAGAAATGAAAGACCTCGATGAAGCTGCTTACATATTCGGCATCAAGATCTATACAGATAGATCAAAACGCTTAATTGGACTTTCACAAAGCACATACCTTGATAAAGTTTTGAAGAAGTTCAAAATGGATCAGTCAAAGAAAGGGTTATTGCATGTGTTACAAGGTGTGAAGTTCAGTCAGACTCAACGGCCGACCACTGCAGAAGATAGAGAGAAAATGAAAGTCATTCCCTATGCCTCGGCCATAGGTTATATCATATGCAATCCTGTGTACCAGACCTGATGTGTGCCTTGCTATAAGTATTGCAGGAAAGTACCAAAGTAATCTAGGAGTGGAGCACTGGACAACAGTCAAGAACATCCTAAAATACCTGAAAAGGACTAAGGATATGTTTCTCATTTATGGAGGTGACAAAGAGCTTGTCGTAAATGGTTACATCGATGCAAGCTTTGATACTGATCGGGATGACTCTAAGTCGCAATCTGGATACATATTTATATTGAATGGTGGAGCTGTCAGTTGGTGCAGTTCCAAGCAGAGCGTCATGGCGGGATCTACATGTGAAGCGGTGTACATAGCTGCTTTGGAAGCAGCAAATGAAGGAGTCTGGATGAAGGAGTTCATATCCGATCTAGGTGTTATACCTAGTGCATCGGGTCCAATGAAAATCTTTTGTGACAATACTGGTGCAATTGCCTTGGCAAAGGAATCCAGATTCCACAAGAGAACCAAACACATCAAGAGACGCTTCAATTCCATTTGTCATCAAGTCACGGAGGGAGACATAGAGATTTGCAAGATACATACGGATCTGAATGTTGCATGCGCGTTGACTAAGCCTCTTCCACGAGCAAAACATGATCAGCACCAAGACTCCATGGGTGTTAGAATCATTACTTTGTAATCTACATTATTGACTCTAGTGCAAGTGGGAGACTGAAGGAAATATGCCCTAGAGGCAATAATAAAGTTGTTATTTATATTTCCTTATATCATGATAAATGTTTATTATTCATGCTAGGATTGTATTAACCGGAAACATAGTACATGTGTGAATACATAGACAATACATAGTGTCCCTAGTATGCCTCTACTTGACTAGCTCGTTAATCAAACATGGTTATGTTTCCTAACCATAGACATGTGTTGTCATTTGATACATGGGATCACATCATTAGAGAATGATGTGATGGACAAGACCCATTCGTTAGCTTAGCATTATGATCGTTACAATTTTATTACTACTGCTTTCTTCATGACTTATACATGTTCCTCTGACTATGAGATTCTGCAACTCCCGAATACCAGAGGAACACCTTGTGTGCTATCAAACGTCACAACGTAACTGGGTGATTATAAAGATGCTCTATAGGTGTCTCCGAAGGTGTTTGTTGGGTTGGCATAGATCAAGATTAGGATTTGTCGCTCCATGTTTCAGAGAGGTATCACTGGACCCTCTCGGTAATGCTCATCACTATAAGCCTTGCAAGCAATGTGACTAATGAGTTATTTATGGGATGAAGCATTACATAATGAGTAAAGATACTTGTCGGTAACGAGATTGAACTAGGTATGATGATACCGACGATCGAATCTTGGGCAAGTAACATACCGACGACAAAGGGAACAACGTATGTTGTTGTGCGGTTTGACCGATAAAGATCTTCGTAGAATATGTAGGAACCAATATGAGCATCCAGGTTCCGCTATTGGTTATTGATCGGAGATGTGTCTCGATCATGTCTACATAGTTCTCGAACCCATAGGGTCCGCACGCTTAACGTTCCATGACATTTTGTATTAAGAGTTGTGTGTTTTTTATGACCGAAGTTTGTTCGGAGTCCCGAATGAGATCACGGACATGACGAGGAGTCTCAAAATGGTCAAGACATAAAGATTGATATATTCGAAGGTTATGTTCGGACACCGGAAAGGTTTCGGATAGGTTCGGACATTTTCCGGAGTACCGGGAGGTTACCGAAACCCCCCAGGAGAGTATTGGACCTTCATGGGCCTTAGTGGGAATAGGAGGCCGGCGACCAGGAGGTGGAGCACGCCCCCTACCCCTAGCCAAACCGAATTGGACTAGGGGAGGGGGCGTGCCCCCCCCCCCCCCTTCCTTCTCCCTCTCTCTTTCCCTTCCCCTTCTCCTACTCTGGAAAGGAAGGGGAATCCTAGTAGGACTCCCCCCCTTTGGTGAGCCCCTCTAGGCCGGCCGCCTCCTCCCTCCCTCCTTTATATACGGGGGTAGGGGGCACCCCCAAAGCACAATAGACAATCTCTTAGCCATGTGCGGTGCCCCCCTCCACAGTTTAACACCTCAGTCATATCGTCATAGTGCTTAGGCGAAGCCCTGCGCTGGTAACTTCATCAATACAGTCGCCACGCCATCGTGCTGACGGAACTCTCCCTCGGCCCTCTACTAGATCAAGAGCCCGAGGGACGTCATCCTGCTGAACGTGTGCTGAACACGGAGGTGATGTACGTTCGGTACTTGGATCGGTTGGATCATGAAGACGTTCGACTACATCAACCACGTTACTAAACGCTTCCGCTTTCGATCTACGAGGGTACGTGGACACACTCTCTCGTCTCGTTGTTATGCATCTCCTAGATAGATCTTGTGTGATCATAGAAATTTTTTTAATTACAACGTTCCCCAACGGTAAGTTGATGTGATGACATGCTTCTTAGTATTATAATGGACCCCTCAAGCTCCAGCAAAATGGGTGGCTTCTCTATGTTGCTTCAGAATATTTGGATGGAAACGAAACTGTCGTATTCCTCGTGAACTTGTGTTACTTATATTACCAGGAGGTGGCCAATTTGGCTTCTTTATAGTTGGGCCAATTTAGCTTTTGAAGATGAAGAGATGATTACTATGGTTACTACCCCTATGTCGGCTTGACACATAACTATCTTCTAGGAGGATAGGGATTGGTTTTCTTTATAACTTTGTTTGGCTAGGTTTTGCTCAAAAACATGTGAATTTGTATGTGCATTTTTTTGTAAAATCATTAGATATTGTTTATTTAGTTATTAAAAATGTGGAATGTCGGGAATTAAATTTTTGGATCCCGCCATCTTAAATGCTATCTCGACCACCACATGAGCAAATTAGCCAAACCAGCTCTCAGCTCATCGGGCTAGCGGCGTGGGTGAATTGGGACCGTGGTGCACCGATATATCCAACCATGATTACCCTATTTAGAAATGTTCAAACGAATCCAAAGACAAAAATAATGGATGTAGACACAACATATATCTACCAAGTTACTTCCTTCATTCCGAATTATTTGGAAGTTTAGTTTTATCATAAGTCAAATCTTTTAGTGTTTGACCAAGGAGTCTATAGAAAGAAATATCAGCATCTATATTACTCAATTTGTTTCGTTTTTTCATCGTAAAGTATATTTTCATACTATGTATAATTGATATTGTAAATATTCGCACATTTTTTTAATAAAACATGGTCAAATATAGAGGTAAGTTTCTATAAAAACTTGCTCAAATATAGAGCAGTTTGACTTATTACAAAGCTTGATACTTCCAATAATCTGGAATTGAGGAGGCACAAGGTTTCAATTTGAATGCTAGCATATTTAAATTGACATGTGAATTTTAACCATTTTGCTTCCTTGTTTTTTTCTGATGTTATGTTGGGTGTGCAGTTTAAAATTTAGGTCACATGAATCGCATGATAGATATATGGTCTGCTTGTAACCCACAAGAAAAATCAAATACTTATTTTAGAACAAATTTCAAATACCAGCAAGAATGACAATCCATATCGGAAATAGTAAATACCACTTCCACACATTACTGCGTTGGTTGGCCTCGTAGCACCAACATTTTTCATTTTGTATATTTTTTACCATTCTTTGTTTTTTGTTGATGTTGCGGTTTATTTTCTCTTTATTATTTCAGCATCTTTTAAGAAATATTTTACTTTTCCTTATTTCTTTTTTTTCTTTCTTTATTTTCTTATTTGTTTTCCATTTGAATATTTTCTTTATGGTTGTTTTCTTTTGATTCGTCTATATTTT
Source organism: Triticum dicoccoides (assembly GCF_002162155.2). Classification (NCBI taxonomy): domain Eukaryota; kingdom Viridiplantae; phylum Streptophyta; class Magnoliopsida; order Poales; family Poaceae; genus Triticum; species Triticum dicoccoides. The sequence continues at coordinate 662,196,640 of NC_041383.1, read as the reverse complement.
TGAGTTTGCTTCTATTTCTTTGTTCTCTTGGGTAAATTGACGTATATGGACATTTACTCTGTATACAATAATTCTTTTTAGATTTTTATTTAAATATAAATGTTTATTTTCACATCAATATTTTTCTTTCGATGCCTCAAGAATTTTTTTCCAACTAGATAACTGGTTCTTTGATGAATTAGTTTTTATAAAAAAATTGCTTGAACATATTTAGTTACATGAGTAAAAAATCCTCACAACACGTCAACATATGTTTTTCCATTGATAACACATTTTTACAAAAAGTGGATGCACATCTTCCATTTCGCGGCACGTGAACATGCTTTTGACCTTTATTTTTTACATAGATAAGTGAAATTAATATAATTTTAAGATTTATATAAAAACTAAAAGTATATTATTATTAATGGGCCACTTATTTGTCGGCTTAGATAGGAATGGCTGCTGTTGCGTAGTCTGTTGTTCATTGAGAGCTTGTAAAGCGCGAGAGCTATTTCTCGCTTTAAGCGAGTGTCTAGCCCCATCTCACTGAAGCGAATTCCACATTGAGAGCTCCTATAAAGCGTGAGAGCTATTTCTCGCTATAAGCGAGTGTCTAGACCCATCTCGCTGAAGCGAATTCCCGCGCTGTAGCCAGTGGGCCGGCCTGTTTGTGTATGATTAAAAGAAAAGAAGAAGTAAATTCGATCTTGAGAGCTCCTGTAAAGCGCGAGAGCTATTTCTCGCTTTAAGCGAGTGTCTAGCCCCATCTTGCTGAAGCGAATTCCCACGCTGTAGCCAGTGGGTCGGCCTGTTCGTGTACGATTAAAAGAAAAAGACGGCTTGTTCGTGTACAATTAAAAGAAAAAGAAGAAGAAAATTGGAGGAACCAGGATTTAATCCCTGGTCTGCTACACCGCACACAACACTGTTAGCCACGAGGCCAGCTTCGCCCTTATTTATGATACTAGGCCGCGATCTACTTGAAGCTATTCGAGCCCTTATTTTGTGTTTTGTTTTGTTTCTTTTAATTATTTTTCTTCTCAATTTTTTTATTCTTGCTTGCATTTTGTTTCTTAATTATTTTTTGTTTTCATGCATTTCTGTTTGTTCTTCATTTTTTTTGTTTTATTTTTTTCTCCATTTGTTGTTGTTTTTTTTGTTTTTTCTTATGATTGTTTTCGTTTTCTCTCTACATTTTCGTATATGTCAAAAATATTTTTTAGTAAGTGATTAACATTTTTGTATACATGATGAACGTTGTACGAACGCTTATTCAACATATTTAAAATACTTGTTCAATGGTTTAAACTTACTCAACATTTTTGAAATATTGTTCAACATCTTGCAAGTACTCTCTCAATATTTTGCAAATACTCGTTCAACATTTTCTAATACATATTAAACATTTTCAAATACTTGTTTAACATTTAATACTTATTCAACATTTTAAAATACTTGATCAACATTTTAATAATTATTTCAACATTTCTTAAATACTCGTTCAACATTTATCAAATACAAGTTCAACATTTTATATACATGATCAACATTTTTTGAAATAGATGTTTAACATTTTTCAAATACTTGTTGAACATTTTTCAAATACTCATTCAAAAATTCCAAATACTTGTTCAACATTATTATATACATGATCAAATTCTCAAATACTTGTTCAATATTTGTTTTTCAAATACTTGTTCAACGTATTTTAAATATTTATTCAACATTTTGAAAGTACTTTTTCAACATTTTCAAATACTTGGTCAACATTTTTTCATATGGTTTTTAAAGAGTCTTTTGTGTGTGTGTGTGTGTGTGTGTGTGTGTGTGTGTGTGTGTATTTATACATTAATATATATATATCACCAGCCCGTGGACCAGCCCAACTGGCATACCCTTCAGGGAGGGGTGGTGCCTATTTCGCATAATTCAAGAAATAGGGTTTGGGAGCTCCTATTGAGCGCTGCAGGCGCCCGTTCGCGTCACCGGCGCCTGCACGGACGCAAAGTGAGCCGGCCCAGCAACCTGCTGAAAAGCAAAAGGTGAAGAAAAACTATAACGTTTATTCAGGGAGAAGCAGGAATCGACCCACACGAGCTAACCACTGCACCAATGTTGGTCAGTTGATTACGTGAGGAAAACAGTTATCTTTGTTCATTCAGTACAAACATTAAACATATACTATTATATACCCACTATAAAATATATTTGAATAAAGAAATCATAAATGTGAAAACGCATTCACGAATTCAAAAAGAAAAGTTCGCAAAAATAGAAATTGTTCATGACTTCGAAAAAATTTCATAGAATTTCAAAAAAAGTTCATAGAATTTGAAAAAGCTCATCAAATTTGAAAAAAGTTTCTTTAGAATTGAAAAAAGTTCGTTGAATTTGAAAAAGTTCACGGTATTTAAAAAAATCATCAAGTTTGCAAAAAAGTTCATCTAATTTGAAAAAAGTTCACCTAATTTGAAAAAAGTTCATGAATTTGAAAAAAGTTCATCGAATTTCAGAAAAAAGTTCATTGAATTTCAGAAAAAGTTCATCAAATTTGAAAAAGTTCATCAAATTTGAAAAAAGTTCATCGTTTTTGAAAAAAGTTCAGCATTTTTGAAAAAGTTCATGGAATTTGAGAAAACAGTTCGTCGGTTTTTTTAACAAAAAATTTATAAAATAAAAGAAAAGAAACTCGAATAAAATCGTCCTCGACTATGAGCAGCGAAACAGTGAAAACCCGGTTTTGGGAAGCTTCTAGAAGCTTCCCAAAACCAGGGGATCCCTGACTGAAGAGTGAAAGGAAAAAAGACGCTTAGAGAGCATAAGTCCTTCATTGGCCTAGTGGTTACGCTTGATGCCTCGAAGGAGCTGGTTGCGGGTTCGATCTCTGGCGGATGCATCATTTTTTGAATGTTTTATGAGCGGTAGAGAAAAAACACAAACGGGCCGAGCAAAAGCTACCGCGCCTGCAGGCGCCGGTTTGCAGAAAACAAAGGAACCGGCGCCTGCAGCGCTAAATAGGATATGCCATAGGGGTGCCCCCTGTAAAGCCGGGACCTCCTGTAAGCCACTCGTTGCGGCAAAAAGTTGGAACTTCGCACAGGGAAACTCACCTGGGCCGGCCCATTTGCAGTGAACGGGGTGACCTGGAGGCGGCTCGAACACGCGACCTGGAGGCGGCTCGCACACTGCGCTAGCCACTCGAACAGGCAAGTCACTGTGTCACATTAGCAGAGCGACACTAAAAGAAGTAAACGATCGCGGCAAATTCAAACGTCAGGCAACACAAATTCGCATAAACACAAATCTGTATGAGAGATCGAACCTAGGTCCTCTTTCTTGTGCACAGCGTCGCTGACCACCTTCATTACTGAACTATAAGCCTAAACATGAATTTCTTTTTGACAAAAGTAAATATTTTTAAATAAAAATTTTCTAATTTAAGAAAAAAATTGTAAAAAGTTCAACAATTTGCGAAATCCAGACATTTTGTGAAAAAAGGAACAAATTTCGAAGGGAGAACATTTTTTAATTACGAACACATTTTTTTAAATGATTTTTTTTCAAAAAACAAGAAAATTTAATAATGCACTTTTTATTGAAACCACGAACAAATTTATCAAAATGCGCACATTTTATGAAATTCCCTGAAATTTTTATGAATTCATGAAAACATGGCTTTTTTTATTCGTGAACATATTTGGAAAGTGAAAATTCCCGAACATTTTCTAAATTTGTGAAAAACAATTCAAAGGCGAACATTTTTTGAGATCCTCGGAACAATTTGTTATTTTGTGAACAAATTTTGAAAACATGTACATTTTCTGAATTTGCGAACAAATTTTGAAAGTGGGAACATCTTTTGGAATTCCCAAACATTTTCTGAATTTGCGAACAAAAATTCATATGAAACATTTTTTAAAATTTGAAAGTAGAAAACAAATATTAAAAATATAATTCTTTGTAATTGGTGAACAAAATTTCAAAACTGGAACATTTTAGAAAAAACGAACAATTTTGAAAAATGCTAACATTTTTTTAAATTTCTGATGATTTGTTGAAAATAAAATGTAAAAATAAAAGTAAAAATGAAATAATAAATGAAGGAAAAGGATATTCGAAATAAATAAAAGAAAAGAAAAACGAAAAGAAAAAGGAAATAAAAAGAAAAAAGAAACAGAAAAAAAACGAGAAAGAAACAGAAAAAGACATTAAAACCGGTTCAGGAAGCTTCCCTTACCTTCTAGATGGTTCCTCAAACCAGAAAAAACCGACTAGAAGCTCCTAGAGTGTTTCGCAAAACCGATCGGTGCTGTAGCGCGTTCCTTACTAGCGAATCGAGGACAATCTGCCGCATTCTGCGGCAGATAGGATTTTCCTTTTTTTGAGAATCAGATAGGATTTTCCTGTAAAGCCTCTCAGGCGCCAGTTTACATTTGTAGCGCCTCAAGTCGCCTTTAATGCCCGGCCCACTTACCTCTAGGTTTTGTACTCGCCTGTTTTTTCATCTCTGGTGACTGGTGAAACATTGACTCTTGAAAAAACATGAATATGAAATAATTCCCAAAAATTATTAATAAATTACATGTTAAAAACTCAAGAATTTGGGAAAGGCTTTTAAATTTTTTAATAAATATAGTCAAAATAATAGTTTGAAAATTCAATTATTAAAAAAACAATTTGAATTAGAACAAATTCGTGAATAAAAAATGTAAATTTGATTTTTCTTGAAATTATAGCAAAAAATCAGGAATTTCAAATAAAATAAAATGAAAATTAAAAACCTAAAATAGAAAAAATGTACCAAAAAGCTTGCAGAAGATTTCCAGAAACCTGGTTGTGAAGGTTCCCAAAACTAGGAAAAAACTCCTGCGAAACTGCCTTAGATGGGTCGGCCCACTAGATTGAAGGGAATGGGCTCCCTGTCAAGATAGAACTAAAAGTGAGTCTTAAGGCGCCAAATTGGATATGCATTGTTAGCCGTCGGAAAAGCTAAATATCACAGTGGATGTAGCGCTCTCACGTAATTTCTGTCACGACTAGAGATTTTTCTTCCGGTTTTTGCTAGACCAGCTAATTTTTCTTGATGTACCTATTTGTCCTATGAAACCGCGGGTATTTTGGTCTCTTTTTTTCACTCCTTTTTTGAATTTATATCGTTTTATCTTTTGCTTCATTTTTTAGTACCCAAAGAAAATTTATAGAAAGTAGTAATATATCTATGTTTATATTTATTTATGTAATGAGAATATTTGAAACACATATCAAATATATTTTTAATACATGACAAACATTTTCTAAATTTTTTTTGAAATAATACCAACTGTATCCATGTTTACTAATTGTGAACTTGTTATAATCTTTACCTTAATAATAAAGCAAATTGGGTTTCTTTCGTCCGTCATGGCATTTTTCAGAGAATTCAACCCGCAGCCCTGGCTTAAGTTAAAACGAGTCGTTTTTTCATATTTTACACAAAATTCCCTGTGTTTTGTTGAAATTAACCCGCAGTCCGGATTTAACTCACACCCGAACCGTCATTTTACATTTTTCGAAAACCCTCCTGATGTTTTAGGTAATTCATCCGCGGATCATATTTTAAATCAAACAATGTTTTTTTTAAATCATCCATATCTTTTAAACCGTAACTCCGATTTGAATATGTTATATATGAAATTTGATTACAAAAATATGTAGAATATGAATATAAGATTATTTTCACCTGTTAAGTATTTTTAAATATTATTTTGGAATATATTTAAGTCAAATAAATAATTTTTTAAATTATCCGTATCTTTTAAACCGTAACTTCGAATTTAACATATTATATATGAAATTTTATTAAAAAAATATGTGGAGTCTAAATATGATGTTAATTTTACCTGTTAAATACTTTTTAAAAATCATTTTGGGAGCAAACTTATAATTTATAGCGTAAATCCGTTTTCCTTTCGTACCGGCGGCGACCCGGATTTCAAATAAACACCCCACTATAACAATATAGGGAAAAGAAAATATCGATAACTATACATGCATACCTCTGAAAAATGTCGCACGGGAAAACAATAGATTTCTCATCGCGAGAGTGAGAGAAAGCGAGAGAGAGAGAGAGAGAGAGAGAGAGAGAGAGAGAGAGAGAAACCTTAGGATTAAACATATTCAAACACGTTTTTTTTATTTTGTGTGAACACCGAGGCCATCGCCAGCGAGGGTGAGAAGGAGGATAAGCGGCAACACAAATATGATGCCTCGCAAAAATAAAGGAGATGGACCTATTGTGGTCTTGGGTGATGGTTGTTGGGCTAAGAGTGTGTGTTATGTTTTCTCTCTCGTTGCAACGCAGGGGCTCTTTTGGTAGTACATGAAAAACATTTTGGAATAACACCAAATAAATAAATGCATAATAAATATTTCTTCAATAAACTTTGAGAATTTTTAATAGATGTTGGGTATCTTTAATAGACGATCAATATTTTTAAGCACACGGTGAACATTCATATAAAATTAGTATAACAAAAAATACAATTCCAATTGTAAAAAATTTAGAAATATATTTTTAAACTGAAAGAAAACTCAGTTTGTTTTAATTCCATGATTAAAAGATAAAAGTGAAATGTAAAATACAAACAAAAAAAGGAAAATAAACATATCGTACTAGCGTGCTATTGCATACTACTGACTGGATTGCGCCAACCAACATATTATCTTTGGTGGCGACAAGCGGCACAATGTATGTATGCAATTTGTGCATATGAGAGAGTTTTGATGAATTTTTTTCCACGGTTCAATGGGACAAGAGTTTGACTGTGTGCGCTTTGTTTTTCATTAGACCTGGTTTTCAAATCTAAACATCTCATTACCGTGTAGCCAATTCACAAACTGTTTTCACTATTGTGTTTCTCACATGAGAACTTTGAAAATAGATTCCATGTTGATAGGTTTCGACGAACCTTTTTACCCAATGTGTACTTTCTATTGTGGTAAACTTGTACTCCTCTGTGTGTATTGCATATCGTGTTCACAACTGATAATCTTCAAGTGCATGGAGTATGTAGCACTTTTCAAAGTGGAGCCCAAAAGAAAACAAAGGTAGAATTTGTAATCTCCCAATGTCTATCTGCCAATGAATCTATTACAACCCTATAGACATGGAACGTTTGCTTTACCTAGACTATATAAGTAAATGGTACTTTGCAGGTATAAAGGAGATAGTTTGCAAGATATTGAAGTACTACTAAATAAAAGTTAGTTATTGTAATCTAAAAGCACAATAAAATAAAAGATAACAAGTGTGGAGTAGAGGTGGTAGATGTTGCGGAATTATCCCTAGGTAATCGGCTACAATATTGGACCAGTAATCATACATTGCAGTTTTATATGTGAGAAAGGCCTATATTAACCTGCAACAAAATCCATTGATAACATGTACTTATGATTATAACCATTAACAAACATGCGCAACAACTAAGAATTTATTAAGATAAAAGCCAATCATAGCATTAAGATTGATGGCTCCCTTTTATCTCATGCATCAACTCCTATACTCAGACTCGGTACTATCTGTCACTCCAGCCGCCCTATGCATAGTTATCTCAACATACCGTTAACTCTAAAGTATGGTCCACATACGCGCGCGCTCATATGTTGGGCATCAAAGAATAGCAACATATCATAACATAGAATTCAAATCAATCATAATAGATAACCAATCACATAGGACAAAACGATCTACTAATTAAGACATAACAAAAGTTTAACAAACCATTTGTCTGCATTTACCTCTGAATGATTGGACAAAATGATTATGCTAATTAATATGTAGTCACTAGGTGACTCCCACGCAGATAGGTTGTTTCCTCCTTCTGTCGGCGCCGCCGCCGGCCCGCCTAGCATCTGATGGCTTTGGGTCGGAGAGGTGCGGAGGACTCTGGCTCTCCATCGACGGGAAGCACTCCACTCTTGTTTTTTGTTTTGTTCAATGTCTTGGTTGGGTTGTGCGGCAACGGCGATACCCCCTAGTAGGAATAATGACTCCCACGTCCTATGCCCGTCTAGATGGTGTGTCTATAATGTCGGAGGGTGTGTGGAGGTGTACCTCCGTCGAATCTCATGAGGTTTGATCGGCGTTGGTCTTTTGTGGATCTGTGTTGATCTAGTCTTCGTTTGTGTGTTTACAAGTTTGATCTTCTACTTACCTTCTCTTCATCGGCGACGGTTATTGGTCTGACGCGCTAGTCCGACCTATGGGGTCTTAGCACAACGACTTTCTGACCTTCTAATACAACAAGATTTGCTTCGCTCCGGTAAGAGAGAGGCGATGACGATGACGCTCTTTGGACTCGCTAGATCAACGACAGCTTTTCAAGATTCTCAAAATTTGACTTGATGAATGATGCGACAAAATGAGTAGGACAAGAAGAGAGTAAAAGGGTAGATATTGTATTGTAATCTAGGACGGCGAGACGCTCGGATCGCTTCCTTCAGTAGGCTGCTAAGCACATGCTTTGGCCTCTTTCCTTGAAGATTAAGTTGCACCCTGGCAATCTTGCCCTGAAAACCTGCTACGCCAGTACACAGAGTGTACTGTACTTGTATACATACATGCATGTATGTAGCACAGGAGCTACGTACGTAGGTACTCCCTCCGTCCGGAAATACTTGTCATCAAAATAAATGAAAATCCAACACTAGTAGGCATCGACAAATTCTTCTACAACATGCCATGGGAAACCATCTTCCCCCTGACCATGCTTATGGCTGCCTCCACCGCCTGCTCCGACCATTGCCCGCTGCTGCTGTTTGACGCGGCCGGACCTCGAAGGCGCAAGTGCTTCAAGTTCGAGTCCTTCTGGCCGCGCTTCCCGCGCTTTGAAGAAACGGTGATAGCGGCCTGGGCACGGCCGGTGGCTGCCTCATGTGCGTTCACCCGTCTCCACGTCAAGCTCGCCCGTACGGCCAAGGATCTTCGCATCTGGAGCCAAGGTCTCTTCGGTGATGCAAGAGTGCAGTTCCATATGGCCTGTGAGGTCATCTTGCGCCTCGACGTGGCCCAGGAAAGGCGCCAGCTCTCTCCAGCAGAGCGCGATCTGCGCAAAAGCCTCAAGCTCAGATTGTTGGGACTGGCAGCAATCGAGAGATGCAGGAAGCGGCAGGCCTCCAGGCTCACCTAGCTGCGCTCCGGAGATGCCCCAACAAAGTTCTTCATGGCAAAAATCTGCTCACGGAAAAGAAACAACTTCATTCACTCTCTGAAGGTCAATGATTCAGTCGCTACGGCACACAACGAAAAAGAAGCAGCAATTCACAACCACTTCGCCAGCATACTGGGGACTACAAAGCAACGATCGTCTACGATCAACTGGGAGCAAATTCACATGCAAACAATTCAAAGTGCTGGCTTGGACAACCCTTTTTCAGAGGAAGAGGTGTGGGCGGCCATTCAGGCGTCCCGGCAGAGAAATCCCCTGGACCGGACGGCTTCAACGGCACCTTCTTCAGATCAAACTGGCAGATAATCAGTCATGCAGGTCTTCACACAGTTCTACAACCTGGCGGGCAACAATTTTGGCTTGCTCAACTCGGCAATCGTAGCCCTAATCCCCAAGAAAGACGGCGCCAACGACATCAACGACTACCGTCCGATTAGCCTGATTCACTCCATCGCCAAGCTAGTCTCCAAGGTGCTTTCGATCAGGCTAGCCCCGATCGTCCAACGCATCATTTCGCCGGCCCAGACAGCTTTTCTGAAAACTAGATGCTTACACGACAGTTTCGTCTACGTCCAAAATTGCGTCAAAGCTCTACACCGAAAAAAGACGCCGACTGTGCTTCTTAAGTTAGATATCTCTAGGGCCTTCGATAATGTATCATGGGAGTACCTTCTTGAGCTAATGGTGAAACTAGGGTTTAGCGCGAGGTGGAGGGATTGGATCACCATACTGCTCGCCACATCATCGTCGGCCTTCCTCCTCAACGGCGTCCCTGGACAAGCCATCATGCATCGATGTGGCCTGCGGCAGGGCGACCCCCTGTCGCCGCTTTTGTTCATCCTTGCGATCGATCCCATCCATCGACTTCTTAAAGCGGCCGAGGAAGAGCTGCACATTACGCCGGTGCTAGGCAGGGAGATCAAATTTAGGGTTAGCCTATACGCGGACGACGCCGTCATCTTCGCAAACCCCATTAGGGAAGAGATTGACTACCTTATGGATTTGCTCGAGAGCTTCGGAGATGCCACGGGCCTGAAGATAAACAACATCAAGTCAACGGCAACTCCGATCTGCTGTCAAGACATTGATCTCAGCATGGTACTCCAGTCTTTTGGAGGACCGATCATGCAATTCCCGATCAAATACCTCGGGCTTCCTCTCACAACTGGACGACTTAGGCTAGTGCACCTTCAGTTCATCCTCGATAGAATTAGGGCTAGATTAGCAGGCTGGAAAGGGAAAATGCTCTCCATGGCCGGGCGCAGGGTGCTCGTCCAATGCGTCATCACAGCAGTGCCAACGTTTGCCCTGACAGCTCTGAAAATCCCAGTAAAGCTGTTGAAAGAGATAGACAAGTGTAGACGTCGATTCCTCTGGGGCCACGATCAGGAGCTCACCGGCGGCAGCTGCAAGGTGAACTGGGCGCGGATTTTCTCCCCGATCGAACATGGTGGTCTTGGCATCCTCGATCTGACCAAGTTCAGCCGCGCCCTCCGCCTACGCTGGCTCTGGCACGCATGGAAAAGCCCGGAGCGCCCATGGGCAGGAACAGAGCTGCCATGTGATGCCTCCGACCATGCCCTTTTTAGTGCGGCCACTTCGGTTTCTATTGGCAATGGCAAGACGGCCAGCTTCTGGCACTCGGCTTGGATCGATTCATCTCCGCTGAAGCTGCTCCACCCAAACATCTTCAAGCACTCCAGAAGGAAGAACAGATCGGTGGCACAGGCACTACTCGAGGACCGTTGGGTCTCTGACCTTGCGCACGGCGACGCTAGCTCTATAGCACAGGAGGTGCTCGCTTTGCACCGCCGGCTGCAGTCGTACCACCTCCAGGAAGACAGCCACGACCAGATCGCCTGGAAGATGGAGGCATCCGGGATGTACACGACGCGCTCAGCCCCCTGTTCAAGAATTCATCCGATTAACCAGTTAACTTGCCGATTAATCCCTACTCGTAGGGTCACCGAGTAGCCTATAAACCGATAAATCGTCCGGTTAATTGATTAAATGACCGATTAACTTGCCGATTAGCCGATTAATCCCCTACTCACCAGCCAACCGAGCAGCTACCAGTTAACGATTTCCTCAACAATGGCTCAGCCTACCGCGCCCAATTCCAGGGCTCCGTGCAGACTCAGTTTCGTGAGCTCATATGGAGCACCAATGCGCCTGCAAAGCTCAAGATATTCGCCTGGCTGCTACACCAAAACCGGCTATGGTGCAATGACAGGTTGCAGCGCCGAGGATGGACAAACAATTATTTCTGCCAGCTTTGCCACCGCAACCTAGAAAGCTCGGAGCACTTGTTCTGGCATTGCCCCATTGCAAAGGAAACCTGGAATTCTATTGCAACATGGACGGGCTGCCGCGCGCTAAGGCAGGAAGCATGGATCGGCAACGCAGGATCCCTGGACAGGTTCAGAGCTATGACTAAAGCAACGTCGCCTGCTCATAGGAAAGCAATCAAGTCACTGGCAATCCTTGCCCTTTGGCACATATGGCAGGAGAGAAATCACTGCACGTTTAGGGCAAAAGAAGCCAAGGTGGAGGACATCATCAACGCGATCAGGAGAGGACTAAGCCTCTGGCAACAGGCCGGCATCAAGTCGGTTCAGAGCCCCTTCGGGGATCAGTTGGGAGAGTAGGCTAGCGTCTTGTGCCTGGGGGCACTCTTTTTCTGTCATTCTTCTTCTTACTTTCCTTGATCTTCGGATCCCCACCTTATCGATTTGTCATCTGCTCCATGCTTATGTTCAATGAAACACCAGCCTTGGCTGGTCCTTCAAAAAAAAAAGATGAAAATGAATGTATCTAGAACTAAAATACATCTAGATGCATCTATTTCAATGACAAGTATTTCCGGACGGAGGGAGTAAGAGTATCAGGCAACTGACATAAAGCTCGATCTACTCATGCACCTATGCACGCAAAGGACAGTATAATCTTTTCCGCTTCAAGCGAGCGGCGTTGACAAGCGACATTTAATTACCAAGTAAGCTAGATATATAGAAGCCAACTCGATCGATCGATCGGCCTATAAATTGCATAGGAACCATGCATACAAACGTACCCATTCAACTCGGTCAATCATCAGCAACAAAAACACTATAGTAACTAGTGACAGCGTGAGGGCGTTCGCAATGGCGACGCGTCTGGGAGTCGTGCTGGCTTTAGCGGCCGTCGTCCTTCTGGCCGCCGCGGGGGCCGCCACCGCGCAATCCAAGCCACGGGCGCCCAATGCCCAGGGGCCGAAGCCCAAGCCCAAGCCGATAAGCGTCAAGTGCAGTGAGAGTCTCAGGGTGAACCCCTACTGCTCCAACCAGAAGATGAACTGCCCAGCCATCTGCCCCCAGTCCTGCTACGTCGACTGCAAATCATGCAAACCCGTCTGCGGTGAGCACTTCGTGTCTTAACTGTGCAGGTACAACTATAGTGACGTTGATTTTGTTGGTTAATGGTTTTGGTTCGTGCCTTCGTGCAGTCTGCAACACCCCGGGGGCGTGCGGCGACCCGCGGTTCATAGGTGGTGACGGCAACGCCTTCTACTTCCACGGACGCAGGGACGCCGACTTCTGCGTCGTCTCCGACCGTGACCTTCACATCAACGCGCACTTCATCGGCAAGAGCGGCCACAGCGGCATGTCACGGGACTTCACCTGGATCCAGGCCATCGCCGTGCTCTTCGACGGCCACCGCCTCTACCTCGGCGCCAGGAAGACCGGCACCTGGGACGACGCCGTCGAGCACCTCGAGATCATCCTGGACGGCGAGCCGGTGTATCTCCCCGCCGACCTGGTCGAAGGCGCCAAGTGGACCTCCAGCCGCGTCCCCGAGCTGTCCGTGACCCGCACCAAGGCGGCCAACGGCGTGCTCATCACCCTCGACGGAAAGTTCAGCGTCAGGGCCAACGCCGTGCCCATCACCAAGGAAGAATCGAGGGTGCACCGCTACGGCGTCACCGCCGATGACTGCCTCGCGCATCTCGAGCTGGCGTTCAAGTTCGACGCGCTCACCGACGACGTCCACGGTGTGGTCGGACAGACGTACCGCTCCGACTACGCCAACCATTTCGACGTGAGGGCATCCATGCCCACCATGGGAGGAGATGCCACCTTCACCACCTCCAGCATGTTCGCCGCCGACTGCAGCGTGGCGCGCTATGGAGTCAGCCGTGGAAACGACGGCGCCGCGGTGCTATCTGAGCTCGCTGGTGTCACCTGTGCCAGTGGCATGGACGGCAAGGGTGTGGTGTGCAAGAAGTAAAACGCTTCCTGCATGCATATGGGTACTGGCCGTGCATGTCTGCATGCATGCATGGTTGACAAGTACACCAAGAAATAAGCAAAGAACATAAACTGATGTGCTTGGAACTTGTAACTTTATCAAGAAATACTATGTGCCGTTTGCATTATCTGTTGCACTGGCGTGGAACCGTGGATGAAGTTCCACCACGGAGTGGTTACGCGCGTGAATCGGTAAGGCGCCAGTCGGCAGCTACTGCACACTAGTTGAGTGCCCGTGGCAGTCCGTGCGTTGCTATGGGCTCTTAAAATAGTTTGCAAAAGTTATATGTTAACTTTCTAAGGTCTCGCCCCACCGTAGATCCAAACCTCCGCCACTGATTCCACCCCGTCTAGGCCGCCGCCTGCCGCCGCGCCGCCCCGACCCCGCTCGCCTCCTCTTCGGCCGCCTCCGCCTCCGGTCCATCCTCCGCCCGGCCCCGCTCCGTCCGCCTCCTCTCCGGCCCTGCTCCGTCCGCCTCCTCTCTGGTTCGTCCGTCGCCCCGCTCCATCAGCCTCCGCCCCACGCCGCACGTCGCCTCCCCGCTCCCCGCTCGGCCGCTGCCGCTCCCCGATGGCGCCGAAGAAGACGCCGAAGGGCAAGTCCGGTTTCTTCGATGCCGGGTAGCGTTGGTGGCTCGACACGTATCCCACCGCCGATGAGGCCGCGCATGCCTACGACGTGGTGGTGTGGCGTGCCGGATGGCCGAAGACGGACCTAAACTTCCCGGAGGTCGAGTCCCAGGCGGTGGCGGAGTGGCTCGTGCCGCAGGGCATCCGGATGGAGGAGATGTCGGCTAAGAAGGCGAAGAAGAGACCGGCGGTTGTCGCTCCCGGCGAGAGCAACGAGGCGACGATGGCTTGGTTTGCACGAGAGCACCCGCAGTACGTCCTGGCCGAGCTAGAGCACCACTGGAAGCGCGACACCGAGGCGAAAAAGAAGGGAGTGAAGAAGGAGGACGAGGCCGGCCCCTCGACTGTGATCCCTATCGAGTCATCGGATGAGGACTGGGGTGACACCGAGGAGGAGGACGTGAGGTGCCGACCCGACCAAGGACGAGTTCTGGGAGCGATTCCGCAGCTCCGACGACGAGGAGTAGTTTCATGTAGTAGTTCGAATAAGTAGTAGTTGAATTTGTGTATGAAACAATGTTGAATTTCATGTTTGAACTATGTTGAGATGAAATAGTAGCTGGCCATTTTAATCTTCGTTTTGGACCATCTGTTGAAGTTGCTCTTTATTTTACATCCCCGTTTTGGAGCATCTGTTGGAGTTGAGCCTTTTTTGAGATGTAAAAAGCACTTTTTGGTGCTTCAAAATTGCACCATCACCGATTTGAACCACCAAAATTTAGACCATTTATTGGAGATGCTCTTAGCCGGAGATTAGAACCACCAGATCTCATCGCAACAACCGAACTTGTTATAGTCACGTTTTATTCTATCTAGTCCACAGAAATAGGAACAACCGAACGGGTTCGATAAGCAGATGGCTCAACTAAAAAAAAGTGGATGGCTAATGAGAAAAATCTTTAGATTTCTCTTCCTTCTTTTCTCTAAGTGGCTAAGATTAACTCCAAGCACGACCCCAGATGATCCGCTTCTAACCGTTTCGGTCGAAACAGGCAGATGCAACGGCCTAACGTGCGCTTGCATATGCAAAATCTGTACACTTCGTGTCTGCATGGACGAATTTCAGGCTCAAATTTGCATCTAGTTTGCATCCACACGAACATGATTCGGACGCTCGTTCGTCTGCTCACTGTCTGCATTGAGACCCGCTTTTGACCATCCACCTACCGCCGACCCTCGTATTAAATTGCAACGCGCGTGTCTAGCCCCGCAAGTTAGTGTGAGTTTGAGGTCCTGGTGCATCCTATTTAAGTCAAAGTAGAGGGGGCCGCCATATCAGTGCAGTCCTTCTCTTGCCCCCAGTCGCCCCAACAAGCCACAAACCCTAACCGTATGGGCTTCCACGACAAGTTCAGTCGCGATGGCAAGCATTACCCCGAGGCATCCTCCTCGAGGTGAGCGCGGGTGGCGAACTTCACAATTGCTCCTCCGCGGTCGCCACGCGAGCCTCGGCCACCACGGTTGCGCCTCTACCTCCCCGTTCACCGCTACCGGTATCACTGGCAACATCGCATCTCGGTGCCATGGCCTGATGTCAACTTGATGCCAGTCTAGCATCTCAACCCCGACAGGGTGCCACTGATCACGTCTGGATGAGATCTGGTGGCGTCGTGCTGAGCTTGTGCGAAGTTGCGCTCACCCAGATTACGCGGTGGACTCCCCGTACCGAGACTCCTCCCGTTGCACCGCCGGGGGTCGTGAAGGAGGAAGCCACACTTGGCCGCCCTCGAGGAAGCCAACCGACGCCATATCAAGGAGTCTGAACTCTTGGAGGAGTCATACTGGCCCGACATGGCGCCATCGATGGGCCGATAGCGTTGCCGGCGTTGGGGCCAATGCACTGCCGATGCCTCCCATGCCAGGCGTAGAGGCCACCGCCTCCACCACCTCCTCCAGCTGAGGTCCAAACGTACATGTGGACGTCCAGTGTGCCCGTGTATGTGGCCACTCCGCCTGTTTGGCTGGGCGTGACGAAGGAGTGCCAACACCTCCTGGAGTGGGAGTCACGAGCAATGGCAGCCGAGCGCAAGCACATGATGTAGGTGGAACGCCAGCTAGAGCTTGACGTGGAGGCCGAGCGCCGCGAGCTTGAGGAGGAGGCGGCCCAGAGGGCGGCGACGACTCAGGCGTCCCAGCAGGCGAAGGCTCCGGATGCGTACCAGGAAGCCTTTCCATGGGCGCAGGCGCCAGAGTACGTCGACCTCACCAACGAGGACGACGACTTCTAGATGCACCCTAGATCCGCGGACCACCGTCTTTTTTTGTTCTTTATTATTAATGTAAGTGGACTTTGGGGACATTTAAGTTATTAACTTTATCTACTTCAATTTTATTTTCGATTTTGACTTTCTTTTGGTCGCAAATTTGGAGATGCGTCGGCTACGTTGATGCACAAAACCACATTCTGGCTATTAACCGGTCTGTTTTCACGACCCAAATAAACAAAATCCCGACAAAACGGACGTCTGTTTGTTGCCGTGCGCGGTAGAGTTGGCCTAAGTCTTAGGCAGTTTTGGCGTTGAATCGTTGTTGTCCCTTGGATCTGGAATGGACGTTGGATGTATAGGCGCATATTACACAAGGCAAGTCACCTGATCTCAGTACACCGCAGCCACTGCTCTCATTTTCTCCCCTCACAGCCGCTCCTCTCTCTCACTCTCAGGCTCTCAGCCACTCCTCTCCATGGCGCCCCCCTTCCCCCCAAGTCGTCTGGCCCCTCCTCTTCCCGCCACGGCGTTGACCGACCCCTCCTCTCCCCACCTCGATAGCGAGCTCACGCGGCCGCCGGTATGGCATGCTGTGTAGCAAGATCCGGTCGGTCGGTGCAGAAGGGTTCGCCGCGCTCATTCGTGCCGGACACACAACTGGCCCATCTGGATGTGGACGGGACGACCTCGAGCACAGTGGTGCGGCGCGACAAGGAAGAGAGACGGCGCCCTCGTCGTCGGCCCCGGTCTTCTACCCAGCTGAGCACCGGAGCATAATCGCGCTGCCGCGTGGTCGATCTGCATGACGAGGCCATTCCAGGCTGATTCTCGGTGCGAAGGTGCGCATACTGTTGCACGGAGGGCGACCACACCGGCGACACGACCTTCTGCTCACCGTACCGCTGCACACCATGCCTATGGCATAATCAAAGGTAATAGTAAACGTGCACGTGCAACCCACGTAACATAATCAATAATAAAAATATCTATTTTAAATTTCTAAATCCGTAAAATTTAATGTTCACATACCAGAAGATGACATGTATGATTACCGGATTTTAAATAGTTTTACAAGATTTTCAAAATCATCAAATGAGCACGACTGAAAAATTCTGTGTGAAATCCTTGTGACAAGACGTGATGATAAATAAAAAAGAATTAGACCTTACCTAAAAAAAAATCAGACCCACGTAGATGAATTAGACACACCCGTTAAAATTAGGCTCACTCTCAGACTCTCCACCGCCCCCGCGGGGTACGCCCAAGTCTCCACGCCATTCCCCATTCTCCTGGTCGCCAGCTCCCCCTTTCCACCTCGTAGGTAGCTCCTCCCCTTCGTCCCCACAGCCGGCGCGAGGTCCGCACGCCCCTTCTCGTTGATCCGGTCCCCGAAGTCCCCGAGGAGGCACTCGAGCTCGGCATGCTCGCGAGCGACCCAGTGCAAGGGGCCATCTGAGGCGGAAGCGGTGGCCCGGGATTCGTCTCATCCGCATCGGCGGCCGCGGCCATCCAGCGCTGGCGTTGCCCGAGCACGGAGCAGGCCCCAACTCCTCACCAGCTGGAGCGGTTCGGGTGCTCCGCTTTCACCGGCGAGCTGCCCCTGCCTGCCCCCAGATGCGCGTCGGCCCGCGGAGGGGGAGGGGTCGAAGAAGCAAGCGCTAGTAGGGGAGGAGACGGAGAGGAGGCGGAATGAGGTTCTAGATGGTTCTGGCGGTGCGAATCACCGCAGGCGTCGCGCCCATTGTCGCCTTTGCCCGCTGCGAGAACTCCCGCTCCGCGCGCCAATGGCAGCCGGTAAGCCCACGCGTAACTACAAAATTTCAGAATTTGGTTCTACTAACTATAATTTTTTTTCCTGTGAGTTATAGTATGTGGTTGTACTAACTAAATTTCTTACTATGAGTTGTACTGACCTGCAGCCGGTAACTTAGTTGGTTACAGAGGGAGTACAAAATTGCAGATATAGCTTAACTCAACTGAGTGTAATATTTCTTCCTATCAGTAGCAGCAATGATATCTTTTGTTATGAATATAGACCAGATTTAAGATCTGATGCTTACATTACCATTAAGCATATGTAGTGAACTCTTTTCTCCATGTAGTTGGTACTGTAAGCTCTTTTCTCTAACTTGTTCCTATTTTACCTTTTTCGTAGCGAGATACAGTGGTACATACAAAAGTCTGAACTGAAATGGACAGTTGTAGTTCTCATTGCAGAGTGGTACTCCCTCTGTAAAGTGTTCTTATATTTCTTTGTGGGGGAAGTATTTGTTTGCTTTACATTGTCAAAAAAAGAACTGTTTGCTTTACAAGGTTTTAGGGTTCCTTTTAGGTTATGTTGTCAAAATTATAGCTTAATCTGTTGATGGATCTCCTGTATTGAAGTATGATATGGATCTATGGTATTTCTCCTCTGCAGGGACCAAGGGATATTTGAAATTGGCAAGGAAAAGAAAACTTCAGATGTGAACACCTCTGTTAAGTATTATTTTTATTTCACTATTACTAATGTGTCGCCTGATAGCTCGATCTCTTCCATACATACATACATGGTTATTTCAGTCATGTGATGTATTTGTCTCGTAAAGTCAGTGCCCGTCAATACTTTCTTTCGCTAGTCAAGTTTTCATCTGATAGATCTGATAGATAGATGGAAACACAAGTTTTCATTCATAAATAGTAAGTAATTTGTCTCTGAATTTTGACAGTGCAGACTACTTCTTTTCATACGTATGCAGCTTTACCTCGCCTCATAATTTGAGTTTATTTGTTTGACTGATGCTATTTGTAAAATTCTAATTGCGCTTACGGATAATGCCCCCTGATTTTGCTTTCTGCCTAGACTAACTCTGTCTACAACCTCTTGCATGTATTTTTCCCCCATGTTTATCTAAAATGGTTTTTGGCCCTTTATTTTTAAATAACCAAACAACTTTCTTATACTTATAAATAGTACTGGAGCTCATGGCCTTGCTTAAGAAAAACCATCTATAATTGCTAAGTTTATAATAATAGGTGAGCTACTGTGTCTCGGGCATACAATGCAAACTTGCAGACCATAAGCTAGATACGCAATGATTTTTTTCTTACTATTACCATGTTTTTTCAATTTATCAAGCTCCAGCCCAAATATCTGATAGTATTTGGCCTACAGTTAGTGTACTAATTAATTGGATATTTGAGTAGTATTGTCAACAGTAATAACTTTTACATGTTTGCATTACTTCCAAGAGTAACAGCAGGCGTTTAGGACACCTTTAGGAGATCTACTAATCTCTAATCATGCTACTCAAGGATAGGAACCGTAGGCTTCTCTATACATTTTTTCACTGTCCTTTATTGGTGGTTCTATGATGTAGTCCAAATGAAACCAATTGCATGTATTGAGAAATAGAGTATAGCTAGATAAAGGTAAAACAGAACTTGACGTGGTTTTCCACTGACCTGAACAATAAAATAGACCACATATCTGGGAAGCAGATTAATATGGGACAGCTTATTAAGGGGCCCGAGCTTGTATAGTAGTATACGGGGCTGTATTAGTGATAGTAGAAATGATTTCCTCTAATTTAGCATTTGTATCAAGGCCGCCAGTATTTTCACTGCATTTCAGAAATACAAACTACAAATTTTGCAATGGTGCCAAAAATAATTATTTCATGAGCTGCTTCCTATTTTACCCAATATGAAAACATAAGCTACATGTTGCAACATGATGGAGAAGAGGCAACACAGGAACCTGTTTACCATTTTTTTTGCCAAGGTCTTGTCTGTAAATGGAGACATCTATATTTGTTTCTGAATGATATGCTTTAATCACATGCCTTCTTCTCTTCCTTAGGAAAATCAGAGGTCTACCAATTTATGTATATAGTGGGTGGTTTTTTTGGTAACTTAACTTGAGCAACCTAATTTTGAAACATAATTTGAGAGACATAAATACAAACACTGTTAAAATCAAGGGCTTACCTGTGAGTTCAGAACCAGCAATCAGTTGATTGTTAACAGTCAATATGTATGATTATTTTTCTAAATGTTTTTCTTTTCCTTTCGTGTGAAGGTATGCGATGATCGGCATTCTGAGCTAATCCCTTGTTTGGATAGGAATTTGATTATCAGATAAGCTTGAAGATGGATTTAAAACTGATGGAGCATCATGAGCATCATTGCCCTACTTAGGAGAGACGCTTTAATTGCTTGATTCCACCGCCACATGGCTATAAGGTCAGCAGACTATCCTTTCTTTCATTTTTTTGGCCATCTCCTCACCTTAATTTGATTATGTCTCTGAGCTACAAAGTTGCTGGAGTTGGGTCCTACACACACCATATGAACATATATCTTCAAGCTGAACCACTTAATTTAGTGATTATACATTATGTGGTCAAGATGTCTTCTTCATGTAGATTTAGATTTGATCTGGCCACAAGAAATGGTTAGAATTTTGTGCATACGACATCAACTGAGCAGTTAAAATATGTGGACACTTTACAATCAAGTGAACATTGGCATATGAAAAACTTCTGCTCCTTCGCTTCAATGGTTATATAATTGCCTAAGTACACGAGGTAGTGCTTGGTTGTATGGCACAAATTAAAATATACTCCCTCTGTACAGAACTATAAGACGTTTAGTGATAAAAAATGTCTTATACGCACTAAACCCTACCTCGTTTCCCACATCGATATGGGTAGATTCTAGAGCTACTGGAACAACAGAAAAGCCATAAGCTGTTTAAATATGTGAAGATGAACCCCTGTAAGCACAAATTAGTTCATATCAAAGACGGATCGGGTAATACCATTCGAACTTTTTGGTACATCTGTGGCATAAACCAGTGTGAGATTACTGGGTGCCAGCAATGAAGCATCATTATGCATGAATGAGATTGCTGAGTTGTCTGCATCATGTCAAAATAACAAATCTTGGACAGAACGAGGCAGTTTACTGCTAACAGAATTTAATACAAACCAGAAAAACCACAAAGAGCCATTATACAGAAAACAATCTTACCTGATATCGACAGGGGAGGCAGATTTTCTTGTTGGATAAGCAGATCTTTTTTCTTCCGATAAGCAGCTCTCCTCTGGGCGTTTTTCTACTCTCTCTTTTCGTGTGTTAAGCTTTTGCTGCGATCTTCTACACGTTTTTGCCTAGTTTGTTTGGTGTCAGTCAAGATAGCTCCTGGTGTCATTCAGGACATACTCAGAAGCCAGAAAAAAAAACAGAACCTGACATCAAATGATTACAGAATATGTACAATATGATTACCTTGTAGGCCTTTGCCATGAATGACACCAGATGTGACCGCAGTTGAAGGAGGAAATGTTGCATCATTATGCGAGAATGATGTATAACTGGAGCTAGTTGGGTTGTCTGGTTAAACAACGTTGTGAAAACATACTTAGAACTTCATGGTTCAAACACGAATGCATGTATGAGACCGATGTGTCGTCTGCATCATGTAAAAATAACAAACCAGAAATCCCACAAAGCTTCACAATGTATGAAGGAAAATGGACCAAACCTGTCCAAACGCTTCTGAATACATATATTATCATTGATGACGTTGCAAAATATCACAAGTGTACCTGACATCGCATTGGAAGGTGGATCAACATTAGTGATATGACGGAGAGCATGGCAGGGAACATTTCGCACATCATCTTATAGTTTGGTCGTGCCCTCCTTTTTCTTCCGATAAGATGCCCGCCTCTGTGCGTTTATAAGCTCCCTTTTTTTCTTTATCATGTTTCGTGCTAGCTAATTCTTCATCATTAAAGGAACCACATGTGAGAGTAGTCGAATCATGAAAATTATGAATATCATGTGATAAGGATGGTTAGCGGGATGTAGCTGCGTTGGATTGGCTCAACGCACGGGCTTTTCGTCGTATTCTACAATTAGTTATTAAACAAACTTACCATATATCGTAAGTGAAGGTTGATCTTCATATCGGACCTTGACCGTACACTCATCTTTTTTCTTCCGATAATCAGCTCGCGTGCGGGTATTCACGTGCTCCCTTGCATTATCACTCAAAACAACTCATGTTGTCTGGTGCTCGGATGTTGAAGTAGACACTGGACATTCCCTCACACTCGCATCAAGCCCTACCTGATTCCCCTCATACGTATGATCAGATTCTGTAGGTAAGTCCTCGTCTGGTTGATGTTCACTTGCCTTGCTTTTTGAATTCCCCATACATACCAAAGTAATGGCTGCTCCCTGACACGAAAAGACCATTGCTTGATGTATGTAGCAAAACAACGCATTGCCTTTTTTCTTGCTTTTCAGAAGACAAGGAACAGGACACAGTTAAAATTTCTGTGCTTGCCATGTTAAAATTCCTTCTGTAGTCTTTTTTATCAGATTGACTATGTATTTGGTACTGCCCATTTGATTTCAAGAGAAGTCCTATTGTACAGGAGTTGGAAGACAAAAGTACTGATCCAACCATGGAAGGGGTGGAAGGTAAAGCCATTCTGAGGGATATATGAACAGCAAAGAACTTATTAACCTTTTTTTATAAAACTTGATGATGAATCTATAATACCTAAATAGTTCATCCCCACTATCCTATTTCTCTTGACATGCAGGCTATCCACATCACTATTCAACATGCAACCAACCACCTCACTCGAGTCATTAGCGCTTCCCTTGCAGTTGGAGGCTACAACGCTATACTGCATCGGTGTAGCCTCATCCAAGCTCCTGTACATGGCGAGATAACTCCGCAACATGGAGCGCCCTGTCGGATGAATCCCTCATGGCACCCATCACCGGCACGCCACCTTTGCTATGGCCTGCGTGTCAGATGCGTCTTTCCAACGCTGAAGCTTTGCCTCCAATCTCTCGTATACCCCACTGTCCAGCGTGTATGGCTTTATTCATTTGCCTGTCTTCAACCATGTCCTGCAAGGCAGACTCATGGTACGTACAGCTGGCCAACGTAACAAGGATTCAGCCTTGCCTCTTTCTTTCACTTTTACATAATCTTTATTTTATGTCTTTGATAAAACGTGGAGGCTAGCTACTTGCTCATATAGCTTAACTGCTCCATGGGGTCTATGTTTAGATCATCTATATGGAGTCAGTATGAATTACCGAATCTGATTTTCGACACACGTTTGGTGAACGACAGTGCAATTTTGCAGCTGAATTGAATCATTACAACATCAAAAGAGACAAAAGTCACATGCTGCAGAAAATGTGACTTCGAATTTCATGGCATGACACTAGGAAAGTTTTCTTTATTATATGCGCATCTTAACGTAGCTATTAGCACTAAATTCTTTTAGATGCATTCATGTTTCCATGTTGGATAATACAGCTGATCGTCATGCACTAACACATTATTATATTGTGTTTTGTTATATCTTCTAGGATATGGATTTTCGGTATTCCTGGATGCATGCATGTTCACGGGGTGATGCAGCTACCAGCAATCCACGTCGTCCCTCTATCGACACGCCCACTACTAGACACGGCCGCATCTGTTTTGTGTTGTCACATCATCACTAGAACTTGATGATTGCACAAATTGTTTGTGGGAACAATGAAGCATGCACCTTTAGTATTACGGTTTTTTTACGATGAAGCTAGGTGTTGTCGTCCTTCTTTCAAGATCTGGTAGAATGGTAGTAACATATATATCGTTATGTGTCTTCTCTTCTATGTTTTAAATGTTTGTAATTTGTACGATGCATTCAATCGCTTTTGGCCCAATGTGAGTTCATTCACTCTTGCATCTATGCTTGGTAGATTACGTGCATATTCAATTGATCTTTTGAAAGAAATTTCAATTCATATTTCAGTTTTTGCAGAAGGGGTCCATAGGAAAATAAACTATCGCAATCTTATAAAAGGTCTGTCTTTTTCACAAGTTCCATATATCTTTTCCAACCTCATATACTATCAGTTAAGTATTTTAGATTATCTTTTGGAGGAGGTGCGTCTTTTCCTTTCAGGAAATGATGTTGGTTCAAGACATTCCTGCCTCCTGTTTGTTATGTTTATCTGTTCCATGATACCAAATCAGGAATCAACAAATGTTTGGATAATCCAGATGTTGGAAGCAAGAATAAAGAATTTAAATTCACAAGATGCATGTGGTATGTGTTTTCTGACCAGACATAGAATTGGTATGGTATGCTCATTTTCTATTTGCCTGAATATTTATACACTTACTGACTTACACATTGTATATGGGTATCGGTAGAAATCGAATTGCAACGGTTTTATTTTATTTTCCTTATAGAAATCTAGAGAAAAAGACCAAAGAAGTAAAGTTGTTTTTTAACCTATGTGACTGATCAACAAACCTCTTATATCTCAATGTAGGTGTATCTAAAATCTGACAAAAACAATATGGTATATACAACAGATGTCAAAAATATATTTTCTTATTTGTTTACACACAAGCTCATTCACGAATGTCATTCATAGGTCTGTTCTCTGTATTTGTTTTGCGTTTTCTCCTTACAAGTTACCACCTTCAGAGATTTGTTGTGTGTCTAATTTTACTAAACCTTTTTGTGCACGCGCGCACGCACGCACACACACACACATAAGCTCTTAGTGATTAAGTTTCTTGGGTCTCGGAGTACAATTAATCAGATTAGTGTTGCATTACCTCCCATTTTGTGTTGTTGTGTCGGATGCCGGTATTGTCCTACTAAACATAATTTTATGGTCAAAGTACACCTCATTGTTTGTACCTAATAGGTTGTCAAGAACATATCATCTTTAGTACACCGTGACAATCCTTCTTAATAGGTTTCAATAATTAGCTTATTTTGTTCATGCATAAATCCCGCAGCAACGCGCGGGGTGTTATCTAGTTGGTTACTATAGTCCCGTCAAAATAATTACCATATGTGAAGA
>NC_041383.1:662143708-662171210 GCF_002162155.2 Triticum dicoccoides | reverse complement strand
TATTAATAACTGGAAGGTGTGATTTTGCTGTACATATTTAACCAATAGTTTGTAGGTTCAACTTGGTACTGATTGCCATACCTACACTGTTGGATCCTATGCCCAATTTGCGACTGGAACATAAAACAGTGATGCAGATTTTGTGATAGATCTGGAAAGGCCTTTCCCAAGGTATGCAAACATGTATCATTGTTTCATTGGAAATGGTATAACAATGGAAATAATATGTGCGAACCAATCTCTGCAACGAACAATAGTGCATATATTCACTGTTGTATCATAATAGCACCCTTTCCATTCTGGTGCGATAAATATAGGTTCTTAGCATGTTGTTACTTTCTGTCATGGACACTTGTCTCTTTGTCATAACGTGGATACAGTGTGATGCCTATGGGAAGAAGTGGTGCTTTGAACATGCGATGGCTGTATCAGGTACACTAAATGCAGAAAAGTCTAGAATATTTGAACATGCAATGGCTGTATGATATGTGTATAAACTGAGTATAAACTATGTATAAACTTCAAATAATACCTCAACGGGGATCAACGCCGGCTCAGGGTATCGGTGTGCGGCTCCAGAAAGGGATCGTCGTCGGATCCTGGACGTGATCGGCGGCGGGTCCTCAAAGGGATGAGCGCTGGATCAGGGGACAGCATGCGGCTCCTGAAGGGGATCGTCGCCGAATCGTGAACTTGATCGGCGGCGGGTCCTAATCGGGATCGGCGCCGTCTCCTGAAGAGGATCGTTCGATGGAGGGCGGCGACGAAGGGATGGAGGAGGCGGCGAACAAGGGCCAGAGAATTGTGCGTGCGAGTGGTTCTCTCTCGAGGGCGGGCGGGAGGCCTCGCTTGTAGTACACTAGATCGGCAGCGCGCCTTGGCGCGAGGGTGCCGGTTCTAACGATGTGGTCAAGCAAGTATAATCATGGTTTAGCGTACGTATTCAAATAGGATAACAAAATAAAAGAAAGAAGAAACATTCACTTCTAATAAAAGACATCGAGTCACGTGACCACGAAAGGTAACCACTTCCATTAAGTTCAGTACTAAGAGCACGAACATGAGAGAGCAATGTCCTAATCTGAAACAAAGTTTGCAGCACATCCATATATAAGCAAGGCAGCTACCCAACATAGGCTAAAGTTATACCAAAACTTCACTGCAAAGGTAACATCTAAAAAAGGTGGTTAGTAAACCATCAAGATTCATCACACGATATTGGCAAACTTCATACCATAGCATACTTGTTGTAACAAATATACAAATATACTCAAAACAACTTCTCGGAGTATTAGTGCATTTCATAAAACAATGCTATGAAGGGGGACATCCACGATACAACACACATGTTGGTCCTCAACTTTCATTTCTACTCCCTCCGTTCTATTTTGGAACCAAGGGAGTATCTAAGTATATTGGAATTCCAAAGAGTGGTCTTTAGGGCGTCGTGCCCTGTCCAGCACCATGGTCCAGTGCTCAGATCCAAACCATAGAGTAGGTTACAGTGATCATGGTCCAGGTGGTGTCGAGTAGAAAAAACCACAATATATTACACGTGAAAGAACATGCCATTCTTGTACATAAGTGAACCCCTAACAAAGCAATGTCCTAGATCATCTTCACACACCTATGAGATTCCAGGTTGTAGCCTTAAAGATAAGTGTAGACAAACCCTGTCAATAGTAATACATGGGATGCAAGAGTAGAGAACATTCACTGTACACAAAGCCACACCATTCTGTCATAGAAGTAGGGAGACAGAGCACTAAAACAAAGAAGAGTACAGTTTCCTTTCACCAACGGATGAACTTTGCAATTGACACTCAAAAGGGGATGAAAGCAATGGGAATTTTTCTTCTAAGACTGCCACAAATCATTATGAATCATGGGCATGTGTCCTGCACACACACATGATGCATTTTTTATTATTACCATGCATTACTGCCTACTCCTCTATATATCATTAAGAACAGGTCACTAATTCCTTTGTATGGTTGACACTAAGATAAAGTCACATGTTCAAATTCCATTAACCTAATAAGGCAGTAATTCAAACAGTCTGTCGAAGCCTTTCCAAAGAAGGCCCCTAAAAGATAATCAGCCAAACTATATGTACTGAACATAAGAACTTATTCCAGAGATATGTTAACAACACATTATGAAAGATTACACCTCCACAAAGCAAATCAGGGACGGCAAATCCACGAATGTCCATCCCCACTTCCTACAATTACGCAAAATAAAATCTAAGGTAAGAACATCACTGAACTCTAATTGAAAACTGAATTTTGCTCTGAACCATAGCAGCATGCACTTGAAAAAGTAAAGAATGTGAACTGGAGCTAAACCTATATAATCATACAGTGGTATTTTCCTGAAAATTTAATCATAAAAAAGAGAGAAAAGAAAAATCAGCGTGTCGAATCACATCATTATATGAACAGGCACAAAGGTCAAACAGTAAGTCCGAGGAAGCCCGAGATGATGGTACCATATACATATTGTATACGAATATACCTTCGTCGCCGGTGTATATTGGATCGCCGCTCCGTGCCCCTTTCATGATGTTATTATATATCGGATGCTTAGTTGTTACTGCAGCTGTAGCATGAGCGAAAGCTCGTTAGTATTCTTATACTCATACGGCATTATATTTTTAACTGAACAGTGTGCGAACAACTAACCATGGAGTCAATCAAAGTTACAGAACTAAAACTACACATGTACCCCAAAATCCAACTATCCATGTGAAATTGGAGAGAAGTAACCAACTGTTTTTTGTTGTCTTATATTTCTCATGACAGAGCCTGGGTGATTTTGTAACCAGTACAGTAACTGTAACCCACGTGCATACCAATGAGCATGATATGTGTCATGCACTATTTTGACAAACATGACAGAAAAAAATCCTTTACATCTACTGTTAACTTGATTCAGTTTCAAATGTAATGCTGGTTCATACAACCAGAGAAGCCTTGCTTATTAGCCAATTTGAGAATCAGCTTCCTATAAGGCTATAAGTACCAATGAGGTAGGAAAAGAACAATATCTACCTTTTTTATAAAACCAGAGAAGCAGTGGACCAGCGACTGGAGATGAAGAGCCCTCATGGTAGTTTACAAAACCAATGAGGCAGACTTTTCCACAATTATACAAGTTCGGATTAAGTCAAAGCCCTCCAGAATGGTAATGCACCAACTGCAGCACCATCAGTGTTAAGCATTTTAGTAAAATGATAAAAATGCCGGAAGCTTATATACCGGAGGCTCAGAAGGATAATTAGAGGTAAAATGTGCATCAAAGAAGAAGAGGCCATCATGGTAGGGTGTTCCCTTAGGGCCAATAATCGCAGCCCTAAGAAGATCCATTCTATCTTCAGCAATACAGGCAAAGATAGAAGCTACAAAAAAGAGTAGTTTTCACAATTTATACTTCTGATTTGAGAAAATATACTGAGAAGGTGCAATAAAGAAGCCATATTTTGCTCAACTTCATAATATCAATCTGTTTGCTAGTGCTAAGTCAAATGAGAATTAGCTAAATCTCAGTAGACCAAACTTAGCTGCCGATTAGCCATAGGATTTAATTCTTTATCCAGATCTAAATTTCATTTATGTATCATTTTGGTGTTATTTCCCCCACCGTTGGATGAAAGATCCTAGGGCTCCCAGCATTTACTGAGCAGTAGAAATCAAATATGCTATTTAAGCCTCACTATTTACTCAGTACAAGATACGCAAAACCGATACCAGACAAATCTAAGTATAAGTCTAGATCTAATAGATTTCAGAACTCACTCCAAAATCTTAAGATTTTACAGAGATAATAAGCGAAGAGCATAAAGTAGAATGCCTCTTTCCAGAGCAAGCTTTAAACTAACAGTTCTATATGTATCATAGTTACAGTGTGGATCAGTTTATGGCGTAGATTTTTTATTTGCCTCTGCCTATTATATCTTGCGAGACAGAGAAAAAAATGAGACGCCTAACAAATCAAGCAAGGCAACAAAGACGTATATTGAAACCTAGCACATGTATCCTGAAGGGAACCGCTAGCCAAACATATACTCATATATAGTGCTCTGTAAGCTCAAAAGTACTAATATTTCAGAGCAAACCATATACTTACGTCGCCACAAGCAAGCAAAAACAATCTTTGTTGTTCGACTGCATCTGAACTTCAGAAGCCAAATAATATAGGAAATAAACAATTCAAGGACTAAAATGAGGGTACTCTTCGATTCCTATTGTGGAGCGAGCGGTAGATTTCTTAGTTTGGTAATCTGATTTGGTAGTGCTTATACATCAAAAATTTGTTTATCAACAGAAAAACTATGTGATGCATTATTTACACACACAAATATTTTTGTATAGGGTCGGAAATACATTTCAGCATCCAAAGCAATAAGAGAGAAATAATCTCAGTATAATTAGTACAGAGCAACAATATCTGAACTTCTTGTCAGTCAAAAGTAATAATATATGGAGATCATCTATCTTGCATGTGGCGCAACATTAAATTTAGCAGATCTCACAAACCAGACATGAATGTACTGAGTATAAAGGACATACCAGAACCATATATGAAGTAGAAAGGAAGACGCTTGAGTGACAAATGGATTTGAGCTAGGCACATTTCAACTTTCTGTAGTTAAGCTGGAAAAACACCATAGTTGTTCACCATTTATCATCAATGGAAAGCAACCATATGCAATGCAGGAATCATAATCATATTTGTTCATATCCATAGACAAATACAAAGCAGGAAAATATCAAAGGAAAGCAACCGTATGAAATGCATATCACAAGACACGTCATTCCGGTCAAGTGGATTCCAGGGGACCCCCATTGTGCAAAATGATAAGAATCGAGCTTGACATTTGAGAGAGAGGGAGAGAAGGAGAAATGGACCTGTAGATCATCAGCAGTATGATGTCCTTGACGGCGCCATCTGGTACATGGTGGTGGCGGCTTGTACTCTTCCTAGTCAGTACCTCACCAGGTAAGGCAAGTCATCATGACCTTGTCCGGCTCCAGCGGCGACTTGCAAGCCAAGAAAATGGAAAGAGCAGAGGTCACACACACAGAGGCTTTGTAACGGTTATTGAATAGAGTTAGTTCTAATTAGGTGGCTTTGTGATGGTTATTGATTAGAGTTATTTCTAATTAGGAGGCTTTGTAACGGTTATTGATTAGAGTTATTTCTAATTAGGAAAAACACTGAACCAGTCTAGATTTTTTTTCAAAACTGTATTTTTAAGAGGAAAAGGAAGATCACTCAACATAGTAAATACTACCTGGTGCTTCTGCCGAAGGAAGGAGGCACGCATGGCAAGCAGAAGCTCCATGGCCTGCTCCAATGGCAAGCAGCACGCGGTGTCAGCCCCGTTCAGAGCACAGGTCGAGCAGTAGTAGCAGCGACAATTTGATGGCCACCTTGATGCACTTCTCGCAGAGGACATGGTCACAACTCGTTGGTCCATCTTGTTCAGGGACACGGGGAGGTGAAGGTCAGCCCCCTTTGGAGCAGCATTGGCAGTCCATCGACCACTCGCGCGTGATGTTCTGCTGTGAAGGTGGCGATTCCATTTCTGTTCACCAAATACATGGAAAGATATTTATGCACTGCAGCGCTTCAATAATGCATAGCAAATATATATCCAACCTCTACATTTTTCGTTATAATGCATGTAAAACCATTAAAAAGAATAGCATGCAAGTAAAAGAGGGACGAATCAAGAGAAAGAATAATGCATGTATTGAGAATCATACATAATTACCACTGCAAAAACAGAAAAAAATGGTATACTAACTACTACTTATTGGAAGCAAAACAGAGTAGAGAGCAGAAATACATACAACAGAAATCTGATAAGAATAATAAACCGGAAAACCTAACCAATCCGATCCTAACAGTACATTCAAGATCCTAAAACATAAAGGATCACTGTCAGATTGTGCAGAAGTTTTAAAGTTTCTAGACGTATCGTATACACAAAGAGCATAACGTGTGTTTGTATGAAATATGAACATCCAAGAGAAAGTAAGAATTTTGAAAACATTAGGAACTTGTTCCAGCATGAAACAACCGATGTATTATTATATTTTCTAGGTAACCAATGTGGAGCACGATATAAACCGGATAAAACAATACTCATAGTTCCCTTGGGCAGGATGGGAATTAATAGCTTGGCCTGGACTGTAACCTGGTGGATTGACAGCCCCTTGGGCAGGCTGCAGCTTTCTTAATACAGTAACAGAGCATATGTGCAACCATGAACAGAACTGACAGCCTCTTGTCCAACTTATCAAAACAGGCAATATACAATTTCCTTTGACCCAAACAAAGAGGGAGATGATCTGTAGAACCTACTGATTGAGTAGTTAACATCAGTGTTTAATAGTAAGTGGATAAAGGGTGGCAGTAAAGTATGTTTGTTTCTTGCGGAAAACAATACACTGAAATCCTAAATTTGAGTCGCTCATTTGAATCTTGAATTTTTGTCCCTCTACCTTCAGCAGTACGTCAAAATTATAAATTTGTGAATTTATTGCATATGCGTTGTAGAAAACTATCTAATGAAAAATGGACATACCCACAAAGGGAAAATGGAGGAAGAAACAATAGTCAAGAGAAGTACAATATGTGCATCTTCTGCTTGAAATTTCTCAGTCAGCACGACATCTTCTGATTTAAATCTAGCAGGTTCAGAACTACACTTTTTTTGTGACAGAATGCATACTCCTAAAAATACCATTATGTGCAAAATTTACATCCTAACATAGAGGGGGCACACATTTATGGTTGTTTGTAAGTCTTGTGGAGAGTAATCATGCCAAGCTCAGACCTCATCTTCGTGTGCGCAAGACTGATGACTGCATATATGAGATTCTTGACATTGTAGGATTCCATGTAGTGATCAGTAATCTAGAATATGATCTGCCAAGACTCTAAATGAACTCCATACTGTCATATCTCTCGTATTGTATTGTAGAAGTATAAAGTAGATAAAGACACATTATCACTTCAAGACTAATCAGTTGCCATATAGGAGACTGCATCAAGTGCAATTATAATAGTTCACGCTGCACAAGGCAATCACTTTGGAAGCAGATCAGAAGATTCAGCATAATTAAACTGAACATTCTACACTATGCACACATAATACAAGCAATTTTGTACTGACAGTAAGTTCCAATGACGAGAGCATCGCATAATATGGATATAGGGAGGGTTAGTTTATACCTTGGTGGATCCACGAGAGGAAGTGAAGACATCATCAATGCCGGCGAACTGCAGCACCTTCTGGGGGACGCGGGCGGCCACGATTTCAGACCCCCAGGGGGCGGGCACCTGAGCTGCCGGCCAAATCCTTCCTCCGCCTGAAATTCCTCCACTTTGCTGCTGATTCCACGCTGCAAGAAGAACAACCAGAAGTAGGGAGGAAAGAAACCCGGTCAGAACCCAATCCTGCGCAGAAAGAACAAGAAATCCATGGCGGGAAGCGAAGGAAACAGAGGGGAATGGAGCTAACCACGGGAACATCGGAACGGATCCAACCACGGGAACATCCCCACGGCACCTAATTCTAATCAACAAAAAGGCAGCCACCAGCTAATTCTAACCAAAGCAAAGAGGATGGATTCGATTTGGGGGTTCTTCCACCAATCCATCTATCTATCTACAGATTGCCTCTCCTCCCCTGGATTTGATTCGGTTGGGTTCCTCTTCTCCCCGAGCGGAGGGGAGAGGATAAGGGGGAAGAAGGGGAGGCACGCACCGTACTGACGATGGGACGGTATGGGGCTGGTCGTTCTTGTTCCCCCAGTAGCCCCTCCTGACGGGCACGATGGAGAGCTTGGCGAGGATGATGCCGCCGCGGTTGGCCGTGGCCGCCTCCTTGGCGCACTTGACGCCGAGGCCGACGTGGCCGTTGAGTGGCGGGGGCGGACGGAGACGGCGTGGAAGGGCAGCCCCGGCGGACGCGCCCCCGCGGCGAGGTGGTGGGTTGGTGCGGGAACGCGCGTGGCAGCCGTGGACGGGGAGGATGGCCAGCGGGGAGCGGCGTCTAGGGTTGGGGAATGGCACGAGGGGAGGAGGAGGAGGTCAGGTAGCAGCGGAGAAGGAGGCACTGGTGGCGGCGCCCGTCGTCGTCGCCGGGGAGCACGGCGGCGAGCGCCCTGAGCGCCAGCGCGGCCTGGTCGGCGGGGATCTACAGCGCCTCCGCGAACATGGTGGTGGGAGAGGAAGGGGAGGAGATGCGGGAGCGCCGCGGCGGCTGCACGAGAGCGAGGGAGGGAGGGAGGCGACTATGGGAGGAGAGGAAGCGAGCGAGGGAGGAGGCGGCGGGGCGGCACGACAGGGAGGCCGGAGGAAGGAGGAGAGGGCGACGCGGTCGCGGGAGAAGGAGGCGGCGGCTAGGCCGGCCTCGTCGCGCGCGGCCCCCATCTCTCTAGATGGGCGGCGTGAGGCCGGGGATGGGTGCCCGGGCGAGCGGCGGCGGCGGCGCTGGCGGCAGGGCAGGGAGGCGGGCGCGGGAGGGGAGAGGAGGCGGTGGCGAGGCGGGAGGAGAGGAGGCGCGCGGGAGGGAGGGGAACGAGAGAGAGGGGGAGAGGAGGCGCGCGGCAGGGGGAGGGGAGCCGTCTAGGGTTGCCTCCACTGGAGCCGGCCCTTTTATATCCCCGGCGAGTGAAATGACCAAAATACCCCGGTGGGGGCATGATATTTACATTTTGCTGCCATTACTATTCATTCCAGCAGTGTCAGCTCCAGATCCGACGGCCCAGGCTTCTCCAGATCTCGATCGGACGGCCAAAAACACATCAAGCGGCCTGATCCAACGGCCAGGAAGCCCAAATCGCTGAGGAGGCGGAAGGAGAGCTTCTATTCTTATTTCTGGATTTCTGGATGCGTGCGATTGGTTTTGGTTTTTTTTCGATGGTTAATTTTCGTATATTTTTTTCGTCTGCTTTTCTTGGGTGCGACGGGAGGTCAGCCATTGGTCTGCGTGGGGGATCGCTACAAGGTTTTTTTTGGTTCGACGCGGCTCACTGTGAGGTGGGAGGAGGTATGAAAAAAAACCGAGGAAAGATGGGACAAAAATTAACCGATGAACGGAGACTACGAACTGAGATATTACGAGTAGAGATACCAGTGATAACTGCACAATGGGCAGTCATTAATATGGCATACAGAGCCCCTCAGGGGCCCAAATTACCAATGACGGGCCCAAACTTAGCCTGCTCGTGTTACTGATAAGGCAGGCCAAAAATGACCCACCTAGAGCCCATAGCCGCCTATGCCTATAAAACATCCATCCAGCCATCCTTGACTCTAAACCCCACCACTCACTGATCTCCAATGTCGCCGCTATCACGGAACCATACAAGTCCAGGATCCAGAAAGTTAGATGCCTTTACCAGGCCAAGTTAGCACACTCGCCTAACCTGTAAACCGGGATGACACAATAAAGCCATATGAATAGGCCAAGTTAGGGTCTTCCCATACATGGCAGATTTGGATGCCCTTACGGAGTTTGGTTCACTCGCACTATGACTTGGTCAAGCTGATGAAGTAGATTATTATTCAAGTTCATTTCTATTATCCTGGTTCCGTTATGTTACACATTCTTTCCAAATCCAAACCATAGTAAGTATTCACGTACCATTAAGGAGAAAACATTTCTTGATCATGAGAGTATAATATTCATGCCATTTTCCATGCAAAATAGTGGGCATTTTAATTTTCTTATCAAAATAGTGGGCATTTTAATTTAGTGTCCTTTTATTTTATTCTATTTCATTTTATTTTCATTTTCCCTTTTATGTCCTTTTTATTGTTTTCAATTTCATTTTCTATTTTTGTACCCTTCTTCAATGAAGTACCTTTTAAACATTTTTTTTCAAAAATACACAAATAGTTTTATAAAAAAACTTGAAAACATTTTCAGAATAATTTATTTTATTTTCAAATGCTTTCACATTTTCAAGAGTTGAAATAACATTTTAAAAATGCACAGACCATTTTAAATATGTGTGAACACATTATCAAAGTACATGAATAATGTTTTAATGTCGTAAATTTTAAAATTACACGTATATTATAAAAAAATATAGGAACACTTTATTATTAATATGGAAATTTTTATGATAAGCAAACACTTTCAGTTACGTGAAAATGTTCTAAAAACACAACACTTTTAATCCAAATCGTTTAATATGTAAGGAAAAATATAACATATTTAAATGTGCATAAATATTTATTTATTATATGTTGGAATTTTTTTTATTACACAAACATTTTAGTTTTTTGTTATAGTATATTTAAGAAACTGGAAATATGTGCATGTATTGAATGAGGCGCACCCATTATGGCCCATTTCGTGGGTAACTGCCTAAAAACACAGTGTATAACAGCGCCCAAATTTTCTACTTCCTCCGTAAACTAATATAAGAGCGTTTAGATCACTAAAATAGTGATCTAAACACTCTTATATTAGTTTACAAAGGAAATATCTCTCACTTACAGTCCTTGATAACTTGGCCCCGAAAATTGACCTCGAGGAGAAAAGCCCACACTTTATAAGCCTACCCTTTATTTTATTTTTACTTTATATGCCTTCTTTAGATTACCTCACCACTTATAGAGACCATCTACTAGACGCCTTTAGCGGGGAGCGACTAATTAACGAGCGCTCCTTCGGGAGCCTCGCAACGATCAGCGCCACTTGATGCACTCTCAGCAATTCGCCACGTGTCGCGCTCTGGGCGCTCCTTTTGGATTTTGTTTTTTTATTTTTCCGCACACGTTTTTGGCTTTTTGAAACGGTTTTTTTGTTTTTTTTACATTTTGTTTTTTCACCGGTCTTCCCTAGCGTTTCGACAAAAAAAAATTCAAACAAATTTTTTTTCCGCAAAAAAACGCATTTTTTCACGAGAATCATGGTTTTGCTTTCGCGAGAGGCACAGTTGTGCTTTCACGAGAGGCACGGCCGTGCCTCTCGGAAACCAAAAAAACACGTTTTCTATTTTTTTCTTTCACGAGAGGCATGATTTTGATTCCGCGAGAGGTGGCCGTGCCTCGTGGAAAAGAAAAAAAACACGTTTTCTGTTTTTTTCTCTTTCGCGAGAAGCACGGTTTTGCTTTCGCGAGAGGCACGCTTGTGCTTTCGCGAGAGTCATGGTCGTGCCTCCAGGGAAACGGGAAAAAACATTTTCTGTTTTTTTTCCTTCGCAAGAGGCACGGTTGTGATTTCGTCAGAGGCATGGCCGTGCCTCTTTCGAAAAGGGAAAAAAACCGTGCTCACGGTTCGGTTTTTTTGTCTATTTTTTTTTGAAATAAAAGTCCGTCAAAACCTATCAACATGGGATCTAGTTTTGAAGATCTCGACGCGTGGAATCCAAGGGCGAAAGCGGTTCGAGATTTGAACGCACGGTTTAAAAGATAAAAAGTTTTGAATAAATGGATCTACGAAAAAAAATGAAAATTCCCAGGTTGCGACAAGTGGAGCACATGCAGCGCGCCACTTGTCGCAACCAAGGTGGAGTAATCTATGCAAAGAGTACTCTTTAATTAGTGATTTCGCCTTTAGCGCCAAATACTCGAGGCTATGCACAGGTTTGACCGTACATGGCTGGCCCAATCTGGCGATGGGCGGTGCACTCCTTTGACTATTTTCTTAGTTTTCTACTTGGTTTTTCTCTGAAGAAACTCATCGTTGAGCTGCTTATGAACTTAAGTATTTTAAAAACAATTAAAATAAATAATTGTTTAAAAATGTTTAGTATATGTTTAAAAAGGTTCATTGAGTATTTCAAAATATTATTCACCAGATATACAAAATTGTTACGTATTTAAAAGGCGTCTGTTGTATATTGAAAATAATATTGCATAAAACAATTAAAAAAGAAAGAAAGGAAAAGTGTGAAAGAAAAAGCTCAAAAGGAAAACCTGGAGAAAAACTAAATGCAGAAGAGATCAGGAAAGAAAATAAGTAAAAAATAGAATTAAAAACAAGTAAGATGAAAAGGAAGAAAAAATAGCTGAAACCAGACAAAACAAAAAGATGGAAGTAAAATTAAAAAAAATCTCAATAAACCCGTCTAGAGTGCTTTGTAAAACCAAACACAAACTTGGCCGCCAATACCTTGTCAATGTAGGTGATTTTGCACCTATGTGAGACAACAAGTGTCAAATAGGAATTACCCATTTTATTTGTCTATAATTTTTTTATTTTATCGAGAGAATACATCCAAGCTTTATAGATCAACCAGGAGTAATTAATAATTTTTTTGAGGAATCAAAGGTAGCTCTAGTCTATGTCCTCAATATATAAGTTTCATCTTCGATTTCCTTACGCACTAGACCTAAAGAAAACAAATGTTTACTGTGATCACTAAGGGATCATGAGGATTGCCCAATCAAACATGTCTTCCCGGACTGAGAGAGACACCAAATCTAGCTAACTTATGAGCATCGACATTTAAGTCTCTTGATTCATTAATAAAATTACAAGAAATAAAAGTTTTTGCATGATCTCTGATCTCCTTAGTGATTCTTCGTACCTTCCTGCCCCACCATACTGGATGTGGCCAACAAGCCGTTTGCAATCTGATGCAACAAAAGGGTGACAGATTACTTTTTTTGAGTGATAAACCAACTTTATTAATTTGGAGTATGGTTTACAGGAATAACAAAAGGGTCATGGGGACTCCTCAACCACAAATGGCGCACAACATCTAAAGAAGATGAAAATTTAGCTAAATTATGTGCATCAAAATTTAAGTGACGTCCTTCAAAAATGAACTCTCAGCTGATGAAGGCCTTCGATCGCTCTATAATCTTCTTTATGATAGCGTTGTAAGCTCCTTCAGTTCCTTCCTTTATCTCCCCCACTACTGTTTTGCAATCACATGCAATGATGACTTGATTCAGAGATAAATCAACCGCTAGGGCTAGAGCTTCGTGGCAAGCAAGCGCCTCCAATGTAGGTGGATCACTTATATCTTCAAAAGTCATAGCTTATGAGCCCAAGTGAAAGGATGGATATAGTTGACTAGAGGGGGGGGGGGTGAATAGGCAACTAACAATTTTTAGCTTTTCTTTAACAAATTAAACTATGCATCAAAGTAGGTTGTTTAGATATGCAACTAGGTGAGCAACCTATATGATGCAACAACAACAAGCACACAAGAAAGCAAGGGATACAACACAATATAAGCTTGCACAAGTAAAGGTGAGAGATAACCAAGAGTGGAGTCGGTGGAGACGAGGATGTGCTACTGAAGTTCCTTCCCTTTGAGAGGAAGTACGTCTCCGTTGGAGCGGTGTGGAGGCACAATGATCCCCGGGAAGCCACTAGGGCCACCGTATTCTCCTCACGCCCTCACATAATGTGAGATGCCGTGATTCCACTATTGGTTCCCTTGGAGGCGGCGACCGAACCTTTACAAACAAGGTTGGGGCAATCTCCACAACTTAATTGGAGGCTCCCAACGACACCACGAAGCTTCACCAAAATGGAATATGGCTCCGCGGTGACCTCAACCGTCTAGGGTGCTCAAACACCCATGAGTAACAAGATTCGCAAGGGATTAGTGGGGGGAATCAAATTTCTCTTGGTGGAAGTGTAGATCATGGCCTTCTCAACCAACCCCTAGAGAATCAACAAGTTTGATTGACTAGGAAGAGAGATCGGGCGAAAATGGAGCTTTGAGCAACAATGGAGCTTGCGGATGGAAGAGGTAGTCAACTAGGAGAACAAGAACCCCTTATATAGTGAGAGGAAAGATCCAACTGTTACCCACTTACTCAGCTCGCGACATGTGGTACTACCGCACAGGCCTGCGGTACTACCGCAAGGCACTACGATACTACCACTTGCACGGCAGGAGCCAGATGAACCCCTGTTGCGTTAAAGCAACGAGCGGTAGAACCGCCGGAGCGGTACTACCGCGTGTCCTTGCGGTACTATCGCAAGGTAGGGTTTGTCTAGGCTGAGAAGGCACAGACTAATAAAATTACATTTGTGGCTACTTCCGCTAAGTTTCGATCTGTGCAAAAATCCGACACGGTACTACCACATGCGGGGAGCGGTACTACCGCGTAGGGCGCGGATGTAAAAAATTACATCCGCCCCTACTTCCGCGCGTATTACTGTGCTGGGCTAGAGGCCATGGTACTACCGCGCCTGAGGAGCGGTACTACAGCATTGCGCAGTACTACCGCATCCCTCACCGGTACTACTGTGGCCACTACGGTACTACTGCTCCCTTGAGTAGTACTACCGCATACCATAGTACAATACCACTTGGAGTCCTTCATTTTGTAAAGACACGGATAAACGGTCGGTGCTCCAAAGAAGCAAAGGAAAGGTGGTGCAAAGGAACAGACGTGTACGTGTTGATTCCACCCTAACCTTTCTGACGCGGACCCCCTCTTAATAGTACAGCTTTCCTACGACTCAAATCCACCAAAAAGAAACGTAGAGAAACACCGTCTTCACTTAGGCTCCGAGGGGCACCAAATCGTCTTGTGCCTATACATGAGATTCTTGAAATGCTTAATACACACGATTAGTCCGCAAATGCATTATCATCAATCACCAAAACCACATAGGGAGAAATATGCCCTTATAAACTCCCCCTTTGTTGGATTGATGACAATACAGGATTTGCACATAAGGATACAAAAATGAACATAAGCAAACCCAACATCTACAAAATATAGACAGCCCCCCTAGATGTGTGCACTCTATATATATGCTTTGGACTGCACGACACACATACTAGTATCAACACTCCCCCTATATTTTATAGACAAGACATTCCTTGTAACAATATATAAATGACACTATGCATGGAGGCAAGGTAATGAATATGAGCATAAAGTAAAGGGCACAAGATAGCATAGGCTCACAAACTACTAAGCATAATAGATAATAAGATAAGCTTAAGTGCATATGTCTTACACCATATGATAGTCTCCGGGACACACACGAACGCAAACGCAAACCAACAAACAAAAGCAACATGAACGAAGGTCCAACCAAATGAAAACAAAGAGACACGAAAGCAAATCCTACACTCTCTCCCCCTTTGGCATCGAGACACCAAAAAGGCAGAGAGGACACCTATGACAAAGGTGGTAGCATCCTCTGTAGAGATCACCCAACACGCTCCTCATCGGTCTCGGCAGCGGGAATGGACTCCTCCTCTGACTCGGTCCACTGATAGCCCTGCTTGGTCATCCAGTCAGCCTCAGGAGTGATGTTCTTCTCCGACCCGCTCTCCACGATCTCGCCGAACGTCTTCAACATCCTCTTGTCGCGTTGGCGACTCTCCTTGGAAGCAACATGGGTCCTGTACTGCCCCTTGGCTTGCATGCAGAATAGGGTCTTCATCTTTACCTTCAGCTTCTTAGCCCAAGAAGGCTCAGTAGATGGAGGAGCATACCCCGCAGAACTGTCCTCAGCTCCTCCTCCTCAACCTCGTCCTCATCAACATTCATCCTAGCAGCCTCAGCCTCAGCCCTGGTAGTGGTATTGGCCAACTTGTTCTTTTGATGCAGCTTGAT
The DNA here is from genome assembly GCF_002162155.2 of Triticum dicoccoides. Lineage (NCBI taxonomy): Eukaryota > Viridiplantae > Streptophyta > Magnoliopsida > Poales > Poaceae > Triticum > Triticum dicoccoides. Next base: position 662,155,637 of record NC_041383.1, on the reverse strand, counting down.
AGGCTCGTGGTGAACCCAGTTTGGAGCAGAAAAGTCTTCCTCCAGATAGAGCTTCTCCCATGTCTTCGAGATCAAGAGGTGCAGGTATGGACCATAGATGGGAACTTTGCAATTGTAGACCGCTAGAGCTCAACCCACATGATATGAGAGATGTCCAGTGGTTGGGTAGCATGATGGTGCACCTCCTCACACAAAAGCATCATATCCACGAGATAAGCATGCACCTTATCCTTGTCACCAACGCGCGGAAAGAGAGTATTGCGGAAGATCCGGTGCATGACATCGAGGAAAGGGTTGAGCATCCAAGACTGCGTGCCATTGGCTAACTTCTTCTCCACAAGGAACGGTTGAAGCTTGTTCTTGTTGGTGGACTCTGGGTTGCCGTGAGGGCGGGCACCAACGGGCACATCGAGCCCTCATCACGAACATGCAACATCTCCATGAATTCCTTCCAAGTAGCAGACAACCTCTTCCCATTGGTCATCCAAGTCATAGTCCGCTCCCCATTCATGTGGAAGTGGACGGAAGCAAAGAACTGTGCCATGAGCTCCAGATCAAAGTCCATGTGGAATGTGATAAAGTCTTCAATGCCAAACTGCTCCACCAAGTCCAATGCCTCACCAAAGTATTCCCTGTCCTTCCTCATATGATTCATATCAATCCACTGCATTGGAACATAGATGTTGTGCTTGGACTTGATCACATCGATGTAGATGAGATTCTGCTCCTTGGTCCAGAACAACTCATTCCCTCTGACATTCTCACGAGGGTTCACATAGGGGTTAATCCTCCTTCGAATGATGAACTCGGCTTGAGGTATCTTGTCCATGCCAAGAGTTGGCTCCTTGAGCTTGTTGGCAGTCTTCTTGACATTGCGTTGATGGACATTGGAGCCCTCAGGTGCTTCTTGATCGCAAAGCCTCTTAGAGCTCGTGTCGCGGCTTGGATTCGAGCGACGGACATTGGAGCCACCACCTATGACACACAACACAAAGCACACGAGAAGAACGAGAAGAGTCATTGCAAAGACCAAGGCCAAAAAACGAAACAAGTAGAAATAAGATTGAGTAGTCGTAACATGGTAGTTCGGATGTCAACGGTAGTACCACACCATGAGGAGGACGTAAAAATTTACATCTGTCTAGCCACGGTAGTACGGCGCCGGGATGGCACAATAGTACCGTGCCTGGAGCAGAAGTGAACTTTTACTTCCGCGCGCCGAGCGGTAGTACCGTACGAGGTGGATCTTGTCAGAACGGTAGTACCGCACGGGAGGCGCGATAGTACCAGACAGATTTAAATCTGGCAAGAACGGATCTAGACACATCCACAAATTTGGATCGGTACTACGGTTGATCAAAATTACCGCGTTACAACATACCAAATAGCATCTCTACAACACTAGCACTCTCCTACACCCTCCTCTTGCAATGACTTAGCCAAAAATCTGAAGAACAACATATGCATCTCCTAAAGGCTAGAAGAAAAACTATGAGGCAAAGAGAGAAGGACTAAGGGAGAAACCTTGTTCCATGGCAAGAGGGCGAGGTGGGGATCGATCCCACCGGTCGGAATGCAAGGAGAGCAGCCGGATACGGAGATCGGGCGAGGTCCTCCGGCACCGTTTTTGGGCAGGAGAGAGAGAGAGAGACGAAGTGGGGAAAATGAGTTGAATGGGTATGGGGGAGTTGGAACTCCTCCTGCCTGCTCTTGACCCCCACCCACTCGCGACGGCGCGGTAGTATCATGGGTCATCGCGGTAGTACTGCCCGGGCGGAAGTACTGCACGCAGGGCGGTAGTACTGCTCTTCTAGCGGTAGGGAAAAATTACTGCCACGATGGAAGCGGTAGTACCGTGCCTTAGATGCACTTGTGCACGCACAGGGAACCCATCTCCTGCGGTAGTACCGTGGCTTGGCATGTTTCGACAAAACAGAAAAACACAACCTTTGCAAAGCAACCGAACAAGCAAACGGGCACACACACTAGGCAACTCAAACACAAACACGGCTCAAAAAGAAGGCAAAAGACAACGAGTACCAAACACGGGACAAAACCTCTCTAGAGGAGAGGGCGGTGGCCGGAGCCACCTATGTTTGAGTCAATTGGTATGGCACTGCGAAGAATTATCCTTGGGCCCATGACCAAAACTCGTCTTTGAAGCACAAGTACCATCAAGAATGGTTAATGTGAAAGAGTTGATCAATTTATGCATAATGGGGGGAGGGAGAGTTCATTGAGAGAACAACACCCCCTGTGTCCATGCCTACACCTAAACAAGATATCAAGATGAGTATCGTGGGGTGTGCAAGGGTTCAAGTCACATTGCTCGAATCAATGGTATTTATCTCATGCCTTAACTCGCGAAATCTTGCTTCATCCAAGGGCTTCGTGAAAATATCTGCAAGGTTATCATGAGTGTTGACATATTTGAGCTGGATCTCCACTCGCCTAATGTGATCCCGGATGAAGTGATACCGAATCTCAATATGCTTCGTCTTGAAGTGTTCACTACAAAAAAATACACTTCCGTGATGATACGTGTTTGTCACAGTTGGTCACATTTTCTATCATGCATGTACATCCATGACGATTTTATGACAAAATCAAGATATTCATACCTGTGCTGTCGTAGAATTGTTCCATGACATTACCAAAATTATCATCACAGAAGTGTCCACTTTCATGATGATAAATCGTGTGTCATAGAAGTGCTTTCGTCAAGGGTGACCGACATGTGGCATCCACCGTAACGGCTCACCATTAAGCTACTGGGTCCGATTTTGGATCCGATAACCCGTTAATAGCCCGGACCAATGGGGATTTTCCACGTGTAAAATTCTCATTGGCGAGAGGAAACACGTGTTGGCTCACCGTTGGGACAGATGTCATCCACTCATTGGACATGAGGCACCTATGATACGTCTACACGTGGCACGACCCAATAGAGGCCCATTTCGGTGAAAAGGCCAGCCCGTTTGACTTGGTCAAAAGGTAACGGGCCGGCCCACAGAAAACTTGTTAACGACATGTTCGTATATAGCCCATTTATGGCCCGCTAATTCCTGGCCCGTTACGGCCTATCGGAATTAAGCCCAGTAACTTATCCTGGGCCGTCCAATATGATTCCAGCCCGTTGTAACTTTCGGCCCATGTATGGCCCATGATGTCTTTCGTCCCATATGAGGCCCTCTGTAACTCCCGACCCATTAAAGGCCCGAGATGAAACTGGCCCATAATGAATAGTGTATCGCTTTATACCCATTAACGGCCCATTATTCCGTCGGCCATTTCCAGCCCGTGTTAATTTTCGGCCTTCTAAGGGCCCATTTATTCTTGGGTCATTTCTAGAATTCGGTTAGTTATGGTCCGTTACTGGTCTGTTTTGTTTGTGGGCCAAATTCAGCCCGTGGTTACAGTTGGCCCGTTTGTGGCCCGTTAACCCGTTGGGCTTTTTTCATAGCGTTATCAAATACGGCCTATTAACGACTCGTTATGGTCCATGAATAGTACGACCCATGTTTTGCGAAATGATTATATGCCCCGTAGAAGGCCCATGGATCCTACGGCCCGTAGAAGACCAATGGATCCTACGGCCCATAGAAGGCCCATGGATGATACAGCCCGTACAAAGTCCATGGATCCTACGGCCCATAGAAGGCCCATGGATCCTACGGCCCGTAGAAGGCCCACGGATCCTACGACCCGCAGGAGGCCCATGGATCCTACGACACGTAGAAGGCCCATGGATCCTACGGCCCGCAGGAGGCCCATGGTTACAACAGTCCATGTGTTGCTATGATTATTGTGGCCTAGTCACCAAAAATAGGTTATTGTGGCCACTAGAAAAACATGGAAAAAGAACTGCAGTGACTACAAGCAAACAACTAAATAAGACAATAAGGAAATAAATAAGCAAGCAACTAACGCTAGCCTATTACAACTATTACACATATTACATCCACTCGGCATCAAAGTTCGCCACCAGTGCAAATAAACGAGGCAGCAAAACAAGTCCATAACTGAAACAACTTCAGAAGAGCTCAAGAAATGTTATCCTGAGTATCCACCATGCTGGTGAAGTCTACTACACAACCTTCTTCTTGTAGACGTTGTTGGGCCTGCAAGTGCACAGGTTTGTAGGACAGTAGCAAATTTCCCTCAAGTGGATGACCTAAGGTTTATCAATCTGTGGGAGGCATAGGATGAAGATGGTCTCTCTCAAACAACCCTGCAACCAAATAACAAAGAGTCTCTTGTGTCCCCAACACACCCAATACAATGGTAAATTGTATAGGTGCACTAGTTCGGCGAAGAGATGGTGATACAAGTGCAATATGGATGGTAGATAAAGGTATTTGTAATCTGAAATTATAAAAACAGCAAGGTAATTAATGATAAAAGTGAGCGTAAACGGTATTGCAATGGTAGGAAACAAGGCCTAAGGTTCATACTTTCACTGGTGCAAGTTCTCTCAACAATAGTAACATAGATAGATCATATAACAATCCCTCAACATGCAACAAAGAGTCACTCCAAAGCCACTAATAGCGGAGAACAAATGAAGAGATTATGGTAGGGTACGAAACCACCTCAAAGTTATTCTTTTGGATCAATCTATTCAAGAGTTCATACTAGAATAACACCTTAAGACACAAATCAACCAAAACCCTAATGTTACCTAGATACTCCATTGTCACCTCAAGTATCCGTGGGCATGATTATACGATATGCATCACACAAACTCAGATTCATCTATTCAACCAACACAGAGTACTTCAAAGAGTGCCCCAAAGTTTCTACCGGAGAGTCAAGACAAAAACGTGTGCCAACCCCTATGCATAGGTTCATGGGCGGAACCCGCAAGTTGATCACCAAAACATACATCAAGTGGATCACGTGATATCCCATTGTCACCACAGATACGCACGGCAAGACATACATCAAGTGTTCTCAAATCATTAAAGACTCAATCCGATAAGATAACTTCAAGAGGAAAACTCAATTCATCACAAGAGAGTAGAGGGGGGGAGAAACATCATAAGATCCAACTATAATAGCAAAGCTCGCGATACATCAAGATCGTGCCATAGAGGGCCTCCTCGTCATGGAGAGCGCCGGGATGATGAAGATGGCCACCGGTGAGGGATCCCCCCTCCGGCAGGGTGCCAGAACAGGGCCCCGATTGACTTTTGGTGGCTACAGAGGCTTGCGGCGGCGGAACTCCCGATCTATCTTCGTTATCGATGTTTTTAGGGTATATGGGATTATATAGGTGAAAGAAGTCAGTCGAGGGGGGGGGGTGCTCGAGGGGCCCAGGAGACAGGGGGCGCGCCCAGTAGGGGGGGGGGCGCCCTCCTATCTCCTGGCCTCCTCGAGGCTCTTCTGACATGAACTCCAAGTCTCCTGGATGATATTCTTCCCAAAAATCACGCTCCCGAAGGTTTCATTCTGTTTGGACTCCGTTTGATATTCCTTTTCTTCGAAACACTGAAACAGGCAATAAAACAACAATATGGACTGGGCCTCCAGTTAATAGGTTAGTCCCAAAAGTAATATAAAAGTGTATAATAAAGGCCATAATCATCCAAAACAGATAATATAATAGCATGAATGTTTCATAAATTATAGATACGTTGGAGACGTATCAGCATCCCCAATCTTAATTCCTGCTCGTCCTCGAGTAGGTAAATGATAAAAGAAAGAATTTATGAAGTGTGAATGCTAGCAGGTGCACAAGTTTGATCAATGATAATTTCAATCACCTTTTCTAGCATGTTTATATGTCATAACAGTAGTTCATCTCATAAAACTTCTCATGAACCAGTAACAAGCAATTCACATGTTAAAGCATAGACCATAAACTTTCTTGAAAACTAGCAAACTTCATTCTTAGTCATCAAACAATTGCAATTCATCTTATTTTCAGGAAGGGTCTATGTCAGAGCTTTGATTTAGCAAACTTCACATACTCAACTATCATATAGTCTTCTACAATTGCTAACACTCACGCAATACTTATGGTTATGGAGTTTTAATCGGACACTGAGAAAGATAGGGGCTTATAGTGTTGCCTCCCAACGTATTCACCTTTGGGTGATGTCAACAATAATAGTTCATGCTAACTTACATCCAATTGGATATATATATCAGGATCACCCCAACACAAAGTGCTTGCCAAAGGATAAAATGAAAAAGGGAAAGGTGAAGATCACCTTGACTCTTGCATAAAGTAAAAGACATAAGGTAAAAGATAGGCCCTTCGCAGAGGGACTGCGAAGCAGAGGTTGTCATGCGCTTTTAGGGTTGTATACACAAAATATTAATGCGAAAGAACGTCACTTTATATTGCCCCTTGTATATGGACCTTTATTATGTAGTCCGTCGCTTTTATTGCTTCCATAACAAGATCATACAAAGCTTATTTTCTCCGCACTAATAAGTTATGCATGTTTAGAGAGCAATTTTTATTGCTTGCACAGATGACAGCTTACTTGAAGGATCTTACTCAATCCATAGGTAGATATGGTGGACTCTCATGGCAAGACTGGGTTTAAGGATATTTGGAAGCACAAGTAGTATCTCTACTTGGTGCAAGGAATTTTGGCTAGCATGAGGGGGAAAAGCAAGCTCAACATGTTTGAATGATCCATGATAATATACTTTAACTGAGATATGAGAAAACATAACACATTACGTTGTCTTCCTTGTCCAACATCAACTCTTTAGCATGTCATACTTAATGAGTGCTCACAATTATAAAAGATGTCTAAGATAGTATATTTATATGTGAAATCTCTCTTCCTTCAATATTTTTTCATGAATAGTTCAAATGACCAATACAATGCTTGCTAACCTTCAATAAATTTACAACCTCTACTTCTTAGATGTGAAGTCATTACTACCCATGGGATAAGCATATGAAGCATATATAATTTCAGATTTATGACATTCAACTCATTCAACCATTTACTCATAGGATATAAGTGAAGCACACGAGTAAATGACAAACTACTCCAAAAAGATATAAGTGAAGATCAATGAGTAGTTAAATAATTATGCAACTATGTGAAGACTCTCTCTCATTAAAGAATTTCAGATCTTGGTATTTTATTCAAACAGCAAGCAAAACAAAATAAAACGACATTGCAAGGATAGCACAACTCATGTGAAGAAGCAAAAACTTAGGTTCAATCGATACTAACCGATAGTTGTTGAAGAAGAAAGGTGGGATGCCTAACGGGGCATCCCCAAGCTTAGATGCTTGATATTTCTTGAAATATTATCTTGGGGTGCCTTGGGCATCCCCAAGCTTGAGCTTTTGTGTCTCCTTAATTCCTCTCATATCATGGTTTCTCTTCTTTTTATCAAAAGCTTCATCCACAACAAACTCAACAAGAACTCGTGAGATAGGTTAGTATAAACCAATGCAAAACCTTATCATTTTCTACTGTAACAAATAACTAAAATTATTATTCAACATTGCATACTATATGCCTCTGCATATTTAATACTCCTATCCTCAAATAGAATCATTAAACAAGCAAACATATGCAAACAATGCAACCACAACAGCAATCTACCAAAACAGTATAGTCTGTAAAGAATGCAAAATTCATCATACTTCCCTAACTCCAAAAATTATAAGAAAAATACTACACTGTAGAAGATTTATCAGATCTCCTTATGCAAAAATATTCAACATTATATCACTCTCTGACTTTTCTAGGGAATTTTTGCAACAACGGTAAACTTTCTGTTTTGAAACAGCAACATGTATACTTGCAAAATAAGCATGGTAAAGGCTATCCTTGACATTTTTATTGAAAATATAGATGCAAAACATTATTATAAATAACAGCAAGCAAATACTAATAAAATAAAATGACACTCCAAGAAAAACACATATCATGTGGTGAATAAAAATATAGCTCCAAGTAAAGTTACCGATGAACGAAGACGAAAGAGGGGATGCCTTCCGGGGCATCCCCAAGCTTAGGCTCTTGGTTGTCCTTGGATATTACCTTGGGGTGCCTTGGTAATCCCCAATCTTAGGCTCTTTACACTCCTTATTCCATAGTCCATCGAATCTTTACCCAAAACTTGAAAACTTCAACCACACAAAACTCAAGACAAAACTCGTAAGCTCCGTTAGTAGAAGAAAATAAATCACCACTTTTGTTACTGTTGTGAACTCATTCTTTATTTATATTGGTGTTAAACCTACTGTATTCCAACTTATCTATGGTTCAACCCTTACATACTAGCCATAGATGCATCAAAATAAGCAAACAACACACGAAAGGCAGAATCTGTCAAAAACAGAAGAGTCTGTAGTAATCTGTATAAAACGTATACTTATGGAACTCCAAAAATTCTTAAATAAATGTTGGACCTGAGGAATTTGTCTATTAATCATCTTCAAAAAGAATCAACCTAAAATCACTCTCCAGTAAAAAATGGCATCTAATCTCGTGAGCACTAGAGTTTCTGTTTTTTTACAGCAAGATCATAAAGACTTCACCCAAGTCTTCCCAAAGGTTCTACTTGGCACTTTATTGAAACAAAAGCTATAAAACATGATTACTATAGTATCATAATCATGTGGACACATAAAAACAGTAAGGGTAAATATTGGGTTGTCTCCCAACAAGCACTTTTCTTTAATGCCTTTCTAGCTAGGCATGATGATTTCAATTGTGCTCACATAAAAGATAAGAATTAAAACATAAAGGGAGCATCATGAAGAATATGACTAGCACATTTAAGTCTAACCCACTTCCTATGCATAGGGATTTTGTGATCAAACAACTTATGGGAACAATAATCAACTAGCATAGGAAGGCAAAACAAGCATAACTTCAAGATTTTAAGCACACAGGGAGGAAACTTGATATTATTGCAATTCCTACAAGCATATGTTCCTCCCTCATAATAGTTTTCAGTAGCATCATGAATGAATTCAACAATATAACCAGCACCTAAAGCATTATTTTCATGATCTACAAGCGTAGAAAATTTACCACTCTCCACATAAGCAAAATTCTTCTCATTCGAAATAGTGGGAGTATCATAAGAGACTTGAATACTATAAATTGTTTCCACATTAATAGAGTAATGTTCAGAAAAAGGGTAATCATAATCATGACAAGTTTTATAAATATAATCATCACTACTTTTTATAGCATAAGTCTCATCACAATAATCATCATAAGTAGCAACTTTGTTCTCATCATAATCGATTGAAACCTCTTCCAAGATAGTGGAATCATCACTAAATAAAGTTGACACTCTTCCAAATCCACTTTCATAAATATTATAAGATTAAACACCCTCCAAAATAGTGGGATCACTACTTCCTAAAGTTGACACTTTTCCAAACCCACTTTCATCAATATAATCATAAGTAAGAGGCATGCTATCATCATAACAACTTTGCATATCAAAACTTGGGGGGCTAAAAATATCATCTTCATTAAAGGTAGCATCCCCAAGCTTGGGATAAACATTAATTTCAGCAAATATATTCTCAAATATGTCATTCTCATCAAACATAGCTTCCCCAAGCTTGGGCCTTTTCATATCATAAGCATAATCCCTGCCATCATTAATAGTATGGATAGCACCAATAGTATAGTAATTATCATCATCACAATGAGTAGTAGGAGAAACATCATTTGGGAGGGATACCTTTTTACCTTTGCTGCTCCTTCTCTTCCTTTTCTTCTTCACATTATGTGTGGGTTCAACCCTTTTCTTTGAGCTCCTTATTGATGAGATTGGTTGAATAGAAGGCTCCTCCTCGATACCTGATTCATCATAAGAAATAATAGGAGGATAATGGGAAGTATCTTCCCTTTAATTAGTATTCTCTTCATCTTCTATTTGTTTTCTTTTCTTTAGGTAATTGGCAATATAAGGATTTTTAATGCAATTCATCGTACAATACATATAAATCTTCTCTAGATCAAAATCAAAGAGTTTCTTAAGGGAAAATTCTGGAAGCTTCTTAGTTAAACGTTTCAATTCTTCATAACCCAAAAGCAAACTAAGTTCATTATAATGTGCAAGGGAAATCAAATCATCACAATTTTTGGACACGATTCGATCATGAGATAATTTGCATCGGAGATGTAAATGACCACGTTCATTGCAAAGTTCACAAGTACAGCAAAGGAAATGTAATTTTTCAGCATTATTATCTAGCCTTTCTTGCAACAATTTAGTTTCTAAATGCCTATGTCTCTTGCAATATCCATTTTCCCTATTTGGTGTGTCCATGCAAACCCAATGTTCTCCACAAAAATCAACATACTTATAACAGACATTTTTATCATAACTAGTGCAATCATCATTAGTACTATGGATATTCAAAGAATTCATACTAACAACATTTCAATCATGCTCATCATTCAAAGATTTAGTATCAAACATTCTATAGATCTCTTCTTCTAGCACTTGAGCACAATTTTCCTTTTCATCATACTTACGAAAGATATTAAAAAGATGAAGCGTAATATGCAAACTCAATTCCATTTTTTTGTAGTTTTCTTTTATAGACTAAACTAGTGATAAAATAAGAAACAAAAAGATTCAGTTGCAAGATCTAAAGATATACCTTCAAGAACTCACCTCCCTGGCAACGGTGCCAAAAAAGAGCTTGATGTCTACTACACAACCTTCTTCTTGTAGACGTTGTTGGGCCTGCAAGTGCACAAGTTTGTAGGACAGTAGCAAATTTCCCTCAAGTGGATGACCTAAGGTTTATCAATCCATGGGAGGCGTAGGATGAAGATGGTCTCTCTCAAACAACCCTGCAACCAAATAACAAAGAGTCTCTTGTGTCCCCAACACACCCAATACAATGGTAAATTGTATAGGTGCACTAGTTCGGCGAAGAGATAGTGATACAAGTGCAACATGGATAGTAGATAAAGGTATTTGCAATCTGAAATTATAAAAACAGCAAGGTAAATAATGATAAAAGTGAGCGTAAACGGTATTGAAATGGTAGGAAACAAGGCCTAAGGTTCATACTTTCACTAGTGCAATTTCTCTCAACAATAATAACATAGATAGATCATATAACAATCCCTCAACATGCAACAAAGAGTCACTCCAAAGCCACTAATAGCGGAGAACAAACGAAGAGATTATGGTAGGGTACGAAACCACCTCAAAGTTATTCTTTCAGATCAATCTATTCAAGAGTTCGTACTAGAATAACACCTTAAGACACAAATCAACCAAAACCCTAATGTCACCTAGATACTCCATTGTCACCTCAAGTATCCGTGGGCATGATTATATGATATGCATCACACAAACTCAGATTCATCTATTCAACCAACACAAAGTACTTCAAAGAGTGCCCCAAAGGTTCTACCGGAGAGTCAAGACGAAAATGTGTGCCAACCCCTATGCATAGGTTCATGGGCGGAACCCGCAAGTTGATCACCAAAACATACATCAAGTGGATCACGTGATATCCCATTGTCACCACAGATACGCACGGCAAGAAATACATCAAGTGTTCTCAAATCATTAAAGACTCAATCCGATAAGATAACTTCAAGAGGAAAACTCAATTCATCACAAGAGAGTAGAGGGGGGGGGGGAGAAACATCATAAGATCCAACTATAATAGCAAATCTCGCGATACATCAAGATCGTGCCATAGAGGGAACACGAGAGAGAACACGAGAGAGAGAGATCAAACACATAACTATTGGTACATACCCTCAGCCCCGAGGGTGAACTACTCCCTCCTCGTCATGGAGAGCACCGGGATGATGAAGATGGCCTCCGGTGAGGGATCCCCCCTTTGGCAGGGTTCCAGAACAGGGCCCCGATTGACTTTTGGTGGCTACAGAGGCTTGCGGCGGCGGAACTCCCAATCTATCTTCGTTATTGATGGTTTTTAGGGTAT
>NC_041383.1:662110704-662143679 GCF_002162155.2 Triticum dicoccoides | reverse complement strand
GGGGGGGGGGGTGCTCGAGGGGCCCAGGAGACAGGGGGCACGCCTAGTAGGGGGGCGTGCCCTCCTATCTCTTGGGCTCCTCGAGGCTCTTCTGATGTGAACTCTAAGTCTCCCGGATGATATTCTTCCCAAAAATCATGCTCCCGAAGGTTTCATTCCGTTTGGACTCCGTTTGATATTCCTTTTCTTCGAAACACTGAAACAGACAATAAAACAGCAATATGGGCTGGGCCTCCGGTTAATAGGTTAGTCCCAAAAGTAATATAAAAGTGTATAATAAAGCCCATAATCATCCAAAACAGATAATATAATAGCATGGATGCTTCATAAATTATAGATACATCAGAGACGTTTCAGCTGGCAATAAGCTTAGCAAGCTTATTAGCTTTGTCCTGTTTGGCGCTAAAATCCTCCAATGCTTGCTGTTGCACCAGAAAGTATGCATCTGAATGCTCGAGGGACTTCCACAGTCCTACCGCTTCTTGCCGCAGCACAGCTGATCGATGTCTTTCAGCTTGTAGTTGAGACTCAAGAAACCAAACTGATTCAGACCGTGAGTTTGAATAGCTTGTGCAAGTGGTAGTGGCCAGTAACTCGAACAGTAAACCAATACAGGACTTTGGGGTTGCCCCACTGTCTTCAATATAGTTTTCCTTAGCTGTTTTATCAGCTTTGTTAGAGACCAAGAAGGATGTCTCACGATCCTGAACCTTATCTGCATTACTTCCTTTATCATTGTTGGGTAACGTAGTAATTTCAAAAAAATTCCTACGCACACACAAGATCATGGTGATGCATAGCAACGAGAGGGGGAGTGTATCTTCATACCCTTGAAGATCGCTAAGCGGAAGCGTTTATCAACGCGGTTGATGTAGTCGTACATCTTCACGATCCGACCGATCCAAGTACCGAATGCACGACACCTTCGAGTTCTGCACACGTTCAGCTCGATGATGCCCTTGCCTTCTCCATCCAGCAAGACGGGCGAAGTAGTAGATAAGTTCCGGCAGCACGACGGCATGGTGACGGTGTTGGTGAAGAACAATCTCCGCAGGGCTTCGCTTAAGCACTACGGAAACTATGACGGAGGATAAACTAGAGGGGACGGGGTTGCCAGCACACGGCTTGGTGTTTCTTGATGTCTCTTTGGTGCTAGCCCTGCCCTCTATTTATATGTTGAGCCTTGGGGTCAAAACTTGGAGTAAAAGCCTCCACAAAGTCAGTTTCACCCGAAAGGCAAGAGTCCTTCTCGGACTCCGGGGCCAGACGCCAGGGTTCCTGGCGTCTGGACCCAGACGCCAGGGACCCTGGCGTCTGGACCCTAGACTCCGCAAAACTTCCTTTTGTGCTTTCCAAAAACCTTGTGGGCTTTCCCCTTTGGCCCAAATAACGTGTTCTCGTACCCAAACATTTCGGGAAACATCCGGAACCCCTTCCGGTGAATTCCGGAACCCTTCCGGAGACCAAACAACATTATCCCATATATTAAACTTCATCTCCGGATCATTCCGGAGTTCCTCATCATGTTCATGATCTCATTCGGGACTCCGAACAACATTCGGTTACCAACATACATAACTCATATAATACTATATCGTCAACGAACATTAAGCGTGCGGACCCTACGGGTTCGAGAACTATGTATACATGACCGAGACATCTCTCTGGTCAATAACCAATAGTGGAACCTGGATGCCCATATTGGCTCCTACATATTCTACGAAGATCTTTATCGGTTAAACCGCATAACAACATACGTTGTTCCCTTTGTCATCGGTATGTTACTTGCCCGAGATTCGATCGTCGGTATCTCAATACCTAGTTCAATCTCGTTACCGGAAAGTCTCTTTTACTCGTTACGTAATGCATCATTTCGTAACTAACTCATTAGCTACATTTCTTGCAAGGCTTATAGTGATGTGCATTACCGAGAGGGCCCAGAGATACCTCTCCGACAATCGGAGTGACAAAAACCTAATCTCGAAATACGCCAACTCAACATGTACCTTTGGAGACACCTGTAGAGCTCCTTTATAATCACCCAGTTACGTTGTGATGTTTGGTAGCACACAAAGTGTTCCTTGGTAAACGAGAGTTGCATAATCTCATAGTTGTAGGAACATGTATAAGTCATGAAGAAAGCAATAGCAACATACTAAATGATCAAGTGCTAAGCCTTGCAACATACTAAAAGATTTTCATTGGACCCGATGCACTAGGTAAGACACCTAGATCGGATATGAACTCCTTCATCCAGACTCCTTCATTTGCTGCTTTCGAAGCAGCTATGTACTCCGCTTCACATGTAGATCCCGCTATGACGCTTTGTTTAGAACTACACCAACTGACAGCTTCACCGTTCAATATAAACACGTATCCAGTTTGCGATTTAGAATTGTCCGGATCAGTGTCAAAGCTTGCATCGACGTAACCATTTACGACTAGCTCTTTGTCACCTCCATAAACGAGAAACATATCCTTAGTCCTTTTCAAGTATTTCGGGATGTTCTTGACCGCTGTCCAGTGATCCACTCCTGGATTACTTTGGTACCTCCCTGCTAAACTTATTGCTAAGCATATGTCAGGCCTGGTACACAACATTGCATACATGATAGAGCCTATGGCTGAAGCATAGGGAACATCTTTCATTTTCTCTCTATCTTTTGCTGTGGTCGGGCATTGAGTCTGACTCAACTTCACACCTTGTAATACAAGCAAGAACCCTTTCTTTGCCTGATCCATTTTGAACTTTTTCAAAACTTTATCAAGGTATGTGCTTTGTGAAAGTCCAATTAAGCGTCTTGATCTATCTCTGTAGATCTCGATGCCCAATATGTAAGCAGCTTCACCGAGGTCTTTCACCGAAAAACTTTTATTCAAGTATCCCTTTATGCTATCCAGAAATTCTATATCATTTCCAATTAATAATATGTCATCTACATATAATATTAGAAATGCTACAGAGCTCCCATTCACTTTCTTGTAAATACAGGCTTCTCCAAAAGTCTGTATAAAACCATATGCTTTGATCACACTATCAAAGCGTTTATTCCAACTCCGAGAGGCTTGCACCAGTCCATAAATGGATCGTTGGAGCTTGCACACTTTGTTAGCACCTTTTGGATCGACAAAACCTTATGGTTGTATCATATACAACTCTTCTTCCAGAAATCCATTCAGGAACAGATTTTTGACATCCATTTGCCATATTTCATAATCATAAAATGCGGCAATTGCTAACATGATTCGGATAGACTTAAGCATCACTACGGGTGAGAAAGTCTCATCGCAGTCAACCCCTTGAACTTGTCGAAAACCTTTTGCAACAAGTCGAGCTTTGTAGACAGTTACATTACCATCAGCGTCAGTCTTCTTCTTGAAGATCCATTTATTCTCGATGGCTTGCCGATCATCGGGCAAGTCAACCAAAGTCCATACTTTGTTCTCATACATGGATCCCATCTCAGATTTCATGGCCTCAAGCCATTTTGCGGAATCTGGGCTCATCATCACTTCCTCATAGTTTGTAGGTTTGTCATGGTCAAGTAACATGACTTCCAGAATAGGATTACTGTACCACTCTGGTGCAGATCTTACTCTGGTTGACCTACGAGGTTCGGTAGTAACTCGATCTGAAGTTTCATGATCAATATCATTAGCTTCCTCACTAATTGGTGTAGTTGTCACAGGAACCGGTTTCTGTGATGAACTACTTTCCAGTAAGGGAGCAGGTACAGTTACCTCATCAAGTTCTACTTTCCTCCCACTCACTTCTTTCGAGAGAAACTCCTTCTCTAGAAAGGATCCGAATTTAGCAACAAAAGTCTTGCCTTCAGATCTATGATAGAAGTTGTACCCAATAGTCTCTTTTGGGTATCCTATGAAGACACATTTCTCCGATTTGGGTTCGAGCTTATCTGGTTGAAGTTTCTTCACATAAGCATCGCAACCCCAAACTTTAAGAAACGACTACTTTGGTTTCTTGCCAAACCACACTTCATAAGGCGCCGTCTCGACGGATTTTGATGGTGCCCTATTTAACGTGAATGCGGCCGTCTCTAAAGCATAACCCCAAAACGATAGCGGTAAATCAGTAAGAGACATCATAGATCGCACCATATCTAGTAAAGTACGATTACGACGTTCGGACACACCATTACGCTGTGGTGTTCCGGGTGGCGTGAGTTGCGAAACTATTCCGCATTGTTTCAAATGTAAACCAAACTCGTAACTCAAATATTCTCCTCTACGATCAGATCATAGAAACTTTATTTTCTTGTTACGATGATTTTCCACTTCACTCTAAAATTCTTTGAACTTTTCAAATGTTTCAGACTTGTGTTTCATTAAGTAGATATACCCATATCTGCTCAAATCATCTGTGAAGGTGAGAAAATAATGATACCCGCCGCGAGCCTCAACATTCATTGGACCACACACATCAGTATGTATGATTTCCAACAAATCAGTTGCTCACTCCATAGTTCCGGAGAACCGAGTTTTAGTCATCTTGCCCATGAGGCACGGTTCACAAGTACCAAGTGATTCATAATCAAGTGATTCCAGAAGTCCATATGAATGGAGTTTCTTCATGCGCTTTACACCAATATGACCCAAACGGCAGTGCCACAAATAAGTTGCACTACCATTATCAACTCTGCATCTTTTGGCTTCAACATTATGAATGTGTGTATCACTACTATCGAGATTTAATAAAAATAGACCACTCTTCAAGGGTGCATGACCATAAAAGATATTACTCATATAAATAGAACAACCATTATTCTCTGATTTAAATGAATAACCGTCTCACATCAAACAAGATCCAGATATAATATTCATGCTCAATGCTGGCACCAAATAACAATTATTCAGGTCTAAAACTAATCCCGATGGTAGATGTAGAGGTAGCTTGCTGACCGCGATCACATCGACTTTGGAACCATTTCCCATGCGCATCGTCACCTCGTCCTTAGCCAATCTTCGCTTAATCCGTAGTCCCTGTTTCGAGTTGCAAATATTAGCAACAGAACCAGTATCAAATACCCAGGTGCTACTGCGAGCATTAGTAAGGTACACATCAATAACATGTATATCACATATACCTTTGTTCACCTTGCCATCCTTCTTATCCGCCAAATACTTGGGGCAGTTCCGCTTCCAGTGACCAGTCTGCTTGCAGTAGAAGCACTCAGTCTCAGGCTTAGGTCCAGACTTGGGTTTCTTCTCTTGAGCAGCAACTTGTTTGCTGTTCTTATTGAAGTTCCCCTTCTTTCTCCCTTTGCCTTTCTTCTTGAAACTGATGGTCTTATTGACCGTCAACACTTGATGCTCCTTTTTGATTTCTACCTCCGCAGCCTTTAACATTGCAAAGATCTCGGGAATTGTCTTATCCATCCCTTGCATATTATAGTTCATCATGAAGCTTTTGTAGCTTGGTGGCAATGATTGAAGAATTCTGTCAATAACGCTATCATCCGGAAGATTAACTCCCAGTTGAATCAAGTGATTATTATACCCAGACATTCTGAGTATATGCTCACTGACAGAACTATTCTCTTCCATCTTGCAGCTGTAGAACTTATTGGAGACTTCATATCTCTCAATCCGGGCATTTGCTTGAAATATTAACTTCAACTCCTGGAACATCTCATATGCCCCATGACGTTCAAAACGTCGTTGAAGTCCCGGTTCTAAGCCGTAAAGCATGGCACACTGAACTATCGAGTAGCCATCAGCTTTGCTCTACCAGACGTTCATAACATCTGGTGTTGCTCCTGCAACAGGTTTGGCACCTAGCGGTGCTTCCAGGACGTAATTCTTCTGTGCAACAATGAGGATAATCCTCAAGTTACGGACCCAGTCCGTGTAATTGCTACCATCATCTTTCAACTTTGCTTTCTCAAGGAACGCATTAAAATTCAACAGAACAATAGCACGAGCCATCTATCTACAATAAACATAGAGAAGCAAAATACTATCAGGTACTAAGTTCATGATAAATTTAAGTTCAATTAATCATATTACTAAAGAACTCCCACTTAGACAGACATCTCTCTAGTCATCTAAGTGATCACGTGATCCAAATCAACTAAACCATGTCCGATCATCACGTGAGATGGAGTAGTTTTCAATGGTGAACATCACTATGTTGATCATATCTACTATATGATTCACGTTCGACCTTTCAGTCTCCGTGTTCCGAGGCCATATCTGTATATGCTAGGCTCGTCAAGTTTAACCTGAGTATTCCGCGTGTGCAACTGTTTTGCACCCGTTGTATTTGAACGTAGTGCCTATCACACCCGATCATCACGTGGTGTCTCAGCACGAAGAACTTTCGCAACGGTGCATACTCAGGGAGAACACTTCTTGATAATTAGTGAGAGATCATCTTAAAATGCTACCGTCAATCAAAGCAAGATAAGATGCATAAAGGATAAACATCACATGCAATCAATATAAGTGATATGATATGGCCATCATCATCTTGTGCTTGTGATCTCCATCTCCGAAGCACCGTCATGATCACCATCGTCACCGGCGCGACACCTTGATCTCCATCGTAGCATCATTGTCGTTTCGCCATCTATTGCTTCTATGACTATCACTACCACTTAGTGATAAAGTAAAGCAATTACAGGGCGCTTGCATTTCATACAATAAAGCGACAACCATCTGGCTCCTGCCAGTTGCCGATAACTCGGTTACAAAACATGATCATATCATACAATAAAATATAGCATCACGTCTTAACCATATCACATCACAACATGCCCTACAAAAACAAGTTAGACATCCTCTACTTTGTTGTTGCAAATTTTACGTGGCTGCTACGGGCTGAGCAAGAACCGTTCTTACCTACACATCAAAACCACAACGATAGTTCGTCAAGTTAGTGTTGTTTTAAACTTCTCAAGGACCGGGCGTAGCCATACTCGGTTCAACTAAAGTTGGAGAAACTGACACCCGCCGGCCACCTGTGTGCAAAGCACGACGGTAGAACCAGTCTCGCGTAAGCGTACGTGTAATGTCGGTCCGGGCCACTTCATCCAAAAATACCGCCAAACCAAAGTATGACATGCTGGTAACCAGTATGCCATGTATTTCCCACAACTCACTTGTGTTCTACTCATGCATATAACATCTACGCATAAAACCTGGCTCGGATGCCACTGTTGGGTAACATGGTAATTTCAAAAAAATCCTACGCACACGCAAGATCATGGTGATGCATAGCAACGAGAGGGGGAGTGTATCTTCATACCCTTGAAGATCGCTAAGCGGAAGCGTTTATAAACGCGGTTGATGTAATCGTATGTCTTCATGATCCGACTGATCCAAGTACTGAACGCACGACACCTCCGAGTTCTGCACACGTTCAGCTCAATGACGTCCTCGCCTTCTCGATCCAGCAAGACAGGCGAAGTAGTAGATGAGTTCCGGCAGCACGACGGTGTGGTGACGGTGTTGGTGAAGAACAATCTCCACAGGGCTTTGCCTAAGCACTACGGAAACTATGACGGAGGATAAACTAGAGGGGACGAGGTTGCCGGCCCACGTCTTGGTGTTTCTTAATGTGTCTTTGGTGCTAGCCCTGCCCCTCTATTTATATGTTGAGCCTTGGGGTCGAAACTTGGAGTAAAATCCACCACAAAGTCGGTTTCACCCGAAAGGCAAGATTCCTTCTCGGACTCCAGGGCCAGACGCCAGGGTTCCCGGCGTCTGGACCCAGACGCTAGGGACCCTAGCGTCTGGCCCCTGGACTCCGCAAAACTTCCTTTTGCGCTTTCCAAAACCTTGTGGGCTTTCCCCTTTGGCCTAAATAATGTGTTCTCGTACCCAAACATTTCGGGAAACATCCGGAACCCCTTCCGGAGACCAAACAACATTATCCCATATATTAAACTTCATCTCCGGATCATTTCGGAGTTCCTCGTCATGTTCATGATCTCATTCGGGACTCCGAACAACATTCGGTTACCAACATACATAACTCATATAATACTATATCATCAACAAACGTTAAGCGTGCGGACCCTACGGGTTCGAGAACTATGTAGACATGACCGAGACATCTCTCTGGTCAATAAACAATAGCGGAACCTGGATGCCCATATTGGCTCCTACATATTGTACGAAGATCTTTATCGGTCAAACCGCATTACAACATACGTTGTTCCCTTTGTCATCGGTATGTTACTTGCCCAAGATTTGATCGTCGGTATCTCAATACCTAGTTCAATCTCGTTACTGGCAAGTCTCTTTTACTCGTTACGTAATGCATCATTCCGTAACTAACTCATTAGCTACATTGCTTGCAAGGCGTATAGTGATGTGCATTACCGAGAGGGCCTAGAGATACCTCTCCGACAATCGGAGTGACAAAACTTGATCTCGAAATACGCTAACTCAACATGTAACTTTGGAGACACCTGTAGAGCTCCTTTACAATCACCCAGTTACATTGTGCCGTTTGGTAGCACACAAAGTGTTCCTCCGGTAAACGGGAGTTGCATAATCTCATAGTTGTAGGAACATGTATAAGTCAGGAAGAAACCAATAGCAACATACTAAACGATCAAGTGCTAAGCTAACGGAATGGGTCATGTCAATCACATCATTCTCCTAATGATGTGATCCCGTTAATCAAATGACAACTCATGTCTATGGTCAGGAAACATAACCATCTTTGATTAACGAGCTAGTCAAGTAGAGGCATACTAGTGACATTAAGTTTGTCTATGTACTCACACATGTATCATGTTTCCGGTTAATACAATTCTAGCATGAATAATAAACATTTATCATGATATAAGGAAATAAATAATAACTTTATTATTTCCTCTAGGGCATATTTCCTTCAATCATTGCTTAATAAGGCACTATTCCCCAATATTCTGTCAGCATTCTAAAAGAAGAAACAAGCAGACACATAACAGGTTTAGCGTGTACTAGTATATGAAACTCATTTCGGTGAACCAGTTCATTAGTAAGGTGGACAAGATTAAACTACCAAGTCTTCTATTGCCAAGTAGTACATTATAAAAGCATCAAACAAACATATATCTATGTCCTATGGTCACTGCATTGTCTTGCCAAATCAAAATAGAGACACGGTTCAAATCGTGTCAGTTCAAGACAAAGCAGCACTGAAAGAATACAAAGTGTGGGAAACTATGTAGCACACCAACAATTCAGA
The DNA here is from genome assembly GCF_002162155.2 of Triticum dicoccoides. Lineage (NCBI taxonomy): Eukaryota > Viridiplantae > Streptophyta > Magnoliopsida > Poales > Poaceae > Triticum > Triticum dicoccoides. Next base: position 662,134,477 of record NC_041383.1, on the reverse strand, counting down.
TGGGTACCACAGGTCTACATGTACAACAACACTATTAGCCCTGTTATGATGCTAGTAATGTGCATGATATGAGAAGTCAACTGTATACACAATTGAAATTGAAATCAACAGAGCTATTTATAAGAGGAAACCTATTAAAGAAACATGCGTAAACATACCTGTTGTGCCATTGGAGTTTCCATTGGATCGTTCAATTCAAAAATAAGTTTGTACGAGTAAATACAGTGATACAAGAGCAAAGCAGTATGCACGATAACAATGGAATCTTAAATGAGAACAATTGTTCTTCAGTTTTAAGCACTTGTTCTACATGGACAAAGTACAGTAAGACGCAAGCATATAATACTTAAAATAAAATGAGCTCATAGACCTTACGATATTCTTGGTTCGGGACCAGTAAAGAACAAGGTGTTCCCAGTCATCGTCCAGTAAATATGTCTCAAGAGAACGTAAGGGAATTTGATAAGTTTCTTTGCCAGTGAAGTATGCTTTCTTCAGGTAATTCTGATACTGCTACCAAGCATTCTTGAAGATAGCAGAGGTATTAGCACAGGTTACCTCATCCTGAGTTTCCAAATCGGTCCTTCTCTATAGAGAAAAATGGGAAAAATTGATGTATTATAACCATCATGGAGGTAGAATGTATGGGACAAAGAAAAGTAATTGCCATGAATAACATTACTTACACATAACTCCTAGACAAACACTTGCAACTGACATTTTCCTTCATCTTCAGTATAATATTTCCATGATGGGAAGATACACACATAGAATTTAACAACATCAAATGCGATAGATGCTAAACTATGAATGGATGGTTGTGCTTCCTCCACAGGAATAGTGTACTAATTGGTGGAGTTGGGGTTCACCGTGGTAGTACTGGTGCTTTGGGAACTGGAGCTGCCTTACTAACTGCTCTTGTTTGGGAGCTCAACAGGAACTGGGTTACTATCTGTTGGGGTTGGGGTTAGATTGGGTGAAGCTGGTTCTGTCCATCGCAGTAGGGCTAAAATCTGTGAGATCCTGGGTTATGTGTGGTAGGGCTGGTTCTCATGCATGTACAACCGGGGTGTTATCTCCACCAAGAGGTTGCACTATTTTGTTTGATGACCGTGTTTTTACTCCACTTGATACTGCCATCACCCGCTCCAATTCAAATGGCTGATAAACAGGAAACATAGTTGAATGTACAGAGATTGTATGAGAGACAGATGTAATAGATAATGTGGAAAAAAGAGGGCATTAAATATTTGACATGTACTCCCTCCATTCCTAAATATTTGTCTTTCTAGACATTTCAAATGACTACCACATATGGATGTATGTAGACATATTTTAGAGTGTAGATTCACTCATTTTGTTCCGTATGTAGTCACTTGTTAAAATGTCTAGAAAGACAAATATTTAGGAACGGAGGGAGTATATTGTTTAACTAAAACGGATAGCATGACATAATTTCACATATATGATGTCTATCTAAACTGGATAGCATATCATAACATAATTCAAAGATATGATGACTAACTAAACAGGATCGCATGACATAATTCACATACATGTTATCTAAGTAAGCAGGATCGCATGATTTAATTCACATATGTGATTTATATGCTAAGCAGAGGGCATTCACATATATGATGTCTGAACTAAGAACATGGTGTTGAATATTGTGTATATTATGTCTAAACTATGCAATGCAAGACACCATATGCATGATATGAGCAGTAGAACCATGCCAAGTTAGAGCATACACCTCGGTGGGGGAATAGGACTAGTCATGTGTCTCTGAATCCATCTTTGAGGATCTATCGGGACCCAGCAAGAGATCTGCTTTGACAGGTAGCACTATCTGCTTTGAAGGCCTTGTTTTTGCTCTAGATTTTTCCATCAACCACTCAAATGGCTAATTCACAGGAAGAGTAGTTTAATGTACAAACATTTTCGACAAATGGAAATTTAATGAAGAAAAGGATGGGCTAGATATCATCCAAATATATGATGCCTGGTTAAACAGGATGGCATTGCACATTTCACATATATTATGGCTGGCTAAAAGACATGAGACTGCATAATTCCCATATATGATATTGAAACTAAATAGGTGGCATTACAGAACATGTCTAAACTAAGCAGATGACATATATGATGTTGAAAGTAGGCATTGCAAGGCAACATATGCATGATATGACTAACATCATCATGACAAGTTAGAGCAAACACCTTCAAGGGTAAATAGGAGTGGCCAACTGCGTCTGAATCCGCCTCAGAACAGACATCTTCCTCTAGATTACAATCTGGAAAGGGGGGGGGGTTTCCATTGAACCCACCATGGAGCGATGTCTGCATGATATTGTATTGCCACGCAAAACTCTTCTCTTTTTCTCTACATGTTCAGCATGACTCTGTACAATATGTGACATGCATACAAAAAAAATATAGTGAGATTATGTAAGGAGAGCATGCAGAAATCTAGAGTAATGGTTACAACCAGTGGATGGATCCAAACAAAATGATAGCAGGCTGATGATTGCTTTAATTTGATAAAAAATAGATGATGATTGATTTACTATTTGTTTCCCACCCAAAATGAACAACATAGGCATATCCTAGGTGAACCAGATATTAGACAAAGATACTATTCATTGTTGCCTCGATATGTGCCCCACAACTAATTTAGAACTCAAGTTTGAACATCAATTTGGACCTGACTTGGAGTCTAAGAGGTGAGCAGGACAATAAAGTAGCAGGTAATCTTAAGCAATGCATAACATAAGCAGAAACAAAAGAGTGCGACCTCTCTTGTGGACCTGTGTACTCCTCAGGTTCATATGCTAAGTCGATGATGGTGATGTCGTTGCGGTGGGTGCCAGTGGCAGCAGGGAAGGAGATCTGAGGCGGCGAAATACGGTCAGGAGTCGTGATGTCTGGTTTGGTGGATCCTTCTGTCGATGGAGCAACTCAGGTGAGGTGGATGACGTCGCGGCAGGAGAAGGACAAACCACACAAAGTTTTCTTTGACACCTACCTGTAACTGAAGTAATTCTATAAGGGCTAATTTGGCTTGCATGATTCTAAAAACGCAGGGATAAGAAAAACAACGGAATAGGATAGGAATGCACATGGTAAACAAAGCATTTGTAAACACAGGATTTCTGTCAACTTGGGTGTTTAGTTCACAGGAATTGGAAGAGCAGAGGAATGCAAATAAACATGGCCAAAATAAAGTGAAACCATATGAAAGCGTGTACAATTAGAATATTATTCTGCCACTAATGCACTTGATCACAACAAGAACCAATGATGATGGCTCCTCCCCCCTCCCCCTCCCCCCCTCCTGCCCCTCTCTCCCACCTGCTCCAACCACTCCCATGGCGATCTCTAGTGTAGTTTTAAGGTATGGAGGGCTTGCTTCACTGGGATTTTACTCCTGGCATTGCCCTGGCCGATCAGGTGAGGAAGAAATTTGGATCTACGGTGCACTTTTCCCCCTCCCGTCACACCAAGGAATTCTTCCTTGTGGTCACCTTTTCCTCTGCTTCTTTCCCCTTGACTGTTGAGTTGGTGGGCTTAGCCTTGCAATGCTGTCTTGGTGGTCTTAGTACTGGTTTCAAAGTGGTTCAACTCAATCCTCGGGTTTTTCGCTTCTCGGTGGCTAATAATAAAGTTGGTCATTTCATCTATGGGCTCAAAGATCGAGTTTGGCCGGATTTCATTTGCCACTTTCATTTGTTCAATGGCCGTTTCAACCGTAGCCATCTGGCGAACTTCTCTTGGCACGCTGATGAGGAATTACCTTTGATCTCGGCTCGTAAGCCTATGGCAATCGCCTCCTGTCTGCGTTCTATCGATCATACAGGTGTTTTGGACCAAGCCTCGCTTATAGAGCTTAGCAAATTTGAGCTACATCCTATCAAGAATATGGTTTTCTCCAATGCTCATCATGCTGAAGCTTCTTCCTCGGGTGTCGAGGTGCTTCATCCTCGGCCGCAGATTGATTCAAAATTTCAAAATATCAAATTTGGATCCTTTAATGCTGGTCATCATGCGCCTACGACAATTGCGCCTTCTGAAGATAGGCTACGTTTAATGAATGAGTATCTGGTGCAGGCAAAATTTGAGGATGGCCAAATGCCTTCCTTTCTGCAGTTAGGCGCCTTCAAATGCCTCATTAAGACACCATATCCGACCATTCCACAGAGCTTTTTAGCCTTCGCCTTCAAATATGCGCCACCCCACAAATTGTGGCCTCCTACTCTGTCGGCCCAACACAAAGCTGACCTGGCCCAAGCAAGCTATACAAAACAGGAGATCTCGCTCCTCGCCAATAATTGGGCCAATTTGTGCTCGCGCTGCCTGCAATGGGGACACAGTCGTTTTTCTTGCCATAACAGGGTTATTTGCATTTATTGCTCCACACCTGATCACAAGGTGATTAATTGCCCTTTGCGTATTACCCAGCGCACAAAATCTGGCATCAATCCTCAGCTCCATGGAAACTACATTAATTCTCCGGATTCTGAGGCTCCTTCTGCTTTTCCTATGCTGGCTCGGTCAAGGCCTCCCACCACGGTCCGATGTAACTATTGTGGGGCCTATAACCACGTGGCTCAATCCTGCTACTCCAAACGATGGCACGTGAGATGGAAGTGGGTCCCTAAGATTACTGGGCTTACCAAATCTACCCCTGACGCTACCCATTCTACCTCGAGTTCCCAAACGGCTCCGGCCTGCGTCAGTCTCTCCGCCCTGCCACCACCTCCATCCTGCTCTGACTCTCTGGCATTGCCACACTCGCCCCTCGCATCCACCATGGCCAACTATCCACTGAACCCTGTTCCATTCTTCCTCTGGGCTTTGCTGTAGAGCCTGGTCCCGCGGATCGTGTGGTGCGCAGTGGGATGGTGGTTGGTCCAATCCCGCCCCTGAATCACGATTTCCTGGCGATCGCTGAAGCTAGCAGCTATGTTCCCCTGCACCGCCGTGCAGCCGTCCGTGAAGCTGTTCTAGGTTTTCTCCATGAAGCTCATCTCTTTACTACTGAAGAAAGCGATCATCCTTTGGGCATTGGGATTTTTGGGTTTGCGGATTCGTTTCTTCGTGACTCTGCTGTGGCTACTCCCCTAGAATTAGAAGAGGAAGATTTGCTTATCACCTTTGTTCCTCACAACGAAGCACTCAATAGGCGCACCACTACTTTTGGTCCGGCTGTCTGGCTCATGTTCTTTGGATTTCCATATGACTACCAGACCGATTATTACATTACCAAGGCTCTGGGTGGTTTTGGATCTTTAATTACTTGGTACAACCCTAGGCAGGACATAAGGTTCATGTTAATCAAGGCTCAACTCATCAGTCTGCGTCTTGTGCCCAAAAGTTTTGTGGTTTGGCAGCTAGGGGGAGCTAGAGATTGTTGGACGGTGCAGGTCACGATTTTGCGCAGTAGCGATTGGAATGCTTTGCTGCCTGAACTTCCCCCGGCCGGTGAGGAGCCACCTCCCCCTGACGGCAATCCCCATCCTCAGTTTGGCCCAGATCTTATGGCCGAGCAGCTATATCAAAAACAGGTACACAATTGGTTTGTGCAGAATGCCGCACCTCCTAATGCTGCTCCTGCTGGACATGGTGAGATCCCAAACCAGAACTTGGCTGCTTGGGAGGCTTGGCCTGAGACTCCGCCTGCGGTGCCGCAGCCTCCGATGATGCCACCGCACCTCATGAATTTTCAAGCTTGGCTTGCTGCACAGGGACTGCAGGTTCAGGATGGTGTTCTTCCAGAGAACAATATTTCTGACAATGCAGCTGATGCCTGGAACGACTCCATCACCATTTCTGATGAATCTAGCTCTGATGATTCTTCCCAGGTTTTGCTTGTGGTGACACCCGCGATCGCAACACCTGTCTAGCCTACCCTGGAGGATCAACTTTCAATCTCTGTGGATATTCATAACCATGGCATGCGTTTTAGTCTGTCATCCCAGGGTGATCATCTGCTGTCCCTCCTACTTGCTGATCCCGTTCCGCGTCAACAGCTCAATGCTTCCATATATCAGGCTCTACGCCCTTTCCTGGCGAACATGGGACCTTGGCATTCAGCGTATGGTGTACGCCCTGCTGCGGTGCACATTGAGATTCAAGTTCTGTCTGATGAAAATGGTCTTCAGTTCAACCAAATTGCACCACTTCTGCCCTCTTCTGATGTTCAGATTCAGGAGTTGGTGCATTCTGAGGATGTTGCTCTCACTCCTCAGGACTCCTTGTGTAATCGCTCTGATGATCTTCAGTTATGCCCCTTGGAGAGCTCTTCCTTGGATGTGTCTGAAGTTCGTGTGTCTGATCTAACTACACCTGCTTTGGGAGAGATTATCACGGATTCATCTACACTGTCTGAGGATGCAACTGAACCGATGGCTGTGGTCCACAATGCAAGCACCGAGAACACTGTTATGCCGCCGATTGTGCATGAGCCACCTGCCTATACAAACTTTGCATCAGCTTCATCAGGCCTGTCTCTGCTTCTGGAGGACCGCAAAGGTAAAAAGATAGCCCCAGTGTCAACTGCCCCTCTTCGCCGCAGCACTAGAAACAACAAGTACGATGGCTTCCGCACAACCCAAACGCTGGACTCGCGCACCACCAAGTCCAAAGTGAAGCCCAGGACTATTCCTTCGGCTCTGTCCAATGTGAACACTTCAGCTGATCCTTCTCTGCAGGTTGAGAATGGCGACTCACCACCTCCGACTGACATTGCAACCATGCAGAACATTGGTACTCATCTCTGCGCCATTCCTGCGAACGAACTCACCTTAGAGGTGCTCTCCAAGGGAGTTGATGGATCTGCTTCATCGACCTAAAGTCTCTACCCTACGTTCTTTATGGTACTTTTGCACAACTCGAATGTACTTTGCTGGAATATTCGTGGCTTGAACTCTCCTAAGAAACAATTAGCTCTATCCAACACGATCAACACTTCTGGTTGTTCGATCATTTGTCTTCAAGAATAAAAAATGCAAGACTTTAATGCTAGCATCCTTAAGTCTATTTGCCCCCCGCGCTTTGATGCTTTCGCTTTTATTCCCTCCCTTGGCGCTTCTGGAGGTATCATAACTATCTGGTGTAGCAGTGCTTTCTCGGGTCAGGTTTTCATTCATGAGCAGTTTGCGTTAGGTGTTGAATTCAAATCCACGATCTCTTCCCACTCCTGGAAGCTACTTAATATTTACGGCCCGTGTCAGGGTGAGCAACGCGACAGTTTTACCTCCTGGTTGTTCGACATAGATATCCCCTCCAACGAAGACTGGCTTCTACTTGGTGATTTCAATTACATCCGTTCCGCTGACAATAGAAATAAACTTGGTGGTAACATTCAAGATATGTTCACGTTTAATGATTTTATACGTGAACAACGATTAACCGAGTTACCAATCAAAGGCAAAAAATATACATGGTCCAACATGCAGCAAAACCCACTACTCGAGCAAATTGACTGGTTCTTTACGACGCTAAATTGGACATCCTCTTTCCCGAATACCATGATCAATCCCCTTGGCCGACCGGTGTCTGACCACACCCCTTGCTCGGTTGTGATTCAAACCTCCATACCCAAAAGCAAATTTTTTAGATTTGAAACTTTCTGGATTGCTCACCCTGGATTTATGGACGTCGTGTCTCAAGCTTGGAACATGCCTCTGAAGTTTGGCAAAACAGCTAATGCGGCGTCTAATCTTTGTCAGAAACTCAAAAACCTTAGACATGATCTGATCCGTTGGAGCAAGACAACTTCTAGACTCAAAATTGCTCTGGAAAATACCAACAAAGCCCTGCTCGAATTAGATCACATTGCAGATCGCCGCACCCTCACGATCCCTGAAACTAACTTTCGAAATATACTCAAGCGTCATCTGTTAAGACTACTGCAACATCAGAAAGAGTATTGGAAAAAGAGATGCACCATTCGTTGGATTAAGTTTGGAGACGAAAACTCCAAATTCTTTCAAGCCATAGCAACCGAACGATACAGAAAGAATTTTATCTCTAGCTTGAAAACAAGTGACGGTGCTGAGGTTGAGGACCATTTGGGGAAGGAGTCAATCCTCTTTCAAGCCTTCAAAGAGCGTTTGGGTGCCTCCAAACCACCACAGATGAAATTTAATCTCTCACAGATGCTGCGCTCACAGGTGGACTTTGATGCTCTCACTGTCCCCTTCACACCAAGAGAGATTGATGATGTGATTAATGAGATGCCACCTGATCGAGCGCCTGGCCCGGATGGGTTCAACGAAGCATTCATGAAAGCTTGCTGGCCAATTATTAAAAGTGACTTCTACCGACTGCTTGACGACTTTCATAAAAGCAACCTCAATCTAGAGAGCCTCAATTATGGCTACATCACCCTGATCCCCAAGAATCGTGCTCCTGAGACAGTCAATGATTTTAGGCCGATTACATTGCTTAACTGCTGCCTCAAATTGATCACCAAGCTTCTGGCTAACCGTTTACAACGGGTCATCCTTCAGATTGTGCATCGCAACCAGTACGGTTTTCTTAAAGGGCGCTCTATCAATGATTGTTTAGCTTGGGCGTTCGAATATATACATCAAAGCCAGGCCTCTAAGCGCCCGATCGTCCTCCTTAAGCTGGATTTTGCTAAGGCCTTCGACACAGTTCAGCATTCGGCCATCGTCACGATCATGCGGAGCATGGGGTTTAACGAGAAATGGATTAGCTGGTTCGAATGTATATCCACCTCTGGAAAATCTTCTGTCCTCCTCAACGGGGTCCCTGGCAAAAACTTTTGGTGCAAATGCGGAGTGCGGCAAGGGGACCCATTGTCACCGCTAATCTTTGTCCTTGCTGCAAATTTGCTTCAAACAGCTATAAATGAGGCTCTCAATGACAACCAGCTTCAACTCCCGATACCTGCCTATCGTGATAAAAGCTTCCCAGTTATTCAATACGCTGACGACACGATCATTGTCATGCCTGCTTGTCGGACACAAGCAATCCGAATGAAACGGATTCTTGAGGATTATGCAGATTCTGTGGGCCTACACATTAACTTCAATAAGTCCACCTTGGTGCCGATTAACACCCCAGATGATAAACTCCAAGATATTGCAGCCATCTTCGGTTGTACTTGTGCCCAAATGCCTTTTATGTACCTCGGGCTACCGCTTGGCACCACTAAACCTACTGTTGCTGATCTCACTCCGTGGATTTGCAAAGCGGAAGGTAGGATCACTGCTGTCATGTCGCTGATGTCGTACGCCGGTAAATTGGCTCTGATGAACTCCTTGGTCACTTCTCTGGATATTTACCCAATGGGTACCCTACGTCTACCACCAAAATTCATTGAACAACTGGATAAAATACGGCGTCATGCCTTGTGGATCAGAAAAACTGATGATGGAGACAAATGCAATTCCCTTGCAGCCTGGGACATGGTTTGCAGACCAAAACAGAGTGGCGGCCTCGGTGTACTTAATCTCAAAGTCTAGAACGACGCAATGCTTCTCAAGCTGCTCCACAAATTCTACAATAAAATTGATACGCCTTGGGTGAACCTCCTGTGGGACTCCTACTATTCCACCGATGTCCCGCATGTTACAGCACCTTGTGGTTCCTTCTGGTGGCGGGAACTCCTCAAACTTATGCCAGTGTACAGGGGGGTCTGGAAGGTGACTCTTGGATCGGGTGACTCAGCTCTTTTTTGGAAGGACGACTGGTGTGATGGCATTGCTGCTGATACTTACCCCCGTGCATTCTCTTACACCACCACGGAAGATGCCTTGGTCAAACAGTTTCTCACCATTTCTAGTCTGGAGCAAGGCTTTCACTTACCTCTCTCACTCTAGGTGCATGATGAGTTGAAGGCCCTGCAGCAACACGTGAGACACCTTGGGGTGCGTGACACAAATGACATCTGGTCCTGTGTCTGGGGGGCAGCTGAGTTCAAGACAACTGCTTACTACGCCTTTTTCTTCAGAGATATATCTGCACATGAAGCTTTTAAGTGGCTGTGGAAGGCTCGATGTGTTTCCAAGCACAAGGTCTTTGGTTGGTTCCTTTTGTCCGATCGTCTCAACACAAGGAACATGCTCAAAAGGAGGCATTACAACATTGGGGACAACCTTGACTGTTTACTCTGTGGGCAGCACGTTGAAGAAACGGTGGAACACCTCTTATACAGAAGCACTTTTAGTGGGGCGTGTTGGGACGAGCTCAATATCTCCTGGCCCGTGAATGGCAATAGATTGGACATGATGGTACACCTCAAAACTTTGCACAACCGCCCCATGATCATGGATATATTCTTGGTGGCAACTTGGAGCCTTTGGAAGGAGCGAAACAATAACTACTTTTGCCAAGTAACCCCCTCATTGTCATCCTGGAAGTCTAGGTTCAGAAAGGACTTTGCTAATATTAGCCATAAGGTCCCTGACCATAGAAAACAGTTAGTTGCCGCTGTACTTGACTCCCTTCACTTAGATCACCAGTGATGCTCCCCCCCCCTGCGTGGGGGTGCTTGCTGGGCTTTGTCCATATGTAATGTAACACTGTACACACGTGCTTCGGCACTTCGTAATATACTAAAGCAGTAGGAGTCTTTCCTACTATCTAACCCTTAAAAAAACTAATGCACTTGATCTTGTTTTCATGCATAGGATTTTGAAAAGTAGGTCCAGGTGGATGTTTTGCTCCATTCCATTGTCACATCCCTAATTCTGGTCTGACCTATGCCAGCTTCCATGTGTGCATCATGTTTAAATTCAAATGAAATTTGAATTGAGGAATTTTCAAAAGCCTCAGAATACCCCTAAAAATAACCAACATTTAAATCTCATCAAATGAGTCCAAGAAAATGTTCCTCTTAGTCTCTGAAAATATTGGCAAAATGTAAAAGTCAAACCAATATTTTTGGTATCTCAGAAACATTTATTTTGGGCCTTTGAATTAATTCAATAACTATTTGCATTGGATATATATTTCTTATATAATTAATATATGCCCAATAATTCTGGAACATTTTATGTGGTTTGGTATATTTTAGTTCTAGCCACATAATTAATTTCAGCATTTTATCAAGTGGTTTAGTATTTTTACTAAATCAAATCAAAATAGAACAAAATAGAAAAACTGGAAATAAAAGAAAGAGAGAGAATTACTTGTCTAACTTACCTGTTCGGCCCAGCACTGCAGCTGGCTGGCCCAGCTGGTGGCCCAGCCCACGAAGCCACCCCCCTGTCGTCTTCCTCCTTGCCAGGAGGACAGGTGCGTGGCCGACGCACGCCGGCGCACGCCCGGCCACCTCCTGCTTGCCGCTTCGCCCTGGCTTCTTCGGGAGACGCCACGCGGCCCTCGGACACCTCTCACTCTCCCCCGTCCTCACCCTCTCCCCTGGATTTCTCTCTCTCACTCACCCGAATGGGCTCGTCACCGCCGTTCGTCACCGCCGCAGCCACAGCCACTGCCTCGCCCCACCGATGCTCTCAGAGGCTCCGCCGCCACCTCTTCTCCCTCCTCTCCGAGCTACACGAGCCAGGACGGCCCCAAGACGACGCTTGCGGCCTTCTTCCCTGACCACGGCCGCCGGATGCCGCCATCCAATTCGCCGTCTCCGCCTCCTCCCCGAGCACGCCGACCTGCTCTTCAAACTCACCGTGAGCCCCTGTCCATTTCCCCTCTCTCCCCGTGCCGTCCGCGCCTTCTAACCACCGTGGCTGTCGTAGCCGACAGCTCCTCGCCGCCGGTCATGTCGCCACCGCGACTATGGCCGTGCAAGCACGCGCCCGAGCTCACCACTGAGCTCACCACACCCCCAGGAGTCCAACGCACCTAACCGCGGCTCCTGCCATGCCCTGCACCCTCGATTCGTTCGACGCCCGAACTCTGGCCGCCGCATTCGTGCTCGCCGCCGTCGACTCAGACCACCCCAGCTCCTCCCGCTTGGCCTACTAGATGCGCGCGAGCCCCAGCTACGCGTAGGACCAAACCGCGGTCGATTTGGTCGACCGTGGGCGATTTCCGAGCTGCGCCGCCGTCTCGGGCCTCGCCGGCGTCGAGTCGCCGGCGGGTTTGACCTTGTTTGACCTGGGGTTTGATCCCCCTAGGGTCACTGACGCGTGGGCCATGCCCCTGTTTAGTTTAGGTGTGAGTTTAATTAGCACTAATTAGCTTAGTTAATTAGTTGACTCACTGACAAGTGGGCCCAGGATCTAATTAACCTAGGTTAGTGCTAACCTAACGCTAACTAACTCTGTTAGTTAGTTGTTACACTGACATGTGGGTCCCAGCCGTCAGGTTTGACCTGGGCTGGCGCCTTTGACCTGCTCACGTCACCCTGACGCAATGCTGACGTAATAAGTATTTTCTGGATTTATTTCTATACAGGAAATTCCAGAAAATGTCCTAAACTTCTAAAAATCATATAAAATCAACCGTAGCTCCAAATCAAATGATTTATATATGAAAAAAGATCAGAAAAATCCAATCTATCCATTTGTACCATTTTCATGCATGTTTGAACAACTTAAATCTGCTGTATACAACAATTTGAATAAATGGCATTTGAAATGCCTCATGTGGAGTTTGAATTTGAACCTAGGGTTCAAACCAACTTCATTTAACTTGCTGCTAGTTGCATTAGCTCAAATCACAGCATATTGCCATGTCATGATCATGCATCATATTGTGCATTGCATTGATTGTATTTCTTCTTTGTTGCCGGTATTTGCCCCCTCTCGATAGACGTGTTCCGACGATGAGTTCGATGACACCGATGAAGAGCTATATTATCTTTAGAAGTGCTAGGCAAGCAAAACCCCCCTTGTTCATTCCGATACAATCCCACTCTCTCGCTCCTACTCTCTCTTACTGCATTAGGACAACAACGATTCAACTGTTACTTGCTGCGGTAGTTGAACCCCTTTATCCTCTGCATGACCTGTCATTGCCACAGTAAATAGATGAAACCCACTAGCATGAGTAGGAGTTGTTTGAGCCCTGTTGTGCCTACTCATTCATGCTTGTTGTCATGCCTGCTACTGCTTAGAGTTGAGTCAGGTCTGATTCATCAGGGATGAATCAGAGGTGTGTGAACATGTCCTACTGTGTGTGAGCTAAGTGTGTGAACACGATTTGGTAAAGGTAGCGGTGAGAGGCCATGTAGGAGTACATGGTGGGTTGTCTCATTGCAGCCATCCTCAGGAACTGAGTTCTGTGTTTGTGATCCATGAAACAGCTACTACCACACATTGGGCCCGAAACCAATGGACCCTCTCGGCTTCTTAATCACCCTTGTTCTCTGTCCAGGAGTTGCAACTAGTTTCTGGTATTTGTAGGATATATGTTGGAGGCCGTGGGCAGCGCTGACCCGAGGGGTGGGCTGTGATACGGTAGATACACCGTGGCACGGTGTACCGGGCGCCCGTTTGGTGTCTCGGGAACCCTGCACACATCGTTTGGGGCTGTGAGCGAAACTCCGGCCGGATCTCCTCGCGGATGGAACCCGAATAGGCGATAAACCTGGACTAGAGACTTGAGTGTTTAGGTAGGTCATGGCCGACACCCTCGTTGGGATTCCGCTTGAAGGTTGCCGAGTACATGTCGTGTAAACGACGGTAAGTGGTGAGAGCGTGTGTGAAGAAGTACACCCCTGCAGGGTTAACATCATCTATTCGAACAGCCGTGTCCGCGGAAAAGAACTTCTGGGTTGCCTGTACTGTTCATAGACAAGTGAAAGTGGATACTCTAAAATACGCAAGATAAGCGTGAGTGCTATGGATGGCGTTCTCGTAGGGAGACGGGAGCGGATCCATAGTGGTGTATTGATATGGTGAATATGTGGACTCGTGTGCGCCACCTCAAAAGAGTTACTTGCAGTCGTAGTTCAGGATAGCCACCGAGTCGAAGCCGGCTTGCTGCAGTTAAACTCCACCACCCCCTTTGTTGATAATGATGCATATGTAGTTAGTTCTGATGTAAGTCTTGCTGGGTACATTTGTACTCACGTTTGCCCACTTTATGTTTTTGCAGAGAGACTTCAGTATGACTAGTAGTTCCGCGTGGACTTCGACATTTAGCTTGTTACCTCAGCTACGATCTTGTGCCCTCGGCAGGATCTTGTAGATAGTCAGGCTTCTCAGCCTTTTTCATTTATAGATGTCTGTACTCAGACATGTTAAGCTTCCGCATGTGTTTTGACTTGTATGCTCTGATTGTTGGGTTATGAGACCCATGATTGTAATATCTCGCTCCTCGGAGCCTATTGAATAAAATGCTTGAGTTGTAGAGTCATGTTGTGATGCCATGTTGTATTTGCACATATCGAGCATATTGTGTGTATGTTATTGAAATGCTTGGTATGTGTGGGATCTGACTATCTAGTTGTTTATCCTTAGTAGCCTCTCTTACCGGGAAATGTCTCCTAGTGTTTCCACTGAGCCATGGTAGCTTGCTACTGCTCCGGAACACTTAGGCTGGCCGGCATGTGTCCTTCTTCGTCCCTGTGTCTGTCCCTTCGGGGAAATGTCACGCGATGAATACCGGAGTCTTGTTAGCCCGCTACAGCCCGGTTCACCGGAGTCCTGCTAGCCCAGTGCTACAGCCTGGATTCACTCACTGATGACCGACACGTTCGATGTTGGGTCATGGATGCCTGTCCCTGTAAGTTTGTGCCACTTCGGGTTTACGACTAGCCATGTTAGCCCGGGCTCCTTATCATATGGATGCTAGCGACACTGTCATATACGTGTGCCAAAAGGCGCAAATGGTCCCGGGCAAAGGTAAGGCGACACTCGTGGGAATACCGTGCGTGAGGCCGCAAAGTGATATGAGGTGTTACATGCTAGATCGATGTGGCATTGAGTCGGGGTCCTGACAGCTTTGGTATCAGAGCCTGACTGCCTGTAGCATTACCAAGCCAAACTGGTCGAAGTTGTGTCTAGAAATGCTTTAGTTATGTAAGGGAATTGATTGTGGGATGGAACGTAAGGCTCTTTTACTCCTTATACCTCATGGCCTTCTGATCTGAGTCATCCTCTTCTCTTCTACGGGGATTAAGAACTAGGCCTTCTCATCTATCTATCAGGATGACGTGTTACTAATCCATAGACTTATAGGATTGATAGTTTCAAGCCTCTGTTCAGTTTCTACTACTTCCGTATGTTAACTGTTGATCTCGAAACCTTGATATTGTGCTTCTGAGTGGTTATGCCACCATTTTTGTGAATGTCTCAAATCTTTTCTGAGCATTTACAGCCGTTATGCTGTCCGAGTCATCCCAGGTTTCTGAATAGTCTGATGCATTTGCAAATCCTTTCTTTTCGTTCCTGATGTCCTTATGGTCAGAGTAAGCACACTAACCGGTGCGTTGAGGTAATTTATTGCCTTGACATATATGTTGGAGCTATTATTATGACCCTAGGTGTTTTAGGGAGTCACCTAATAATTTAGCCATGTTATGTGTTCCCAGTGTGATCATTCTGGCCAACATTCTTGAAAGCATCCTGTGATGCTATTTAGTTAGTAGTCATTCTATTCCTGGGTTTGAACCCGAGAGTCACCCTACTTACCTCATGTTGGTAGTCTTTGCTCGTTCCTTTAGGATATCAGTAACCTTTGCATTAGTCCTCGAGGCCCGTGGTATTTCCTTCTTCCAAATACTATGAACCACATATGGCAGAAGTTTGTTGGATCAAAAGATCACAACAGGAGTGCTCTCGATGAGTTCTCCATTCTATATTGCGACTCTGCCAGTTCTACTTTTCTGCATGGATTATCCGGAAGAAACCTGTTAAACTTGATTCGACATGCTAATCCATGCATCCACAACTCAAAAAAATCATATGTTCTTTTGAGTTGTTCCCCTTTAGTTGTATTCTGACCCGCGTCTACCAATTGATAGTCAGGAGTAGTCATGCATTCATGTTTATTGATGCCTATTATCCCTATGGTCCGTCAAGCCATTCTATTCCAGAATGACTAGGAGAAATGAACTCCAGTACCTCATCCATATCTAGGATTGGGTCAAAGTAGTCATACTCCGCAGATCAAAATGCCAATCCAGCTTCTGGTCTGTTCTACCTTGGAGTATTACCTTATTTATGTCAGGATTGTCATGAGAATTGCACCATCTCTTATGAATTCTTGACGCAGTAATACTTCTTGCCATCATTGTTCATTCCTCGGTTTCCGTATTATTGTAACCGGAATGCCGACAAGTGAATCATGGTGTGTGAAATCAATACTGCTAGCAACTCCGTTGCTTAGTAGTTAAATGGACGATAACCTCATTCTTAGCGTGTTGATTATTGGATCGTCACCCTAAGATTGATTGTGCTACCTAGTCCCTATTTCCGGTGCACTCTTCGGTCGTTGAGTTAGGATTTTGGCAATCCCTCGCTCATTTGATCATATCGTCTTGCCCTGAAAAGCAAGATTGCTCTCGAGCTTAGTAACATATCAGTGGTTCATGATTTTTTGATTATCTTCTTGAAAGTATCACCAGGTCGTCACCCGACTGTTATGTTGAGCTCGTGATCAAGTTGGTTTCATATAAACCACCCCTTCTACAAGAATATGTGTTGCATACCCCTGAGCTGTTTGGTCAAACTAAACAACAACTTGGAGAGTTGGAAGATGGAAGCTTGTCTGATTTAGTTTATCTTAAGGGATATCTTGCATGTGTGTTGAAGAAAGATGATATCTTCATCGATTGATCCTCGTGACCAGTTGTTGGACCTATTGTCTTACCAAAGCTTTGATTTGAGTGTGGGCTATCCTCAAATCAAATCAGAACCAACGATGTTCTTAATGTTGCCTTACTCGTGGTTGATCCCTCGAGCATACACCATTATATCCTTTGGTCTGACCAATACTATCAATTGTTCTCATAATTATGGAATTCCATTTATATGGAAGCCTGGATGAATTGTTGTTGAGCCCATCAGCAACATTGTTATCTTCTCCATGATTTTGTTGAACATTAAGTTGGTGTTGGAAACTTTTGAAAGCATTTCTTCATGCTAGCTCATGAAGTATATGTTCGGATGTAAGAAGTGACTTCCTCCAGTTCATGTGCATTTGATGCGAGTTGCAGCCGTGGATTCGAGAAAGTCAATGTTGCTTCCTTTGGAATCATCCCAAACCGGTCATGCATACATGCGAAGTATTCTATGGGTTGGAGATTTGCAACCTTCATTCCACATGTGTCCCTAGCACACCAAGCCACTGATTGTTTTGTTCAAGGATAATAAGTTCTACGTGCTAGTCCTGAAGGTACCAGACGGATTTGTACAAGATTCCATTATCCTCGATGATGGTTCCCCTCCTGAACTCGGTAGTGTTTTATTATAAGACTACTACTTGGTCATGCCTGCCCGAGGCAGCATGTCCACATGTTTGTAGCAGAACCAGCTCATGTTTTAGAGCTTGCTATCATAGTTCATTCCCCGAGATTCCCGCAACACCATCTCGTCGATTTGTGTTGCAAACTTTAATTTTCTTTCTAGACTTGAGGGTCTGGAATATCCTGACACCAGCCAGATCTGAATCTCAGGCAGATATGATGGTTGGAACGTGTCCCAAGAATTATAATATTGGTCTCTCTGTAACCCAGTAAACTGGATGTCGTGGCCAACACACCCAGCCGGAAGACCTCTTGTTGTAGTATCTTGATTGAGGAAGTTGGCCACCTCCCCATGAGGATTTCGTAGGATTTACCTCTGTAGTTAATCCTTACGGATTCTTATGCTCCCGAAGTCCGACCTTTTATTTGATGTTCTAGATACCAAACCAGGTAAATGGGTTACGCTAGCACATCAAGGAGAACATTAGAAGCGGAGTGCTAAATGTCTCTCGGTCGATCATCCAGATTTTGTTTCCTTAGCCTCGCCAAGGTGAAATCTGAGACGGTGTTATCTTCCTTTGCATCTGCATCTCTTCCACCGGTATTCATCATCGTAGTATGTTGTGTTGCCAGGATTCTTGACATGGATATTGGTAAACCTTGATGAATATGGAAATGCTCAAGTTCTTGAGAGCACGTATAAGCTCTAGGTGTTATCAGCGACACTAACTGGGATTGCCCCAGATTTCCTCGGTTATGCTATAACCATTCCAATAGTGGAATAACTCTCTACTGTTGAGCCTCTCCCCAGTTACTAGAATCATTCCCATCATTTGCATTTTGTTCCCAGCTTGCACCGCCTTGTGCCAATCTCCCTTGGATCACCCTTCTCAGCAATTATTGTTCAGGATCATCTTCAGAGGTGGTCCTACCATGGGTCCCATTCATTTCCGATAATAAGCAAAATCATCCCTTTTGTTGTCTTCAACAAGGTATTCCACATCATCCATTCTGGCCCGAGAATGTCATTCTTTCGGTCAAATGATCGATTGTGATTTTCTTTAGGCTGGTATAAAGAGTTTCAATGATCTCTGAATCAAAGGTAATTATTTTTGCCATTCAAGGGGATATATCTACGAGTCACCATCCCTAAGGTGTCTTGTTGTGGTATCATGGCAACTCAACTCCTCGTTGCATTGACAACCGATTACCACCTTCTTAAGTGCGGAAATGTTGTCTACCTAGTGAACCTTCGACATCTGTTCCACTCCATTCCTTTGGATGAATGCTTCATATCTCAGCTCGAGAGATGTTGCTATGTCTCACTCTGTGAGTGGATCCTGAGTTGTTCGATCTTCGAGAAGATCGATCCTTCTAGAGTTTCTTTTCCCTCTCGTTGTCATGTTGGTTGAGGTTTCTAGAGCAAGACGACGAGACAAAGATGATGAAGGCATCGACGTCCCTATGAAGTGCAAGTTGGTTCATGAAGTTTGTGTTAGCTGTGTTCCCTCCCCTTTCCATCTTACCCTATGCTTGAATCTTGGGACGAGATTCTTGTTTAGTGGGGGTGAGTTGTCACATCCCTAATTCTGGTCTGACCTATGCCAGCTTCCATGTGTGCATCATGTTTAAATTCAAATGAAATTTGAATTGAGGAATTTTCAAAAGCCTCAGAATACCCCTAAAAATAACCAACATTTAAATCTCATCAAATGAGTCCAAGAAAATGTTCCTCTTAGTCTCTGAAAATATTGGCAAAATGTAAAAGTCAAACCAATATTTTTGGTATCTCAGAAACATTTATTTTGGGCCTTTGAATTAATTCAATAACTATTTGCATTGGATATATATTTCTTATATAATTAATATATGTCCAATAATTCTGGAACATTTTATGTGGTTTGGTACATTTTAGTTCTAGCCACATAATTAATTTCAGCATTTTATCAAGTGGTTTAGTATTTTTACTAAATCAAATCAAAACAGAACAAAATAGAAAAACTGGAAATAAAAGAAAGAGAGAGAATTACTTGTCTAACTTACCTGTTCGGCCCAGCACTGCAGCTGGCTGGCCCAGCTGGTGGCCCAGCGCCACGAAGCCACCGCCCCTGTCGTCTTCCTCCTTGCCAGGAGGACAGGCGCGTGGCCGACGCACGCCGGCGCACGCCCGGCCACCTCCTGCTTGCCGCTTCGCCCTGGCTTCTTAGGGAGACGCCACGCGGCCCTCGGACACCTCTCACTCTCCCCCGTCCTCACCCTCTCCCCTGGATTTCTCTCTCTCACTCACCCGAACGGGCTCATCGCCGCCGTTCGTCACCGCCGCAGCCACAGCCACTGCCTCGCCCCGCCGATGCTCTCAGAGGCTCCGCCGCCACCTCTTCTCCCTCCTCTCCGAGCTACACGAGCCAGGACGGCCCCAAGACGACGCTTGCGGCCTTCTTCCCCGACCACGGCCGCCGGATGCCGCCGTCCGATTCGTCGTCTCCGCCTCCTCCCCGAGCACGCCGACCTGCTCTTCGAACTCACCGTGAGCCCCTGTCCATTTCCCCTCTCTCCCCGTGCCGTCCGCGCCTTCTAACCACCGTGGCTGTCGGAGCCGACAGCTCCTCGCCGCCGGTCATGTCGCCACCGCGACTATGGCCGTGCAAGCACGCGCCCGAGCTCATCACTGAGCTCACCACACCCCCAGGAGTCCAACGCACCTAACCGCGGCTCCTGCCATGCCCTGCACCCTCGATTCGTTCGATGCCCGAACTCCGGCCGCCGCATTCGTGCTCGCCGCCGTCGACTCAGACCACCCCAGCTCCTCCCGCTTGGCCTACTAGATGCGCGCGAGCCCCAGCTACGCGTAGGACCAAACCGCGGTCGATTTGGTCGACCGTGGGCGATTTCCGAGCCGCGCCGCCGTCTCGGGCCTCGCCGACGTCGAGTCGCCGGCGGGTTTGACCTTGTTTGACCTGGGGTTTGATCCCCCCAGGGTCACTGACGCGTGGGCCATGCCCCTGTTTAGTTTAGGTGTGAGTTTAATTAGCACTAATTAGCTTAGTTAATTAGTTGACTCACTGACAAGTGGGCCCAGGATCTAATTAACCTAGGTTAGTGCTAACCTAACGCTGACTAACTCTGTTAGTTAGTTGTTACACTGACATGTGGGTCCCAGCCGTCAGGTTTGACCTGGGCTGGCGCCTTTGACCTGCTGACGTCACCCTGATGCAATGCTGACGTAATAAGTATTTTCTGGATTTATTTCTATACAGGAAATTCCAGAAAATGTCCTAAACTTCTAAAAATCATATAAAATCAACCGTAGCTCCAAATCAAATAATTTATATATGAAAAATGATCAGAAAAATCCAATCTATCCATTTGTACCATTTTCATGCATGTTTGAACAACTTAAATCTGCTGTATACAACAATTTGAATAAATGGCATTTGAAATGCCTCATGTGGAGTTTGAATTTGAACCTAGGGTTCAAACCAACTTCATTTAACTTGCTGCTAGTTGCATTAGCTCAAATCACAGCATATTGCCATGTCATGATCATGCATCATATTGTGCATTGCATTGATTGTATTTCTTCTCTGTTGCCGGTATTTGCCCCCTCTTGATAGACGTGTTCCGACGATGAGTTCGATGACACCGATGAAGAGCTATATTATCTTCAGAAGTGCCAGGAAAGCAAAACCCCCCTTGTTCATTCTGATACAATCCCACTCTCTCGCTCCTGCTCTCTTTTACTGCATTAGGACAACAACGATTCAACTGTTACTTGCTGCGGTAGTTGAACCCCTTTATCCTCTGCATGACCTGTCATTGCCACAGTAAATAGATGAAACCCACTAGCATGAGTAGGAGTTGTTTGAGCCCTATTGTGCCTACTCATTCATGCTTGTTGTCATGCCTGCTACTGCTTAGAGTTGAGTCAGGTCTGATTCATCAGGGATGAATCAGACGTGTGTGAACATGTCCTACTGTGTGTGAGCTAAGTGTGTGAACACGATTTGGTAAAGGTAGCGGTGAGAGGCCATGTAGGAGTACATGGTGGGTTGTCTCATTGCAGCCATCCTCAGGAACTGAGTTCTGTGTTTGTGATCCATGAAACAGCTACTACCACGCATTGGGCCCGAAACCAATGGACCCTCTCGGCTTCTTAATCACCCTTGTTCTCTGTCCAGGAGTTGCAACTAGTTTCTGGTGTTTGTAGGATATGTGTTGGAGGCCGTGGGCAGCGCTGACCCGAGGGGTGGGCTATGATGCGGTAGATACACCATGGCACGGTGTACCGTGCGCCCGTTTGGTGTCTTGGGAACCCTGCACACATCGTTTGGGGCTGTGAGCGAAACTCCGGCCGGATCTCCTCGCGGATGGAACCCGAATAGGCGATAAATTTGGACTAGATACTTGAGTGTTTAGGTAGGTCGTGGCCGACACCCTCGTTGGGCTTCCGCTTGAAGGTTGCCGAGTACATGTCATGTAAACGGCGGTAAGTGGTGAGAGCGTGTGTGAAGAAGTACACCCCTGCAGGGTTAACATCATCTATTCGAATAGCCGTGTCCGCGGAAAAGGACTTCTGGGTTGCCTGTACAGTTCATAGACAAGTGAAAGTGGATACTCTAAAATACGCAAGATAAGCGTGAGTGCTATGGATGGCGTTCTCGTAGGGAGACGGGAGCGGATCCATAGTGGTGTATTGATATGGTGAATATGTGGACTCGTGTGCGCCACCTCAAAAGAGTTACTTGCAGTCGTAGTTCAGGATAGCCACCGAGTCAAAGCCGGCTTGCTGTAGTTAAACTCCACCACCCCCTTTGTTGATAATGATGCATATGTAGTTAGTTCTGATGTAAGTCTTGCTGGGTACATTTGTACTCATGTTTGCCTACTTTATGTTTTTGCAGAGAGACTTCAGTCTCACTAGTAGTTCCGCGTGGACTTCGACGTTTAGCTTGTTACCTCAGCTACAATCTTGTAGATAGTCAGGCTTCTCAGCCTTTTTCATTTATAGATGTATGTACTCAGACATGTTAAGCTTCCGCATGTGTTTTGACTTGTATGCTCTGATTGTTGGGTCATGAGACCCATGATTGTAATATCTCGCTCCTCGGAGCCTATTGAATAAAATGCTTGAGTTGTAGAGTCATGTTGTGATGCCATGTTGTATTTGCACATATCGAGCATATTGTGTGTATGTTATTGAAATGCTTGGTATGTGTGGGATCTGACTATCTAGTTGTTTATCCTTAGTAGCCTCTCTTACCGGGAAATGTCTCCTAGTGTTTCCACTAAGCCATGGTAGCTTGCTACTGCTCCGGAACACTTAGGCTGGCCGGCATGTGTCCTTCTTCGTTCCTGTGTCTGTCCCTTCGGGGAAATGTCACGCGATGAATACCGGAGTCCTATTAGCCCGCTACAGCCCGATTCACCGGAGTCCTGCTAGCCCAGTGCTACAGCCTGGATTCACTCGCTGATGACCGACACGTTCGATGTTGGGTCATGGATGCCTGTCCCTGTAAGTTTGTGCCACTTTGGGTTTACGACTAGCCATGTCAGCCCGGGCTCCTTATCATATGGATGCTAGCGACACTGTCATATACGTGTGCCCAAAGGCGCAAACGGTCCCGGACAAAGGTAAGGCGACACCTGTGGGAATACCGTGCGTGAGGCCGCAAAGTGATATGAGGTGTTACATGCTAGATCGATGTGGCATTGAGTCGGGGTCCTGACATCCATTCAACAAAATGCATGAATAATTGAATAGTAGAGTGCCAAAGGAAAATTTCCTATTGCTATGTTTTTTTGTTGAACCAAAATAGCCCTAATGGATCAACATGAATGTAGAGTAATAAGTGACGCGACAAGTGTACAACCTCTTTGCCGTAGCTGTGTCGACCTCAGCATCATTGGGTTGGTTGCTGAAGAAGTTGAGGTATTGGTGGCTGTCGGAGGTGTGGAGGAAGATCTGAGGAATCTGTAGACGGCGTCCAGGGCACTGCTCTGTTGTGATGGACCATTCTGTCGTTGGAGCAGCTCCGGTGAGCCATATGATGTCAAGGATGAAGCAACACAAGACAGACATTGTTAATCTCAAGTGGGATTCTAATAGCATCTCCAATAGATGATGTAAAATAGTTGTAAAATTTACACAACCAAAAACCACCTGATTACAATAGATGAGGTAAAAACTGTTGACTCTGAACTTAACTGTCGAAACAGAAATTTACTGTGGAATCTGAATGTTACTGTCGAAACTGAACGCAATGGTAGCAGAGAAGCACTTGACATGTAGTTTAGGGAGGGCCTGCAGTTCATCTTCAACCTGCACTCCCCTGAGCCGTCAGCCACCACCGGCCGAGCTGCCGCCCTCATGCCGCCTCGCCATCCCGAAACAACTCCCATCGCCGGTTCGCTGGTGCCCCGCCCCCCGGC
>NC_041383.1:662033432-662110513 GCF_002162155.2 Triticum dicoccoides | reverse complement strand
GGGTACCTCTCCGGCGAGCCCCCCTCCCTGTTACGGGTGGTTCTTCCTTAACTCCTGTGAGCCCCCCACCCCCTGAAAATCGACTGAGCCAAAAGTCAATTCAGTCGACTAAAGTGTAGCTAAATCAAAGCAGAGAAGCAACACGAGCGAGGGGGAGAGCATCAACAACTACGCGCGCGAGCGAGAGCCGGAGCAGCAGCAGCAGCGCGAGCGAGCGAGTGAGAGCCGGAGTAGCAGCAGCAGATCCGGCTGGTATGGCCGCCGCCACCGAAGGGGCCTCGCGCTAGGGGAGAGCCGCCGTGGAGATATCGCCCGCGGTGCCGGCTTCGAGGTAGCCACTCCATGGGGGTGCGGGATGGAGCACCGTTGGTGCCGGGAGGTCGAGTTAAGGAGAAGGTGCGATGCGATGAGTGTACAACCTCTTTGGTGGCGCCGAGTAGGCCTCGGCTTCGTCCGAGGAGTCGGTGAGAATGATGCGGTTCCGGTGGAGCAGGTTAAGGCGGCGCTGTGGGCATGGAGCATCCGCGATGGACGAGGCGATCGTCGGAGTAGCTCCTTGGAGGTGGAGGACAGGGCGGCTGAACCGGCGGGACAATGAGATGGACGACGGATCCTCATCCAGGGAGGTGGACGAGGGACGTCGAGCTGTTGCGGTGGACGACATCGTCGGGGAAGAGGCTCCGACTGGGCAGTTGTGAGGTGGCGGACGGAGGAGGGTGGGGTTTCGCGGCTGAAGCGGAGAGGTTATGGCGGCCTGGGATTTCGAATGGCAAAAAGGAGGCGATGGGAGGGGGAACCATGAGTCAGGGACGCACTTGTCCAAAATGTAGGGTGTGTTACAAAAGTACCCCCACCGATTTGAACTAGCGGCCCTTTTGGCTCAGGGTTAGAAGTGGGATTTCACGTGTCAGGATTTTGTAGCTGGAGGGAGTTTTCGCGTGCGTTGTAATTTCGGGATAGCAAGGCACGGGTTGTGAAGGCACCAATTTTGGGAGCACGATATCTGAATTTTTGGGATATAACAAGGCACGGGTTGGATTTTAGGGACAAGCCTAACGTGTAATATTGTACTTGTACATACCAAATCAATTCACACTTCCCTCAACCAAAAAGAAAACGAAAAAAAATAAAACTATTCACACCACACAAAGAGAGAGTTTTGCCCCATTTTACTATACAAATGCTATTCAAAGCTACTCCCTCCTTCCATCTAAATATGGCCTAATGCGTTTTTTCATGCTAACTTTGACCAAATATTAGAGAAATAATATATGACATGCAACTTACACAAAGCACACCGTTAAATTCGTGTGTCAAAGGAGCTTTCAATGATATAATTTTCATATTGTGCATGTCATGTACTATTAATTTTGTCAATAGTCAAAGGTGGTCTTAAAAACGCATTAGGCCCTATATAGATGGAAGGAGGGAGTATGAATCCATGTTATGTCCAATTAAATTTTTTCGCTGGCTGTATAATGCATGTAACCTACTCATACCAACATTTTAGTGCATTCCAAATGTTTATACTACCGCTGCAATTCAAACTGAATTTGAATTTGTTTCTCTATTTCAATAAGAATCTACAATCATGATTGTTGCCAACTTCAACCATCATTCGTGTATTACCTTAACAACACACCACATGAGTACTATAGAGATAGATATGAAATATGTGTACTATATGAACTTGAATTCATTTTTTTGAATACACTTGATGTTGATTCCAAATAATAGTACATTTAATGTACTAACTATATATATTTAAAATCTAAACCATGTTCCATACGTACACCGTGTTTATCACACAAAGTATAGTGCCCCGCCCCCTACATTATGACAAGTATTTAGCCCTGAGCTGCAAAAGCCACACATTAGCCCAAATTATAATCAGTGTTATATATATTATATGTAGTACTAGCAAGATGCCCATGCGTTCCACGGAACATCAACATGATCAAGGGGAGGCCTTATTTGCAAATGTGGAGAGGGGTGTGGGTATATTTTTTCAAAACTGCCATAGTTTCCTTCCTATCCGTCAGATATAAATCGGACGGCCTGTATTGCAGGATGGCAAGCAAACCATCATCAACAACTCTATTTTTTTATAAGAGTAGAGATAAAATATATTATATGTAGTATAACATGCATGTTCATAACCACACCATGTGTATCACTGTTATATATATTCACGCATGCGTCGGTTTAAAACACTATGATAAATTCTTCAAATATCTGAATTCACTTTTTATAATGAATTATGATCTCTAGCGTCTTTTACACCCACACAATCCTCTTATCTTTGTAGCTAGCGCAAACTTTATCTCGTGCATGCACACGCCCGCATCCCTCTCACCCTTCCTCAGCATTCTCTATATCCATCACGCAAATTCTTCTTTTCACTTTAGGCCGTTCACCAATGGTGTGTGTAGGCCCCCATCTCCTTCTTTACGGCACACATCGATCGATATGCCTCTCTAGCCAGGTGTTCCTACCACAAACACAAGCTTCCCCTCTTCTCTTATCACCGTCCATGCCTCACTCCCACCACTCTTTTCATCAATCTCGTACTCGCACACTCCTCTCCCCTTGATATAGTATGCCTCTCGCACCACCTCCTAGATGCATCCCTCTCTCTCTCTCTATTCTTCTCCCCGGGCCTTATTTGCCTCTAACACATACATGCATGTATACTGATCAATCTCCCTACATATACCTAGGTCGACTTTAACTATTTCCCCCCCACCCATCGATCGATGTACCTCACAAGTTATGCCTCTCCTTTCTCTGACAAAGGATGATAGATCTTCCTATGTAGTTATGTCTGCTTACCATAGCCATATTGTCCCCCCTCATCATTCGTGCATGCCTCCTGACCCGTCTCTCACACGCACGTGCACAGACAAGCAGCCATCCCCTCTCTTATTGATATTGCAGGCGTGCCCTCCGTTTTTATAGCAAGCCTCTCCCACCATTTGTTAGAAGCAACTCCACTACCACCTAATGACCCACAAGTATAGGGGATCTATTGTAGTCCTTTCGATAAGTAAGAGTATCGAACCCAACGAGGAGCAGAAGGAAATGACAAGCGGCTTTCAGGAAGGTATTCTCTGCAAGCACAGAAATTGTAGGTAACAGATAGTTTTGTGATAAGACAATTCGTAACAGGTAACAAGCAATGAAAGTGAATAAGGTGCAGCAAGGTGGCCCAATCCTTTTTGTAGCAAAGGACAAGCATGGACAATTTCTTATAATGAGAAAAGCGCTCCCGAGGACACATGGGAATTATCGTCAAGCTAGTTTCATCATGCTCATATGATTCATGTTCGTTACTTTGATAATTTGATATGTGGGTGGACCGGTGCTTGGGTACTGCCCTTTCCTGGACAAGCATCCCACCTGTGATTAACCCCTATTGCAAGCATCCGTAACTACAAAAGAAGTATTAATGTAAACCTAACCATAGCATGAAACTAGTGGATCCAAATCAGCCCCTTACGAAGCAATGCATAAACTAGGGTTTAAGATTCTGTCACTCTAGCAACCCATCATCTACTTATTACTTCCCAATGCCTTCCTCTAGCCCCAAATAATGGTGAAGTGTCATGTAGTCGACGTTCACATAACACCACTAGAGGAGAGACAACATACATCTCATCAAAATATCGAACGAATACCAAATTCACATGACTACTAATAGCAAGACTTCACCCATGTCCTCAGGAACAAACGTAACTACTCAAAAAGCATATTCATGTTCATAATCAAAGGAGTATTCATATGCATAATGGATCTAAACATATGATCTTCCACCAAGTAAACCAATTAGCATCAACTACAAGGAGTAATCAACACTACTAGCAACCCATAGGTACCAATTTGTGGTTTTGGATACAAGATTGGATACAAGAGATGAACTAGGGTTTGAGAGGAGATGGTGCTGGTGAAGATGTTGATGGAGATTCACCCCCTCCCGATGAGAGGATCGTTGGTGATGACGATGGTGATGATTTCCCCCTCTCGGAGATAAGTTTCCCTGGTAGAACAGCTCCGCTGGAGCCCTAGATTGGTTCCGCCAAGGTTCCGCCTCGTGGTGGCGGAGTTTCGTCCCGTAAGCTTGCTTATTTTTTTTCCAGGGTAAAAGACCTCATATAGCATAAGATGGGCACCGGAGGGCCACCAGGGGGCCCATGAGACAGGGGGGCGCGCCCAGTAAGGGTGAGCGCGCCCCCACCCTCGTGGCCAGGGTGTGGGCCCCCTCTAGTACTTTCTTTGCTCAATAATTCTTATTAAATCTAAAAATGACTTTCGTGGGGTTTCAGGTCTTTTGGAGCTGTGCAGAATAGGTTTCCAATATTTGCTCCTTTTCCAGCCAGAATCCCAGCTGCTGGCATTCTCCCTCTTCATGATAAACCTTATAAAATAAGAGAGAATAGCCATAAGTATTGTGACATAACATGTAATAACAGCCCATAATGCAATAAATATCGATATAAAAGCATGATGCAAAATGGACGTATCAACTCCGCCAAGCTTAGACCTCGCTTGTCCTCAAGCGGAAGTCGATATCGAGAAATAGGTCCACATGTTTAGAGATAGAGGTGTCGATAAAAATAAAATACGAACATGTGAGCATCATTATCATTCTTATAACAGCAACATATATAGATTTTGTCATATGATTTCTTATTCTCAAGTAACAATCTATTCACAATGTTAAGTATGGTTCAGAAACTTCTTTGAAAACTAACAAACTATAATCTCAGTCATTGAAGCAATTGCAATTTATCATAACATCAGAAAGAGTCAAGAATAGAGCTTTTCAGCAAGTCCACATACTCAACTATCATATAGTCTTCTACAATTGCTAACACTCACACAATACTTATGGTTATGGAGTTTTAATCGGACACTGAGAAAGATAGGGGCTTATAGTATTGCCTCCCAACGTTTTACCTCAAGGGTAATGTCAACAATAATAGTTCATGCTAACGAACATCCAATTGGATATATGTATCAGGATCTTTACAACACGAGGTGCTTGCCAAAGGATAAAATGAAAAAGGGAAAGGTGTGGGAATCACCTTGACTCTTGCATAAGGTAAAAGACATAAAGTAAAAGATAGGCCCTTCGCAGAGGGAAGCAGAGGTTGTCATGTGCTTTTAGGGTTGGATACACAAAATCTTAATGCAAAAGAACATCACTTTATATTGCCACTTGTATATGGACCTTTATTATGCAGTCTGTCGCTTTTATTGCTTCCATAACAAGATCGTATAAAGCTTATTTTCTCTGCACTAATAAGTCATGCATGTTTGGAGAGCAATTTTTATTGCTTGCAACATGACAACTTACTTGAAGGATCTTACTCAATCCATGGGTAGGTATGATGGACTCTCATGGAAAAACTAGGTTTAAGGATATTTGGAAGCACAAGTAGTATCTCTACTTGGTGCAAGGAATTTTTGGCTAGCATGAGGGGAAAGGCAAGCTCGACATGTTTGAATGATCCATGACAACATACCTTAACTGAGATGTGAGAAAACATAAACCATTACGTTGTCTTCCTTGTCCAACATCAACTCTTTAGCATGTCATAGTTTAATGAGTGCTCACAATCATAAAAGATGTCCAAGATAATATATTTATATGTGAAAACCTCTCTTTCTTTATTACTTCCTATTAATTGCAACGATGACCAAAACTATATTTGCCAACTCTCAACAACTTTTAAGTCTCATACTTTGTATATGTGAAGTCATTACTATCCATAAGATCAATATGAACTCTTTTATTTGTTTTTATTTTCTTAAGATCATGGCAAGATAGCAAAGCCCTTGACTCAACACTAATCTTTATTATATATAACTCACGGACTCGATTACATAAAGGGATAACAGAACAAAACTCAAAACTAATTCAAACCAAGACTTTATTCCACTAGATCTAGATATTACCAAAAGGATCGAACTAAGTAAAACGGTAAAGATAGGAGTGTGATGGTGATACGATATCGGGGCACCTCCCCCAAGCTTGGCAGTTGCCAAGGGGAGTGCCCATACCCATGTGATTATGTCCTCGGAGGTGGTGAAGAAGGAGTTGCTGATGAGGTAGGCTTGCTTCTTAACTTACGCTTGAGAATGGAATTTTGCTCCCTTAGATCATCGATCTCCCGCTCAAGGCTTAATATTCTTTTGCATAGTTCCTGTTTGTTTTCCTGCAAGAGACGAAAAGGGATAAACTCGATCTTGGGCTTCTTTGCCCTATCAGGGAGGCTTGACTTTTTAAACTCCACGTGCATATCCCCAGGTTGAGGTAACGGGACTTCGTCTTCGTCTGAGCTCATCTCCTCCTTTCCCTTAGGATCATAGTCTTCTTCTTCCTCAGTGGTCCAGCCACAATGACCCAAGTCCCCGTAGACTTTAGGGTCTGCAAGGTAATTAGCCACATAGCTTTCTCCCTCCGAATCCTGGGATGACATGTTGCTCAAATCTGTGACAGAAATAGCTCGAAACAATGACAGAAGATTTGTGCGTGATACATTGGTTAAAACCTTTGGGAGATTATATAATGAATTTTTACCGACCAAAAGAAGTAACATGTAAGAAAACGGAGTCCGGGAGGTACACGAGGTGCCCACGAGGCAGGGGGTGCGCCCAGTAAGGGTGAGCACGCCCTCCACCCTCGTGGAGGCCTCGTGTCTTTCCCGGATTACTTCTTGCTTCCCTAAAATTTTAAATATTCCAAAACGGAGGAAAAATTGCCATTAGAACTGTTTTGGAGTCGGTTTACTTACCGTACCACATACCTATTCCTTTTCGGAGTCTGAAACGTTCTGCAAAGTGTCCCTTATGTATTCCTCCGGGGTTACGGTTTCAATAATATTAGTTTCAACATTTATAGGATTACTTGAGATATAATGTTTGATTCTTTGACCGTTCACCACCTTCGGATTTGTTCCTTCGAAATTGTTGATTTTTATGGCACCGAAACAATAGACCTCTTTGATAATGTAAGGACCTTCCCATTTAGAGAGAAGTTTTCCTGCAAAAAATCTTAAACAAGAGTTGAATAGCAACACATAATCACCTACGTTAAACTCACGCTTTTGTATCCTTGTGTCATGCCATCTTTTAACTTTTTCTTTAAACAGCTTGGCATTCTCATAGGCTTGGGTTCTCCATTCATCAAGTGAGCTAATGTTAAATAACCTCTTCTCACCGGCAAGTTTGAAATCATAGTTGAGCTCGTTAATGGCCCAATATGCCTTATGTTCAAGTTCAAGAGGTAAGTGACATGCTTTTCCATAAACCATCTTATACGGAGACATACCCATAGGATTTTTAAATGCAGTTCTATAGGCCCATAATGCATCATCAAGTTTTTTGGAACAATTCTTTCTAGATCTATTAACAATCTTTTGCAAAATTAATTTTAGCTTGCTATTATTCAATTCTACTTGA
Source organism: Triticum dicoccoides (assembly GCF_002162155.2). Taxonomy (NCBI): domain Eukaryota; kingdom Viridiplantae; phylum Streptophyta; class Magnoliopsida; order Poales; family Poaceae; genus Triticum; species Triticum dicoccoides. Next base: position 662,103,049 of record NC_041383.1, on the reverse strand, counting down.
CCACTAGACTGTGGGTGATAAGGGGATGCAATTCTATGATTAACATCATACTTAGCAAGCATTTTACAGAAAGCACCATGAATAAAATGTGAACCACCATTAGTCATGAGATATCAAGGGACTCCAAACCTCGGAAAAACAACTTCTTTAAGCATCTTAATAGAGGTTTTATGATCAGCACTACTAGTTGGAATAGCTTCTACCCACTTAGTAACGTAATCAACAACAACTAAAAAATGTGTGTATCCATTGGAGGCAGGAAAAGGTCCCATATAATCAAAGCCCCAAACATCAAATGGTTCAATAACAAGAGAATAATTCATAGACATTTCTTGACGTCTACTAATATTACCAATTCTTTGACATTCATCACAAGACAAGACAAACTTACAGGCATCTTTGAAGAGAGTAGGCCAATAAAAACCGGATTGCAATACCTTATGTGCAATTCTATCTCTAGCGTGGTGTCCTCCATATGGTTCGGAGTGACACTTGCGTAGGATCTGTTCCTGTTCATGCGCAGGTACACAACGTCTGATAACACCATCTACTCCTTCTTTATAGAGGTGTGGGTCATCCCAGAAGTAATGTCTTAAATCATAAAAGAACTTTTTCTTTTGCTGGTATGTGAAACTAGGTGGTATAAATTTAGCAACAATGTAATTAGCATAATCAGCATACCATGGAGCAATACGAGAAGCATTAATGACCGCTAATAGTTCATCAGGGAAGCTATCATCAATAGGTAGTGGGTCATCAAGAACATTCTCTAACCTAGACAAGTTGTCTGCAACGGGGTTCTCAGCTCCTTTTCTATCAATAATATGCAAATCAAATTCTTGGAGAAAGAGGACCCATCTAATAAGTCTAGGTTTAGCATCTTTCTTTTCCATAAGATATTTAATAGCAGCATGATCGGTGTGAATAGTTACTTTAGAATCAACAATATAAGGTCTAAACTTATCACATGCAAATACAACTGCTAAGAATTCTTTTTCAGTAGTAGCATAATTTCTCTGGGTAGTATCAAAAGTTTTACTAGCATACTGGATAACATTTAATTTCTTATCAACTCTTTGCCCTAGAATAGCACCTACAGCATAATCGCTAGCATCACACATAATTTCAAAGGGTAAATTCCAATCAGGTGGCTGAACAATAGGTGCAGTGATCAAAGCTTTCTTAAGTATTTCATATGCTTCTACACAATCATCATCAAAGACAAAAGGAATATCTTTTTGCAATAAATTAGTCAGAGGCCTAGAGATTTTAGAAAAGTCCTTAATGAATCTCCTATAAAAACCGACATGACCAAGGAAACTTCTTATACCTTTAATGTCCTTGGGACATGGCATCTTTTCAATAGCATCAACTTTAGCTTTATCAACTTCAATACCTTTTTCAGAAATTTTATGCCCCAAGACAATGCCTTCATTAACCATAAAGTGGCACTTTTCCCGATTCAAGACGAGACTAGTGTCTTCACATCTCTGCAAAACTCGATCAAAGTTGCTCAAGCAATCATCAAAAGAGGATCCATAAACGGAGAAGTCATCCATGAATACCTGACAAATCTTTTCACAAAAGTCAGAGAATATAGCCATCATGCATCTTTGAAAGGTAGAAGGTGCATTACATAAACCAAAAGGCATACGTCTATAAGCAAAAGTACCGAAAGGGCAAGTAAAAGTAGTTTTTGATTGATCATCCGCTGACACAGGTATTTGAGAGAAACCAGAATAACCATCTAGAAAGCAGAAATGTGTATGTTTGGATAGTCTTTCTAGCATTTGATCAATAAAAGGTAAAGGGTAATGATCTTTCTTAGTCGCTTTATTTAATTTACAGAAATCAATTACCATCCTATAACCTGTAATAATTCTTTGCGGAATCAATTCATCTTTATCATTAGGAACAACAGTAATACCTCCCTTCTTAGGGACGCAATGGACAGGACTTACCCACTCACTATCAGCAACGGGATAAATTATACCTGCCTCAAGGAGCTTTAGTATCTCCTTTCTTACCACTTCTTTCATCTTAGGATTTAATCGTTGTTGATGATCTCTAACTGGTTTGGAACCTTCGTCCAATTTAATTTTATGTTGGCATAGAGTGGGACTAATGCCCTTAAGATCATCCAGAGTATATCCAATAGCAGCACGGTGCTTCTTCAGAGTTTTCAATAATCTTTCCTCTTCTTGCTCTGAAAGGTTAGCACTAATAATAACATGATATATCTTCTTTTCATCAAGATAAGCATATTTCAGATTATTAGGTAAAGGTTTGAGTTCAAACACGGGATCACCCTTGGGTGGAGGGGGATCCCCTAGGATTTCAACAGGTAAGTTGTGTTTCAAAATAGGACCCTATTGAAGGAATACTTCATCTATTTCCCTTCTTTCATTCAAAACATATAATTTTCATGGTCTAGCAAATATTGTTCTAACGGATCAGTAGGAGGCACGACACTAGAAGCAAGACCAATAATTTCATCCTTACTAGGCAATTCTTTATCATGGGGTTGTCTACAGAATTTAGCAAAATTAAACTCATGTTTCATATCCCCCAAGCCAATTGTAACAACATCTTTTTCGCAATCAATCTTAGCACTAAGAGTATCCAAGAAGGGTCTACCAAATATTATGGGACAAAAGTCATCTTGTGGGGAACCAAGAACAAGAAAATCAGTAGGATATTTAACTTTCCCACACAAGACTTCAACATCTCTAACAATCCCAATTGGTGAAATAGTATCTCTATTGGCAAGCTTAATTGTAACATCAATATCTTCTAACTCAGCAGGTGCAATATCATGCACAATTTCTTTATATAAGGAATGAGGTATTGCACTAGAACTAGCACCCATATCACATAATCCACAATAACAATGATCTCCTATTTTAATAGAAATAACAGGCAAGCCTACAACAGGTTTAGCAATATTAGCAGTTTCACCACAGAAGTAAATAACATGCCCATCTATGTTATCATCCAAGAGATCTTTAACCATAGCAATACTAGGTTCAACTTTAATTTTCTCAGGAGGTGTATATGTTCTAGTATTACTCTTACAAACAACAGTTGAAGCTTTAGCATGATCCTTTATTCTAACAGGAAAAGGTGGTTTCTCAATATAAGTAGTAGGAACAATAGGATCATTATAAGTGATAGTCTTTTCTTCAACTGTAATAGGTGCAACTACTTTTACTTCAATGGGAGGATTATATTTAAACCACTTCTCCTTAGGGAGATCAACGTGAGTAGCAAAAGATTCACAGAAAGAAGCTACTATCTCAGAGTCAAGTCCATATTTAGCGCTAAATCCACGAAAAGCATCGGTATCCATAAAAGATTTAACACAATCAAACTTAGTTGTCATACCTAACTCCTTACCATCATCGAAACCCCAATCTTCAGAATTGCCTTTAATTCTTTCCAATAAATCCCACTTGAATTTAGTAGTCTTCAACATATAAGAACCAGCACAGGAAGTATCAAGCATGGTGCGATCATTGAGAGAAAATCGAATTTTTGAACAATCATATCTCTTGAGAGCTCATGATTGGGGCATGAATATAACATTGACTTAAGCCTCCACCAAGCTTGAGCGATGCTTTCTCCTTCTCGAGGCTAGAAATTATATATGTAATTACGATCACGATGAACAAGATGCATAGGATAGAACTTCTGGTGAAATTCTAACTTCAATCGTTTATAATTCCAAGATCTCGTATCATCACATAGCCTATACCATGTCAATGCGTCTCCCTTCAAAGATAAAGGGAAGACCTTCCTATTGACAACATCATCGGGAATACCTGCAAGCTTAAACAATCCACAAACTTCATCCACAAAGATAAGGTGTAAATCGGGATGCAATGTTCCATCTCTTGCAAAAGGATTAGCTAGCAGTTTCTCTATCATACTCGAAGGAATTTCAAAGTGAACATTTTCAGTAGGTTGAGGATCAACTCTTTGCTCTACTGGTCGGGGCGAAGATGCCCCGAACAAGCCCCTCAAAGGATTAGTTTCCATAGTAACAAGTGACAGAAAATTTCAGCACACTATATAAATGTTTCCTTACCAAGTTCCACTTACCAAAGGCGCTTCACTCCCCGGCAACGGTGCCAGAAAAGAGTCTTGATGACCCAAAAGTATAGGGGATATATCGTAGTCCTTTCAATAAGTAAGAGTTTCGAACCCAACGAGGAGCAGAAGGAAATGACAAGCGGTTTTCCGTAAGGTATTCTCTGCAAGCACTAAAATTGTGGGTAACAGATAGTTTTGTGATAAGACAACGTAACAGGTAACAAGAAATGAAAGTGAATAAGGTGCAACAAGGTGGCCCAATCCTTTTTGTAGCAAAGGACAAGCCTGGACAATTTCTTATAATGAGAAAAGCGCTCCCGAGGACACATGGGAATTATCATCAAGCTAGTTTCATCATGCTCATATGATTCGCGTTCGTTACTTTGATAATTTGATATGTGGGTGGACCGGTGCTTGGGTACTGCCCTTTCCTATACAAGCACCCCACTTATGATTAACCCCTATTGCAAGCATCCGTAACTACAAAAGAAGTATTAATGTAAACCTAACCATAGCATGAAACTAGTGGATCCAAATCATCCCCTTATGAAGCAACGCATAAACTAGGGTTTAAGCTTCTGTCACTCTAGCAACCCATCATCTACTTATTACTTCCCAATGCCTTCCTCTAGCCCCAAATAATGGTGAAGTGTCATGTAGTCGACGTTCACATAACACCACTAGAGGAGAGACAACATACGTCACATCAAAATATCGAACAAATACCAAATTCACATGACTACTAATAGCAAGACTTCACCCATGTCCTCAGGAACAAACGTAACTACTCACAAAGCATATTCATGTTCATAATTAGAGGAGTATTAATATGCATAATGGATCTAAACATATGATCTTCCACCAAATAAACCAATTAGCATCAACTACAAGGAGTAATCAACACTACTAGCAACCCACATGTACCAATTTGTGGTTTTGGATACAAGAAATGAACTAGGGTTTGAGAGGAGATGGTGATGGTGAAGATGTTGATGGAGATTGACCCCCTCCCAATGAGAGGATCGTTGGTGATGATGATGGTGATGATTTCCCCCTCCCCGAGAGAAGTTTCCCCGGCAGAACAGCTCCACTGGAGCCCTAGATTGGTTCCGCCTCGTGGTGGCGGAGTTTCGTCCCGTAAGCTTGCTTATGATTTTTTTCCAGGGCAGAAGACCTCATATAGTAGAAGATGGGCACCGGAGGGCCACCAGGGGGCCCACGAGACAGGGGGCGCACCTAGTAGGGGTGGGCGCGGCCCCCACCCTCGTGGCCAGGGTGTGGGCCCCCTTTGGTACTTTCTTTGCTCAATAATTCTTATTAAATCCAAAAATGACTTTCGTGGGATTTTAGGACTTTTGGAGCTGTGCAGAATAGGTTTCCAATATTTGCTCCTTTTCCAGCCAGAATCCCAACTGCCGGCATTCTCCCTCTTCATGATAAACCTTGTAAAATAAGAGAGAATAGCCATAAGTATTGTGACATAACGTGTAATAACAGCCCATAATGCAATAAATATCGATATAAAAGCATGATGCAAAATGGGCGTATCACCACCCCCTCCAACACTCTAGCTCTGTCTCTCTCTCTCCCAACCTTATTCCTCTCCTACACATATGCATGGATGCCGATCGATCTCCCTTAATACATAAGGTAGGCCTCTCTCCTCCTCCACACATATACCAGCCATTGTACCTCTATAGTTAATTAGGCCTCCCCCCACCACCACACACCGATAGTCGAGCGCTGTAGGTAGGTATCCATGCCACAGAGACAAACTGCACCTGCCTCCTCTCATGTTCCAGTAGGACAGCCACTCTATATCTTTGACGTGGGCACACACAAATTCAATGGCACTCTTTATCGATCGTGCGCGCGCGCACACACACACACACATCATCCCTTTCTTTGATTCTATGGATACCTCAAGCCGATGATACCTCCACTCTCTTCTCATGGATCGCCCCCTCTATATATATGATATACCCAGGACTCTATTTCACACACATTGCATATGTTACATTTTTTGATTGACGCCCCCCCCAAAAAGAAACACTCACAAACCCACACACTATGTATCTCTACGTTTGTATCTCTCTCACACAACCCCACGTAGGTGGTGTACATACACGAAGAGAATAGATGCACGTACTCACGGTTCGTGCCAAGCCACACCCATGCGGGTACACGGTGGAGCTCATTTCTGTATGAACTGGTAGCCCACGTGCTAATCTGACCGCGTGTAGCGGTTGTTTACCTATGGAGGTAGTGTACCACATGTGCCCGAAACAAAGTTTGACTTGATGCATTGGCGCATTATTTTTAAATAAAGTTATATCGCTCAATGGCACATACACATAATATAAAACGATTTTTATGGAGAAAAAGGTAGTCCTCTCCACTATATACAATGGAGCCTGCATGTCTGGGTTTGTCTCTCTTCAGACTATCTCACACAAGGCGGCAGTGGCCTCTCTCTCTCTCTCACCGTTGGTCATTGATCCGGCCACATCCCGTCCACCGGCGGAAAGGGAGGATGTGCCTTGTTTCTCCATTCGACGGCGCCAAGGAAGCACGTCCCGATCTGCGGTACCCGCCATTCTCTCTGACCAAGCTCCTGCGCGATAGGGCCTACGCCACCTGCTCGCTGCCGCGGTATGGGCAGATCCCGCCCGCCGCCGCTCACCAAGTTACATCCCGACGACCCCCAGGCCTTCCCTCCGGCCTTGCTCCACTGCCCGTCTTCCCACGTCGCTGCATGTGGAAAATCTTGCATGTGGATCTTCCATAGTTCTTTGCCCAAAACGTAGCTCGTACGGTGTACTTTCCATATTGCAATCTCGTCCTCACACCGTTTTAGACAAACACAACTGTGTTGTTATCTTCCCTTAGGACAAGGAATATGCTTATTTTTTGTCGTCGCATGTGTCATCAATTGTTATTGGCCAGCAATTGTTTCCTTTCTACCTCTTTTTTACAAATAGGGCTATCCATTTCACCTCGTTGCTATTGCGACCTTTTGGTGAATTGCACAGATCACTTTTTTCTTAAGAGTGTTTTGTGCAGTTGTATTAAAATGTCACACGGGCAATGTCTCTACATTTTAGTGCGACTACACAAAGGGAGATTGGTTTTGCTCTATCCTCCTCACCCAACTCCGAGCCTAATCTTCTGCAACTAGTTAGTCTTAAGAGAGATTGCAAAGGTGACCGGCTTCTATTTGTGTGTTTATTGTTTCATTAGTAGTCCTCTATTATCGTAATCACACTTAATATCTTTGGAATAGGGACACTCAGCTCTATTTTAGTGGAACTGCACAAAATAATCAGAATGTTGCATGCTCCAGACAGCTACCTTTTTTTCCCCAACATGCCTTGTTGATTTAGACAGAGCTGGGGGACGTTGCTGCCAATAAAAGCATGGATCAATTTTAATTTAACACCTTCTCACAACTTTGTCTTCAGTTGTGATGTAAATATTAGCTCTGATCTGCTAATCATTGAGATGCATTAGCAAGGAAGTTAGTTTTTTATTGTTTCTGAAAGAGCATCGATGGCAAGACACACGAAACAAAAGTTGAAAGCTCAAAGCATTGTACAATTTCATGTCGCTGGAAAACTATTTGTATAGTATGTCAATTATGTAAACAAATGCTGGAAGCTTGATAGCATTGCCAGAAGCCTCTTCAGCATCCGGGTCCATGTGCCATGCACATAATTATACTCCTCTGTTCCTAAATATTTGTCTTTTTACAAATTTCAAATGGGCATATTTTAGAGTGTAGATTCACTCATTTTTCTTCGTATGTAGTCACTCGTTGAAATCTCTAGAAAGACAAATACTCCGGAGTATATTTAAGAACCGAGGGGTAGTGCACAACCGCATGGGAGACTCAGCCCGGTCATTGCGCCGCATTAATAGTGAGTAATGAGCAGTTAAATCATAAGCCCCACCTTTTGCACTGTAAGTTGCTCGGAAGAAGCAACCATCAATATGCTCTTCTTTGAATCCGCTCATACTACTCCATGTGTCACTGTTTATAGAGCGCGCTTAAAAAAAATCTTTGGGACCAAGGCGACTAGCGATCGACCTGAAAAATAGCATTGGTAGTTATAGCACGACGTCTATTACTAGAGGAAATAATGTGTAGACACATGCATGCAGTGCTTCCACCCCGGGTACACACATGCATGCACTTACTCCACTCCGTAGTACATCGAAAGAAAATTGTGGACTTGATTGGGGTTACCACGCCCTAATTAATTGAGCATTAAACCAAACGCGTCTAAAATCTCTCTAGTGGTGGAAATGCATTGAGAGAAATGCATCATAATGAAGCGCGCCCTATAAACTATGACGGGGGGAGGAGTAGTATGAAGGTACAAAACCAAGTACGCGTATGGCCAGTCGGTCAACACACCTCCTCTTGGTATATCACTGACATGTGGGACCGGATTATGAGAAAACCGATCTCAATTGACGACAAAATGGCCAACCCGCCGTTCCTTGAGAGAAACGAGGAGCGAGAACACACAGACAGGCTCGCACGGAGGCCAAGATATATTTGAGCATGGTTGATCAATATCATCATTACATATTCGATGTTTTTTAATACTATACTATTGGGCTGCCGTTTTCCGTCCTTCTCCCGAATAAATGTGTACTTTATCAGAGATTAAAATAAAATAAGAGTACAACCGCTCCACCATGCGGTTCTAGTAGTAGTACTACTCGTACTACTAAACCATGCGCTTGGCTCTTCGCCTCTTCATGAAGTCGAACAATGATGGTACTCCGCATGTTGGGTACTATGTGTATGCCTCTGGCAATCTGACACCGAATGAACTGATGCATGTCCACCGCCAGGACGAGGGTAGGTTGCATTAGTCAAAAGGCATAAGCGAGCTTTACCTTGTCCTGCAAGCTTCTCCTCGTTCTACGAGTTGACGAGACACACCAAAAAGTAGTGCTAGTCCATACTCCCTCCTTTCCGGTTAAAATGGCTTAGAGGCTATTTGGTTCTAGGCCTAGCATTGCCACACTTTGCCACACATTTTTGCCAAGCTTGCCTAAGGTTAGTTCATCAAAATGAGAGCCACAAGTTGGCAAGCCTAAGGGAATCATGCCACACGTTTTGTGTGTATGCCATGCGGGACCCAAGTGTGGCTTGCCTAAGATGTGGCTGGAACCAAACACTTGCCTAAGTTGGTCAAACTTGCCTAACCTTAGGTGTGGCAATCTTTGGCAAAGTTAGTCACAAACCAAACAGCCCCTTAATCTTTTTTGCAGGTAAATGAGAGAGCTTTATTCATATATAAGCATTCTTAGGACAATCAGCCAAGAGACTGGTCACTAGGAAACAAGGTACCCCGCAAAAAAGAAGGAAGCGAGGTGTTTCATCAAGCTAGCTCTCGGCCACATTCAAAGTGCAGCAAGCACGGTTCGCACAAAGATGTGCCGCAAGGTTTGCTGACCTGTTTACACACTGAATAACAAAAAAAGAGGAAATATTATTGAGCGCTCCTATTTGTAACAGGATATGAGCCAGAATTAAGCGAGAATTGTGGCGAGTGTTCCATGCAATCAACTTCCATTATCACATGTGAGAACCCTCGAAGAGAACCAAATGTGTTGAAGATTGCTTTATCACATTTTTAAAATATAATAAGAGTGCACACGCTCCTCCATCCGGTTCCTAGTAGTATAGTACATACCACTATACTAGTAGTACTAGTACTAGTAGCGCTTGGCTTTTCGCCTCTTCGGGAAGTCGAACAACAATAGTACTAGTATAGTGTATGCTTCTGGCAATCTGACACCGAATTAACTGTTGCATGTCCACCTCCTGAGGAAGGGAGAGCTTGCATTAGTCAAAAGTTTCCCCTTGTCCTGCGAGCCACTATGCACAAGCTTCTCCCGTCCTGCAAGCTTCTCCTCGTTTGGCAAGTTGACGGGACACATCAAAGTAATACTAGTCCATACTGCCTCCTTTCTGGTTAATATGACTTAAATTCAAACGAGATAAATACACTGTTTTTCACTGTATATTTGTAAAAATACGATTAGTGGACTTCATAATACGCTCATTGTGCTCAATATATACATTTTTCCGGTGTTTATATGGTCACTAGCTCACACTGGCTGAGTATGTGTGTGCATGCACGTGTAGGTTGAGCACTTGAGCATGACTATGTGTTTTCCGTCATGTGCTCGGACATGCATGCATTAGGGCATCACGCGCGTTTTTGCGTCCATGTGTATGTGTGACTATTGCATGCATGCACGAGGTTGTAGTCCCTTACATTCACATGTTCATAAATCAATGCTTTGTCAACATGTTGCATGCAAGGTTTAATCATTCGTTGTTCACGCATGCATTCCCGATATTAATACGTTGGTAAAGACAATTTTCTTGAGGAAAACGAGCCCATGAATTGAGTACAAAGGGGACCAATAAGCTAGGACAAAGGGAGTACTAGTAGTGAACCGGAAGGAGGGAGTAGGTACTAGTAGTACAGTACTACGTAACAACATGCAGTAACAAAATTCCTCTATGTGCATCCTGTCTACGTGTCATGCAAGAAAATAGAGATAAGTACAAGTGAGACTCAGGAACGGTCATACACGTAGGGGGAGTACGTGTAGGGGCCACTAACGAGCAGTCAAATCACATAGTAACTTAGTCAAAAGAAGCAACCATCATTTCACTCACATACGCAATATAAAATGGTTGATATGGAGAGAAAAAGAAAACCACTATATATACAATAGTAGGAGCCAAAGCTACAAGCCTGTTTGCTTGGGTTGCTCTCTTCACAAGCATAGAACGACGGTGGCCACACCGCTGGTCACATATCCAGCCTGATCCCTGAAGGAAATATGCCCTAGAGGCAATAATAAAGTTATTATTTATTTCCTTATTTCATGATAAATGTTTATTATTCATGCTAGAATTGTATTAACCGGAAACATGATACATGTGTGAATACATAGACAAACATATAGTCACTAGTATGCCTCTACTTGACTAGCTCATTAATCAAAGATGGTTATGTTTCCTAACCATAGACATGTGTTGTCATTTGATTAATGAGGTCACATCATTAGGAGAATGATGTGATTGACATGACCCATTCCGTTAGCCTAGCACTTGATCGTTTAGTATGTTGCTATTGCTTTCTTCATGACTTATACATGTTCCTGTAACTATGAGAAATATGCAACTCCCGTTTACCGGAGGAACACTTTGGGTACTACCAAACGTCACAACGTAACTGGGTGATTATAAAGGAGTACTACAGGTGTCTCCGAAGGTACATGTTGAGTTGGCGTATTTCGAGATTAGGTTTTGTCACTCCAATTGTCGGATAGGTATCTCTGGGCCCTCTCGGTAATGCACATCTTTATAAGCCTTGCAAGCAATGTGACCAAATGAGTTGGTTACGGAATGATGCATTACGGAACGAGTAAAGAGACTTGCCAGTAACGAGATTGAACTAGGTATTGGATACCGACGATCGAATCTCGTACAAGTAACATACCGATGACAAAGGAAACAACGTATGTTGTTATGCGGTTTGACCAATAAAGATCTTCATAGAATATGCAGGAGCCAATATGAGCATCCAGGTTCCGCTATTGGTTATTGACCGAGAATAGTTCTAGGTCATGTCTACATAGTTCTCGAACCCGTAGGGTCCGCACGCTTAAGGTTTCGATGACAGTTATATTATGAGTTTATGAGTTTTGATGTACCGAAGGAGTTCGGAGTCCCCGATGAGATCGGGGACATGACGAGGAGTCTCGAAATGGTCGAGACGTAAAGATCGATATATTGGACGACTATATTCGGAGTTCGGAAAGGTTCCGAGTGATTCAGGTATTTTTCGGAGTACCGGAGAGTTACGGGAATTCGCCGGGGAGTATATGGGCCTTATTGGGCCATACGGGAATAGAGGAGAGAGGCCGAAAGGAAGGAGGCGCGCAGCCCCCCTCTGGTCCGAATTGGACAAGGGGTGCGGCCCCCCTTTCCTTCCTCTTCTCCCCCTCTTTCCCCCCTTCTCCTACTCCAACAAGGAAGGAGGGAGTCCTACTCCCGGTGGGAGTAGGACTCCCCTTGGCGCGCCCCCTCCTAGGGCCGGCCTCCTCCCTCTTGCTCCTTTATATACGGGGGCAGGGGGGCACCTCTAGGCACAACAACACAAGTTGATCTACGGATCGTTCCTTAGCCGTGTGCGGTGCCCCCCTCCACCATATTCCACCTCGGTCATATTGTCGCGGAGTTTAGGAGAAGCCCTGCGCCGGTAGAACATCATCATCGTCACCACGCCGTCCTGCTGACGGAACTCATCCCCGAAGCTTTGCTGGATCGGAGCCCGGGGATCATCATCGAGCTGAACGTGTGCTGAACTCGGAGGTGCCGTACGTTCGGTGCTTGGATCAGTCGGATCGTGAAGACGTACGACTACATCAACCGCGTTGTGCTAACGCTTCCGCTTACGGTCTACAATGGTACGTGGACAACACTCTCCCCTCTCGTTGCTATGCCATCACCATGATCTTGCGTGTGCGTAGGAATTTTTTTGAAATTACTACGTTCCCCAACAGTGGTATCAGAGCCTGGTTTTATGCGTTGATGTTATATGCACGAGTAGAACACAAGTGAGTTGTGGGCGATACAAGTCATACTGCTTACCAGCATGTCATACTTTGGTTCGGCGGTATTGTGAGATGAAGCGGCCCGGACCGACATTACGCGTATGCTTACGCGAGACTGGTTTCACCGTTACGAGCACTCGTGCTTAAAGGTGGCTGGCGGGTGTCTGTCTCTCTCACTTTAGCTGAATCGAGTGTGGCTACGCCCGGTCCTTGCGAAGGTTAAAACAGCACCAACTTGACAAACTATCATTGTGGTTTTTATGCGTAGGTAAGAACGGTTCTTGCTAAAATCCCGTAGCAGCCACGTAAAATTTGCAACAACAAAGTAGAGGACGTCTAACTTGTTTTTGCAGGGCATGTTGTGATGTGATATGGTCAAGACGTGATGAGATATAAGTTGTTGTATGAGATGATCATGTTTTGTTGAAGTTATCGGCAACTGGCAGAAGCTCTATGGTTGTCTCTTTGTTGCATAAGATGCAAGTACCAAATAATTGCTTTACTTTATCGCTATGCGATAGCAATAGTTGGCGAGACGACCATGTGACGACACATTGATATAGATCAAGATGATGAAGATCATGGTGTCATGCCGGTGACGATAGAGATCATGACAGTACTTTGGAGATGGAGATCAAAGGCGCAAGATGATCATGGCCATATCATGTCACATATTTTGAATGCATATGTTGTTTTTCTATTATACTTCTTATTCTATTTTGATTGACGGTAGCATTTTAAGATGATCTCTCACTAAAATTATCAAGAAGTGTTCTCCCTGAGTATGCACCGTTGCCAAAGTTCGTCGTGCCCAGACACCACGTGATGATCGGGTGTGATAAGCTCTACGTCCATCTACAACGGGTGCAAGCCAGTTTTGCACACGCAGAATACTCAGGTTAAACTTGACGAGCCTAGCATACGCAGATATGGCCTCGGAACACGGAGACCGAAAGGTCGAGCGTGAATCATATAGTAGATATGATCAACATAGTGATGTTCACCATTGAAAACTACTCCATCTCACGTGATGATCGGTTATGGTTTAGTTGATATGGATCACGTAATCACTTAGAGGATTAGAGGGATGTCTTTCTAAGTGGGAGTTCTTAAGTAATATGATTAATTGAACTTAAATTTATCATGAACTTAGTCCTGGTAGTATTTTGCAAATTATGTTGTAGATCAATAGCTTGCGTTGTTGTTTTCATATGTTTATTTTGATATGTTCCTAGAGAAAATTGTGTTGAAAAATGTTAGTAGCAATGATGCGGATTGGATCCATGATCTGAGGTTTATCCTCATTGCTGCGCAGAAGAATTATGTCCTTGATGCACCGCTAGGTGACAAACCTATTGCAGGAGCAGATGCAGACGTTATGAACGTTTGGCTAGCTCAATATGATGACTACTTAATAGTTTAGTGCACCATGCTTAACGGCTTAGAATCGGGACTTCAAAGACGTTTTGAATGTCATGGACCATATGAGATGTTCCAGGAATTGAAGTTAATATTTCAAGCAAATACCCGAGTTGAGAGATATGAAGTCTCCAACAAGTTCTATTGCTAAAAGATGGAGGAGAATCGCTCAACTAGTGAGCATGTGCTCAGATTGTCTGGGTACTACAATCGCTTGAATCATGTGGGAGTTAATCTTCCAGATAAGATAGTGATTGACAGAGTTCTCTAGTCACCATCACCAAGTTAGTAGAACTTTGTGATGAACTATAGTATGCAAGGGATGACGAAAATGATTCCCGAGTTCTTCGTGATGTTGAAATCAACGAAGGTAGAAATCAAGAAAGAGCATCAAGTGTTGATGGTTGACAAGATCACTAGTTTCAAGTAAAGGGCAAAGGGAAAGAAAGGGGACTTCAAGTAGAATGACAAGCAAGTTGTCACTCTCGCGAAGAAGCCCAAAGCTGGACCAAAGCCCAAAACTGAATGATTATACTGCAAAGGAAATGGTCACTGGAAGTGGAAATGCCCTGAATATTTGGTGGATAAGAAGGATGGCGAAGTGAACAAGGGTATATTTGATATATAGGTTATTGATGTGTGCCTTACTAGTGTTTATAGTAGCCCCTGAGTATTTGATACTTGTTCGGTTGCTAAGATTAGTAACTCGAAACAGGAGTTACAGAATAAACAAAGACTAATTGAAGGGGAAGTGACGATGAGTGTTGGAAGTAGTTCCAAGATTGATATGATCATCATCGCACACTCCCTATACTTTCGGGATTAGTGTTAAACCTAAATAAATGTTATTTGGCATTTGCGTTGAACATGAATATGATTTGATCATGTTTATTGTCATACGGTTATTCATTTAAAGTCAAAGAATAATTGTTGTTCTATTTACATGAAAAAACCTTCGATGGTCATACACCCAATGAAAATAGTTTCTTGGATCTCGATCGTAGTAATACACATATTCATAATATTGAGGCCAAAAAGATGCAAAGTTTATAATGATAGTGCAACTTATTTGTGGCACTGCCGTTTGGGTCATATCGGTGTAAAGCGCATGAAGAAACTCCATAAAGATGGATTTTTGGAATCACTTGGTTATGAATCATTTGATGCTTGCGAACCGTGCCATTTGGGCAAGATGACTAAAACTCCGTTCTCCGAAACAATGGAACGAGCTAGTGACTTATTGGAAATAATACATACTGATGTATGCGGTCCAATGAGTATTGATGCTCGTGGCAAGTATCGTTATTTTCTAACCTTCACAGATGATTTGAGCAGATATGGGTATATCTACTTAATGAAACATAAGTCTGAAATAGTTGAAAAGTTCAAAGAATTTCAGAGTGAAGTGGAAAAATCATCGTAACAAGAAAAATAAAGTTTCTACGATCTGATCGCGGAGACGAATATTTGAGTTACGAGTTTGGTCTTCAATTAAAACAATGTGGAATAGTTTCACAGCTCACGCCACCTGGAACACCACAACGTTATGGTGTGTCCGAACGTTGTAACTGCACTTTATTGGATATGGTGCGATCTATGATGTCTCTTATCGGTTTTACCACTATCGTTTTGGGGTTGTGCATTGGAGACAGCTGCATTCACGTTTAAAAGGGCACCATCTAAATCCGTTGAGACGACACCGTATGAACTATGGTTTAGCAGTAAACCTAAGCTGTCGTTTCTTAAAGTTTGGAGTTGCGATGCTTATATGAAAAGGTTTCAACCTGATAAGCTCGAACCCAAATCGGAGAAGTGCGTCTTCATAGAATACCCAAAGGAAACTGTTGGGTACTCCTTCTATCACAAATCCAAAGGCAAAACATTCGTTGCTAAGAATGGATCCTTTCTAGAGAAGGAGTTTCTCTCGAAAGAAGTGATTGGGAGGAAAGTAGAACTTGATGAGGTAATTGTACCTGCTCCCTTATTTGAAAGTAGTTCATCACAGAAATCTGTTCCTGTGACTACTACACCAATTAGTGAGGAAGTTAATGATGATGATCATGAAACTTCAGATTAAGTTACTACAGAACCTCGTAGGTCTTCCAGAGTAAGATCCATACCAGAGTGGTACGGTAATCCTGTTCTGGAAGTTATGTTACTAGACCATGACAAACCTACGAACTATGAAGAAGCGATGGTGAGCCCAGATTCCGCAAAATGGCTTGAGGCCATGAGATCTGAGATAAGATCCATGTATGAAAACAAAGTATGGACTTTGATTGACTTGCCCAATGATCGGCGAGACATTGAGATTAAATGGATCTTCAAGAGGAAGACGGACGCTGATAGTGTTACTATCTACAAAGCTAGAATTGTCGCAAAAGGTTTTCGACAAGTTCAAGGTGTTGACTACGATGAGAGTTTTTCACTCGTATCTATGCTTAAGTCTGTCTGAATCATGTTAGCAATTGCCGCATTTTATGAAATCTGGCAAATGGATAAACAAAACTGCATTCCTTAATGGTTTTCTTAAAGAAGAGTTGTATATGATGCAACCAGAAGGTTTTGTCAATCCTAAAGGTGCTAACAAATTGTGCAAGCTCCAGCGATCCATCTATGGACTGATGCAAGCATCTCGGAGTTGGAATATATGCTTTGATGAGTTGATCAAAGCATATGGTTTTATAAAGACTTTTGAAGAAGCCTGTATTTACAAGAAAGTGAGTGGGAGCTCTGTAACATTTCTAATATTATATGTGAATGACATATTGTCAATTGGAAATGATTGGAAATTCTGGATAGCATGAAAGGATACTTGAATAAGAGTTTTTCAAAGCAAGACCTCGGTGAAGCTACTTACACATTGAGCATCAAGATCTATATAGATAGATCAAGACGCTTGATAAGATTTTTCAATGAGTACATACCTTGATAAATTTTTGAAATAGTTCAAAATGGAACAGTCAAAGAAGGAGTTCGTACCTGTGTTACAAGGTGTGAAGTTGAGTAAGACTCAAGACCCGACCATTGCAGAAAATAGAAAGAGAATGAAAAGTCATTCCCTATGCCTCAGTCATAGGTTCTATAAAGTATGTTATGCTGTGAACCAGACCTATTGTATACCTTGCTCTGTGTTTGGCAAAGGAATACAATTTTGATCTAATAAGTAGATCACTGGACATGGGTCAAGAATATCCTTAGTGAGGACTAAGGAGATGTTTCTCGATTATGGAGGTGATAAAAGAGCCCGTCGTTAAAGTTACAACGATGCAAGCTTTTACACCAATCCAGATGACTCTAAGTCTCAATCTGGATAATATTGAAAGTGGGAGCAATTAGCTAGAGTAGCTCTGTGCATAGCATTGTGGACATAGAATATTTGCGAAATACATACGACTCTGAATATGACAGAACCGTTGACTAAGCTTCTCTCACGAGCAAAACATGATCATACCTTAGTACTCTTTTGGGTGTTAATCACATAGCGATGTGAACTAGATTATTGACTCTAGTAAACCCTTTGGGTGTTGATCACATGATGATGTGAACTATGGGTATTAATCACATGCAGATGTGAATATTGGTGTTAAATCACATTGTGATGTGAACTAGATTATTGACTCTAGTGCAAGTGGGAGACTGAAGGAAATATGCCCTAGAGGCAATAATAAAGTTATTATTTATTTCCTTATTTCATGATAAATGTTTATTATTCATGCTAGAATTGTATTAACCGGAAACATGATACATGTGTGAATACATAGACAAACATATAGTCACTAGTATGCCTCTACTTGACTAGCTCATTAATCAAAGATGGTTATGTTTCCTAACCATAGACATGTGTTGTCATTTGATTAATGAGGTCACATCATTAGGAGAATGATGTGATTGACATGACCCATTCCGTTAGCCTAGCACTTGATCGTTTAGTATGTTGCTATTGCTTTCTTCATGACTTATACATGTTCCTGTAACTATGAGAAATATGCAACTCCCGTTTACCGGAGGAACACTTTGGGTACTACCAAACGTCACAACGTAACTGGGTGATTATAAAGGAGTACTACAGGTGTCTCCGAAGGTACATGTTGAGTTGGCGTATTTCGAGATTAGGTTTTGTCACTCCAATTGTCGGAGAGGTATCTCTGGGCCCTCTCGGTAATGCACATCTTTATAAGCCTTGCAAGCAATGTGACCAAATGAGTTGGTTATGGAATGATGCATTACGGAACGAGTAAAGAGACTTGCCAGTAACGAGATTGAACTAGGTATTGGATACCGACGATCGAATCTCGTACAAGTAACATACCGATGACAAAGGAAACAACGTATGTTGTTATGCGGTTTGACCAATAAAGATCTTCATAGAATATGTAGGAGCCAATATGAGCATCCAGGTTCCGCTATTGGTTATTGACCGAGAATAGTTCTAGGTCATGTCTACATAGTTCTCGAACCCGTAGGGTCCGCACGCTTAAGGTTTCGATGACAGTTATATTATGAGTTTATGAGTTTTGATGTACCGAAGGAGTTCGGAGTCCCCGATGAGATCGGGGACATGACGAGGAGTCTCGAAATGGTCGAGACGTAAAGATCGATATATTGGACGACAATATTCGGAGTTCGGAAAGGTTCCGAGTGATTCGGGTATTTTTCGGAGTACCGGAGAGTTACGGGAATTCGCCGGGGAGTATATGGGCCTTATTGGGCCATACGGGAATAGAGGAGAGAGGCCGAAAGGAAGGAGGCGCGCAGCCCCCCTCTGGTCCGAATTGGACAAGGGGTGCGGCCCCCCTTTCCTTCCTCTTCTCCCCCTCTTTCCCCCCTTCTCCTACTCCAACAAGGAAGGAGGGAGTCCTACTCCCGGTGGGAGTAGGACTCCCCTTGGCGCGCCCCCTCCTAGGGCCGGCCTCCTCCCTCTTGCTCCTTTATATACGGGGGCAGGGGGGCACCTCTAGTCACAACAACACAAGTTGATCTACGGATCGTTCCTTAGCCGTGTGCGGTGCCCCCCTCCACCATATTCCACCTCGGTCATATTGTCGCGGAGTTTAGGAGAAGCCCTGCGCCGGTAGAACATCATCATCGTCACCACGCCGTCGTGCTGACGGAACTCATCCCCGAAGCTTTGCTGGATCGGAGCCCGGGGATCATCATCGAGCTGAACGTGTGCTGAACTCGGAGGTGCCGTACGTTCGGTGCTTGGATCAGTCGGATCGTGAAGACGTACGACTACATCAACCGCGTTGTGCTAACGCTTCCGCTTACGGTCTACAATGGTACGTGGACAACACTCTCCCCTCTCGTTGCTATGCCATCACCATGATCTTGCGTGTGCGTAGGAATGTAAATCCTGTTTAGGGTTTAGGGTTTCCGTCGTAGTGACCCCATTAGTAGTTTTTCTTTTGTACACGCTCTCGCAACTTTTGTCTTTATTTGTGAAGTAAATATTGGCTATGATCTGCGAATCATTGAGATGCATAAGCATGCGTGTTAGTTTTCCTTTGTATTTGATGGAATGTTGTAACGGGGCAACCTTGGAGTAGGAATGAAAATAGAGTGGAAAGTTTCTGTTTTTTTGGAGAAAAATGGAAACGGAGAGAAACCAAGGTTTTGTTTCATTGGATCGCGCCATCAAGCAAAACCAACATTTAAATCATGTTTGTCGCGTTTGTGTCTCACCCTCCTCCATGGCTCGACCCCACACGGTTGCTCGGCATGCCACTCACCGCAAACTGAGTATACAATAACTTTCCAGCCTGCTTGTCGATGGATCGCACCATGGAGTATTAGCACTACTGGAAGAGATTGACGAGTTGGGGGAGGACTGCTAGCTGTAGCACGGACTCCCAAGAACTTTTTACATGCATGTTGTGGCCGGCTATTGCGACCTTTGAACACGAAGCAGTCCCGTGCACCGGGAAGCGGTGCGAGCGATGCTCTCTCGGCCGGCACGCTGCTTCAATGCCGGCGCCAGTGAGAAGTCGCGTCCGCTCTGGCCGGGCACCGTTTCGGGCGGGAAGCACGCTCGGGTGATGAAGAGGGTTCGGGTTGGTCAGGAGCGGGCGTGGCAACGATCTGGACGCCCGCAAACAAGAGATGATGTATGTTAATATTGCTACGTATATAATTAACAACATAAATAATGTGCCAGTTGGACAAATATGATTGGAGATGGAGATGGAATTTTACGTAAACACGGATATGCATGTCTATGTCTATGTGTGTGCGTGATGACTCTCGCGAACTGTAAGCGGGGGTGTGTTTTTGATCGAGTTTTCTTTCTTGGTACGTTAAAAAATTTCCGCCAGTTTTCGTTTCTTTTTTCTGGGAACGCGCGTATTCTATTTAAAACCACTTCTATGGAGAGATTTTTTTACTCCATTGTATATATAGCCTCTTGTTTTATAGGGTTTATCGCGCCTCGCTCTCTCACCCTCTCCGTATCAAAACAAGATGACAGTGTCCACTCTATCTTTCCTGTCCGCTGCAGGAGGTGAGGAGGTGCAGCGTTGACGTTGTCGCCGTCAGCGATGGAGGAAGCCGATGTGCACCATCCTCTCGGAGCCGGCGCTGGCGCGGACGAAGGTCCTCCACGCCCTTGATCGCTGCTGTCGTGTGGGCAGATCCCGCCCGCCCTCCTACTTGAGTCATAACTTCTTGTACTGGTCCAGCTCCCCAGGTCGCTGTATGCGGGTTTTCTTCTATGCGACTACTCCCCAGCTCCCCATGTATAATAGCTAGGGTTCATCGGCTGGTCCAACATCACCTACTATTATAGAGGAAATGCCACTCGAAAAGTTGTCCTGATTTATGCCTCGGTGGAGGTATACATGTTGTTTCGACAAAAAGTACATGGTGGTTGTGCGGTCATTGTCCATATGCTCCTATTGCTGCTGCTAATCTAATACTATCACTGGTTAAATGAAGAAATGTTTTTTTTCTCGGGTATCCTAGTTTAGTTCCCATCAAGATAATCATGATGCTTCTGTTTGTTGGTGTACTTCTCATTATTTCTTATTGACAATTGAGATGTTGTTGTTAATCTTGTACCACTGCCAAAACAAAGTAACAACATTATATCCCTTTTTTATATTTTTGGAAACAGCGATGCGTATCTCCATACCCGGGCATGTCTTCCTCAATTTTAGTGGAACTACACAAAATTGGATGGCCATTGTTGTTCTGCCTCACTTTCCTTTGCCACATGGTTCTTCCTTCCTTGAGCTTGATTACTGAGAAGAAACAGACGGTAGTGAGGATTGGTCGAACTTCATAGGTGCCTCACCCAAACTTGATGCCAAATGGATGATGCATCACCATGATGACCTATCGATGCTCATGGTTGCGCCACATGGTTGCATCGGCTGGTCAAGCTGATCGATTTTCAATGAAAAACAAGTTGTCTTCCATCAGTGCTCTTTGCTTGTTACCCACAAAGATGATATCCTTCATCAATTCACCTTGGTTGCATTGGAGACGCAGTCGTCTTTCATGTTGGTGCAATTTTATCACACAATTGGCTATGAACCAAATGTTTTCTCAAAGAAGGATCGACGTTGGTACTAAGAGCATAAGTTTTGTATTGATTTCTAAGCCTTCTCACAACTTTGTCTTCAGCTCGCCTATAATTTTATTTGTCCAGCTATTAACTTTGATTAAAAATATGGTGTGGACTAAAAACTCGGATGGACGTAGTAGCTCTCCATTTTTATTTACTCCGCATATTAGATTTGACTAAAGTCAAACTTTGTAAAGTTTGACCAAGTTTAGGCCGAACACAACAAACCATAATTATTGAGAGAGGGCAAAATGTACATACTCTCAAACCTTTCCAATAATTGAAATTAAAATTCTTTATTTGTACACACTCTCACACGTTTCCGATAATTTGGCGCATGTGTGGTTGTTCACTTAAGGGAGTACCGCACGTGAAGGACAGGAAGTGCGACCAGGACGCGTGGATCGTTAGTTCATCAGAAGTGTAACATCCCAAATTTTCAATTTGGAATGTTATACATAAATCATCATTGCATATCATATTTTATTGCATTTTGGCTTGATCCTAGAAATTCTAAGAAACTCAAGGACCCACGGAGAGAGTTGGGTATTTCGTTATTTTCACATTTGAGTTTTCTCAAATTTAGAAAAAAAGGATAATTTGGTTTTAATCATTTTTCTCTTCGAATATTTCCTATGTTAATATAAAAGAGACGAGATAAAATGACTTCTCCAAAATAAAGAAATATTGGAGGAAAAATTTTAAAATTAAATAAGTATTTTTTTAGACTTTTATTGCTATTTTATTTAAATTAAGAAAGAAATGCGTTTTTCGAAAATTGCATTAGAGGCCCAAATAAATGTTCACTTTGTCCGCTATATTTTTAGAGGACCGTGGAAATTTATTTCAGGATTTTTGGAGTCCGTTTAGTATTTCTTTTATTTATTTTTCCGCGTTAGGACTGTTTTAAAAAAAAGTGAACCGACTTAACGGGCCGTGTCCTACCCGAACACTTAGCCCGGCCGGCCCTTTAAAGGCCGAGGCCTCGCCCTGCCAGCCCAGGCCGCCTGCCCCCGCAAAACCTAGCCACCGCCGCCGCTAGCCCTAGCCGCCGCCGCCCCGCACCGCTCGCGCCACCGCCCCGTTCCACGCCACCGCTGCCCGCAGCCGCTGAAGTAGCCCCCCGCCGCCGCCGATCTCGCCGCCACCGGTTTTCCCAAAAAAAAGATCGGTTTTTTTCGAAACCCTAGATCTGTTTTTTAGATCGGTTCTGTTTTTTGGGTTTAGTTAAATAGCGGACGTTTGTCCGTACGTTCGATTTAACGAACGTTGTTCGTCAGTTAAGCGGAGACAGCGAACGTTCGTTCGTTAGCCTGTTCGTCTCGTTTTATTTTCTAGGGTTTATTTGCGATTATTTCCGATCGCAATTTCTGCCCTAATCTTTGATCTAGTTTAACTCTTCGCTCGTCTATCCGAATTAGATGAAACAAGTGCCTATATCTTCGTTTCGAAGCCCTCTTTCTGTTTAACCAACTTGAACAAGATTTTGGTATTGTAAAATTTGACTTTAGTCCAGATTAGTAATCGGATCTTGTTTCTTTCGTAGTTTGAGTTTCGTTTCTCCATTTGATTTGATTCTTTTTGCAACTCGGAGTTCTTTAGTTGAACTTTCTGGTTAGATCTTCTTATTTGAGTTTTACCCGTGCATTTAGTTGAGTACTTATGTATGTTATTGTTTGTTTGCAATAGAATTTACGGAGTATGAAGCATGCTACTATGAGTCTTTAGGTTTTACGGATCATCAGCAAGGCAAGTAACACTTTGATCATACCTCTTTATTACCCAATTTTTATGCATTAGTTTCAATCCACAAACATTGCATGGTTAGGATCTGATTTAACATGTGGGTTTGGGAAGTAGATGATGAGGTAGACATATTGTCCTTTTTATTATCAAACCTTTGGGAGTTACTTCTACGTTATGCTTAGGATTGCTATGCCATGCCCGTAGAAGTGGATTGGGTGAGTGTATCCATGACATATGTGAGTATTGTTAATTAATGGTTAACTTAAGGTGGCTACTTAAATACACATCTGGGTGGATTGGTTGCGGACACCTGGAGAATCCAGTGATGTCCTAGGATATCCTGGAGTAACCGTGTGATCATCCTACGGTTCGACACCCAGGCTCAAAGGGATCATAAGATTATTCATGCTAGAAACTTCCGTGTGCAGCCACAAGCTATTATGGGCTCTAGCATAGTTGAGTATGTTGTGTGACCTCTTTCAGTGATAGAATAGCAGATGCAGGGGATGTAGGTGGTACTGTCTACCCAGAGAAAAGAGTTAATGCTTCTGAAAGACTGTGTCTCGGTCATCCGTTCCTCAAACACCATGTAGTGCGAGAACTTCAACGAAGGAGATCGAGTCTTGTGGGAAAAAATGCGCAAACCTCTGCAGAGTGTAGAAACTAATCATGGTTAGCCATGTGCTCGGTTATGGACATCTTGAGTATCTGGTTCTTGGATTATCATGTTGATCTGATCACTCTAAATTAATTTTGTTGGGTAATTGCTGATGCTTAATTGGGATTGAGTTGGAGGAACCTTCTCAATGTTTAACAACCACCATGATAGTTAAATAAAATTTATTCCTTTGTTGTAGGAAAAAAATTGGCTCAAAAACTGTAACCATAGAGCTTTCCACCATCCATATATGCATGTAGTGATAGCATTTATTTTGTTCATTACTCTATGTGTTACTTTGCCAGCATATTCCATGTGCTGACTCGTTTCGGGCTACAACATATCATGTTGCAGACTTTTCAGACGACGAGTAAGGTGCCATAGGTGGTTGTCGTTCACTCAGCTATGCCATTGGAGTTGATGGAGTCACTTTATCTTTCAAGCCTTCCACTGTAATCGTTTTTAGATGGCCTTAAGCCATAATGTTGTAATAAGTTCTCTTTTGAGACATTCGATGTAATAACTGTGTGATTGCAACTCTGTTATAAATCCTCAACTATTGTGCGTGTCAGCATTACTGATCCAGGGTTGACACTGATGCACAGAGACTGGACTGTTTGAGGTCTGGTCGCTACAAGATGGTATCAGAGCACACGCTGATTGTAGGACATGACCATTGAGATAAACCATAGGCCACTCTTCTCTACTCATTTCTAACTCCTCTCCCTTTTCTACTCTATAGGCTGGCAGACTCAAGGAACAAGTGTGCACAACCCGATGAAGATACACCTTTTGGACGACACTTGAAGGAAGTCACTAGTTACTTGATCATCAGAATACCAAGCTTCACTGGGACCTACATCGCCACTTTACCAAAAGAGGAGCGTTGGATGATTCAAGTTCAAGTTACACGAAGGACGTTCATGCCAGTCACCGAGCCCATAGAGTTTTCCTTCGATGCACTAACCTGGAGTCTAGGAAAGAGCATGGCAGCCCACATCGCCATGGGACGCATTGGAGAAGTTTATCACAAGGATCTTAAGAACACTATCTACCAGATATGTGGGCACCGAGATGAGCAATGGGAGATGATCAGCACCAGGAGGGATAGGTCCATTGCAGCTTTCATCCAGGAGTTAAACCAACACATTTTCCGCCAGGAGAACCAGATGTGCGCAGGCATGATAGATTTGAAGAAGGCTATGATCAAGATTTTGGACCTAGAAGAGGAACTCAAGTCTACACGCGACGGATATGAGGAGGAAATGACGATACTAGTGGAGAAGAATGATGACCTGACAAGGAAGCTGTTCGTTCATTTAGCACAGACAACAAACGTTCGTTCGTTAGCCTGTTCGTCAGTTTTCCATTTTCCAGGGTTTTTCTGCGATTATTTTCGATCGCGATTTCAGCCCAGATCTTCGTTTTAGTTTATCTTTTCGCTCGTTTATCGGAATCAGGTGATTCAAGCGCTTAGATCTTCGTCTCGAATCCCTCTTTCTGTTTAACCAACTTGAATAAGATTTTGTTACTGTAAAATTTTACTTTAGTCCAGATTAGTAATCGGATCTTGTTTCTTTTGTAGTTTGAGTTTCGTTTCTCCGTTTGATTTGATTCTTTTTGCAAACCAGAGTTCTTCAGTTGAACTTTCTGGTTAGATCTTCTTATTTGAGTTTTACCCATTCATTTAGTTGAGTACTTATGTATGCTATTGTTTGATTGCGATAGAATTCCTGGAGTGCGAAGCGTGCTACTACGAGTCTCTAAGTTTTGCAGATCATCGGCAAGGAAAGTAACACTTTGATCATACCACTTTATTACCCAGTTTTTATGCATTAGTTTCAATCCTCAAACATTGCATGGTTAGGATCTAAATAACATGTGGGTTTGGGAAGTAGATGATGAGGTAGAACCTATTGCCCTATTTATTATCAAACCTTTGGGAGTTCCTTCTACGTTATGCTTAGGATTGCTATGCTATGCTCGTAGACGTGGATTGGGTGAGTGTATTCATGACAGATGTGAGTATTGTTAATTAATGGTTAACTTAAGGTGGCTACTTAAATTCACATCTGGGTGGATTGGTTGCGGGCACCTGGAGAATCCAGTGTTGTCCTAGGATATCCCGGAGAACCCGTGTGATCATCCTACGGTCTGCCACCCAAGCTCAAAGGGATCATAAGATTATTCATGCTAGAAACTTCCATGTGCAGCCACAAGCTATTATGGGCTCTAGCATAGTTGAGTATGTTGCATGACCTCTTTCAGTGGTGGGCTAGCAGATGTAGGGTAAAGTAGGTGTAACTGTCCACCCAGAGTAAAGAGTTAATGTTTCTGAAAGACTGTGTCTCGGTCATCCGTTTCTCAAACACCATGTAGTGCGAGGAATCCAATGGAGGAGATCGAGTCTTGTGGGGAAAAGTGCGCAAACCTCTGCAGAGTGTACAAACTAATCATGGTTAGTCGTGTCCCCAGTTATGGACATCTTGAGTATCTGGTTCTTGGATTATCATGATTGATCTCATTACTCTGAATTTAATTTGATTGGGTAATTGATGATGCTTAATTGGGATTGAGTTGGAGGAACCTTCTCAATGTTTAACAACCACCATGATAGTTAAACAAAATTATTCCTTTGTTGTAGGGAAAGATTGGCTTTATGCAAAAACTGTAACCATAGAGCTTTCCACCAGCCATATTGCATGTAGTGATAGCATTTATTCTGTTCATTACTCTATGTGTTACATTGCCAGCATATTCCATGTGCTGACCCGTTTCGGGCTGCAACATATCATGTTGCAGACTTTTCAGACGACGAGTAAGGTGCCATAGGTCGTTGTCATTCACTCAGCTATGCCGTTGGAGTTGATGGACTCACTTTATCTTCCAAGCCTTCCGCTGTTATCGTATTTAGATGGCCTTAATCCATATTATTGTAATAAGTTCCCTTTTGAGACATTCTTGTAATAAGTGTGTAATTACAACTCTGTTAGAAATCCTCAAGTATTGTGCGTGTCAGCATTACCAGTCCAGGGATGACACTGATGCATAGAGACTGGACTGTTTGAGGTCTGGTCGCTACAAGATGGTATCAGAGCACACGCTGACTATAGGACACGTACACTAAGCCAAGACCACAATACACTCTTCTCTACTCATTTCTGACTCCTCTCTCCTTTTCTACTCTATAGGATGGCAGACTCAAGGAACAAGTTTACACAACTGGATGAAGATACACCTTTTGGATGACACTTAAAGAAGTCACTAGGTACCTAAACATCGGAATACCAAGCTTTACTAGGACCTACATCGCCACTTTACCAGAAGAGGGGCGTTGGATGATTCAAGTTGAAGTTCCAGGAAGGACATTCATGCCAGTCACTGAGCCCATAGAGTTTTCCTTCGATGCACCAACCTAGAGTCTAGGAAAGAGCATGGCAGCCCACATCGCCATGGGACGCATTGGTGAAGTTTACCACCAGGATCTTAAGGACACTATCTACCAGATATGTGGGCGCCGAGATGAGCAATGGGAGATGATCAACACCAGGAGAGTTAGATCTTGCAGCTTTCATCCAGGAGTTAAACCAACACATTCACCGCCAGGAGAACCAGATGTGCGCAGGCATGATAGATCTGAAGAAGGCAATGATCAAGATTTCAGAACTAGAAGAGGAACTCAAGTCTACACGCGATGGATATGAGAAGGAAATGACAATATTAGTGGATAAGAATGACGACCTGACGAGGAAACTAGGAGTGTTCATGGGAGACCCCGTGCCAGGAGGAGATGACGGCAATTCCAAGGACTACATCATCATCGACGACACCGACTCAGACCTCGATGATAGCGATGATGACTATGTTGATGAATATGGAGTAGATATCATGGAGTCTTCCACTGATCAAACTTTCTAGTCGACCACCATATCAGTAGTAGTATTCCCCCATGTATATAGTATAGTCCAATCACTTTTGTAACGATAGTTAGACCAATTGTATGCCCTTGTTTGAATTGATTGAAGTGATATGATTGTGTTTGTCTCATGTGCATATGGGTAGTGTTTTCCCTCTAGATCTCATTCTATTCTGTTTTCTCACCTTTTCTAAACCTATCAGATGTCACCGAGATGTGACATTGGATTTGCCTTCCCACCGGAGCTCACTCAGTTGATCCAGCAGCAGAACACCTTGATGCAGCTTTTAGTTCAGAATCAGAACCAAGGCAACAACAATAACAACCCACCACCACCACCACCTGTTGATCACTTAGTTCGTTTCCTAAGACTGAATCCATCGGTGTTCTCTAGTAGCACCGAGCCGATTGTTGCAGATGATTGGCTCTGCAAGATTGGAAGGGAGCTGACCACTGCAGGATGCACAGATGCAAAAAAGAGTGCGTTTTGCCACACATCAGCTTGATGGACCCGCAACATCATGGTGGGAAAATTTCACAGCCACTTACCCCATTAACACTGTTACATGGGATCAGTTTCAGCAGGCTTTCCACACTGCCCATGTTTTAGCAGGAGATATGGCCATGAAGAAGCGTGAGTTTCGCAACTTGCGCCAAGGAGGACGCACAGTGGGCCAGTATGTGGATGATTTTAGTAAGTTAGCATGTTATGCCCCGGACGATGTTGCTACAGATGCTGCTAAGCAGGAGAAGTTTCTGGAAGGACTGAATGATGAGCTGAGCATGCAGTTGATGGTGGCAACTAGCAACAACTACCAGGAGTTGGTAGATGAAGCTCTCATGATTGAAGGGAAGCAACAGTAGATAGACAGCCGCAAGAGGAAGTATGGACAAGGGAAGTACAATTCTGGAGCTCAGCAGAGACCCCATTTTACCCCGAACTCGTGAGGACACATTCACCATAACCATGGAGGCCAAAATTCCAATGGAGGGATTCCGCATAACCATAGTGTCCCCAAGAATGGGAATGGGAATGGAGGAAGCAACGGTCAAAACCGTTCCAACCCAGCAACTCCCGCCAAGAAGGATCTAAGTCACATTACTTGTTTCAGGTGCGAGAAGAATGGACATTACGCCACCGAGTGTTCTGAAGAAAAGAATGGAAATGGCAATGGAAGCTCTGGGAAGAAGCCCAACCCTTTCAACAAGGGACATGTGAACCACGTTAGCGTGGAGGAGGTTGAAGCGCAGCCAGATGCAGTTATAGGTAAGTTTTTGGTTAAGTCATTTACTGCCATCGTTCTTTTTGATACTGGTGCATCACATTCATTCATAGCAAGGGGATTTGTGGATAAGTATAAGTTGCCAACCCAAGCCCTTAGGTCACCCATGTTAGTAACCTTGCCAGGAGCAGAGTATATGGCCAGCCTATGGTGTGATCGGTTACCCTTAAGGATTGGTAACTATGTGTTCCCCTCAGACCTAATAGTATCGGAGTCGCAAGGACTGGATGTAATATTAGGCATGGATTGGTTATCGAAGTATGGAAGGAACATTGACTGCGCCAGTAAGTCGATTATGCTCACCACCCCAGAAGGAAGAAGGATTAAGTATGTATCACGGCATGTGCCGAAGAGGACTCAAGTGAATTCCTTATCAGGAGTTATACAGGAGGAAGTACCAGTGGTGAAGGATTTCCCTGACGTATTTCTGGAAGAGTTGCCAGGCATGCCACCGGATAGGGACATTGAGTTTTTGATTGAGCTTTTGCCAGGCACCGGGCCAATATCAAAGAGACCGTATCGGATGCCTACAAAGGATTTGGAGGAAATTAAGAAGCAGATTAAGGAGTTGCTGGATAAAGGTTACATTCGACCAAGTTCATCACCTTGGGGATGTCCAGTACTTCTAGTGGACAAGAAAGATGGATCGTTAAGGATGGTTGTTGATTATAGTGCATTGAATGAAGTGACGATCAAGAATAAGTACCCGCTGCCGATGATCAATGATTTGTTTAACCAGTTGCAATGAGCTAAAGTGTTTTCCAAGATCAATTTATGATAGGATACCATCAGCTGAAGATTCGAGAGCAGGAGATACCTAAGACAACTTTTACCACAAGGTATGGGCTATATGAGTATGCCGTTATGTCATTTGGTCTGAATAATGTGTCTGCCTATTTCATGAACATGATGAACAAAGTGTTTATGGAGTTTTTGGATAAGTTCGTCGTAGTGTTCATTGACGATGTATTGGTCTACTCGAAGAATGAGGAGGAACATAAGGAGCATTTGCGTTTTGTTCTCGAGAAGCTCAGGGAACATCAGTTGTATGCCAAGTTCAGCAAGTGTGAGTTTTGGTTGAAAGAAGTTGGATTCCTCGGTCATGTTATATCCGGAGAAGGAATAGCAGTAGACCCCACCAAGGTCGTTTCCGTGACCAAATGGGTAGCACCCACATCAGTTGGAGAGATCAGGACTTTTCTTGGACTCGCAGGATATTACCGGAGGTTCATAGAGAATTTCTCCAAGATTGCAAAGCCCATGACAGAGTTGTTGAAAAAGGACACCAAGTTCAAATGGACTGAGGAGTGTGAGGCTAGTTTTTAGGAGTTGAAGAAGCGTTTGGTTACAGCCCCAGTGTTGATTCTTCCAGACCAACGAATGGATTATCAGGTGTATTGCGACGCTTCGCGTCGAGGACTTGGAGTAGTGCTTATAAAGGAGGGAAGAGTTGTTTCATATGCCTCACGACAGCTTAATCCTCATGAGCTAAATTATGCTACACATGATTTGGAGTTAGCAGGTGTAGTGCATGCGTTGAAGACATGGAGACACTTTCTCCTCAGAAACCATTGTGAGGTGTACACGGATCACAAGATCTTGAAGTATATCTTCACGCAGAAGGAGTTGAATCTCAGGCAAAGGAGATGGTTGGAGCTCATTAAGGATTATGATATGAAGTTGCATTATCATCCCGGAAAGGCTAATGTAGTAGCAGATGCGTTGAGTCGCAAGATGTCAACACGCTCATAACCGGAGATTTACCCAAGGAATTAGCAGAGGATCTTTGCGAGCTATGTTTGGAAATAGTTCCGAGAGGTTATGTAGTAGCGTTGGAAATTCATTCCACTTTGATGGATAAGATTAGAGAAGCTTAGAAGACTGACAAGGAGATTGCCGAGATAAAGGAAAGGATGAGCAAAGGAAAGGCCAAAGGATTTCGTGAGGATGAGCACGATACTTTATGGTTTGAGGATCTCATATACGTGCCTAATGACCCCGAGATCAGGAAGTTGATTCCGCAGGAGGCCCATGATTCACCATATTCAATTCACCCAGGAAACACCAAGATGTATCTGGATTTGAAGGTTTCTGGTGGACCAGAATGAAGAAGGATATTGCGGAGTATGTAGCAGTATGTGATGTATGTCAGAGAGTGAAGGCAGAGCATGAGAATCCAGCAGGATTGCTATAGCCATTGCTGATACCCGAATGGAAGTGGGACAAGCTTGGCATGGATTTTATCATGGGATTGCCAAGGACCCGTTCAGGTTATGACTCGATATGGGTTGTAGTCGATCGCTTGACGAAGGTAGCCCATTTCATCCCAGTGAAGACCACCTATACAAGTGCGAAGTTGGTAAAGATATACATGACCAAGATCTTATGTCTGCATGGAGTTTCGAGGACCATTGTATCAGATAGAGGAACCTAGTTTACCTCGAAGTTCTGGAATCAATTGCATGAAACTTTGGGTACAGGCTAGAGTTCAATACAGCCTTTCATCCACAGACAGATGGACAGATCGAGAGAGTCAATCAGATTATGGAGGACATGTTGAGAGCTTGTGCGCTAGATTATGGATCTAGTTGGGACGACAATTTTCCGTATGCAGAATTCTCTTACAAAAACAGTTATCAAGCCAGTTTGAAGATGGCCCCTTTTGAAGCCTTGTACGGAAGGAGGTGCAGGACACTGTTATTGTGGGACGAAGTTGGAGACCGTCAATTGTTTGGACCAGATTTGATTAAGGAGTCAGAAGAGAAGGTTAAACTGATTCGCGACAGACCCAAAGTAGCCCAGTCTAGGCAGAAGAGTTATGCGGGTTCTAAATGCAAGGAGTCAGTTTACAAAGTCAGAGAAAGAGTATATCTTCGTGTGTCCCCACTTTGAGGAGTGAAGCATTTTGGAGTTAAGGGAAATTTAGCACCACGTTTTGTGGGACCATACAAAGTTCTGGAACGTATGGGAGAAGTTGCTTACAAGCTGGAATTGCTAGAAGGATTGTCAGGAGTTCATGATGTGTTGCCCATTTCCCAGTTGAAGAAGTGCCACGTTGAGATGGCTGATATTCCTCTAAGAGATACAGTGCCACTGGAAGCGATTCAGTTGGATAGTGATTTGACCTACGAGGAGAAATCAGTGAAGATTCTCGAGTTTGCCAGCCGAGTCACACGCAGCAAAGTTATCGAGTTTTGCAAAGTTCAGTGGAGCCACCATACCGAGGAGGAAGCCACCTGGGAACGAGAGGAAGACCTATGGAAGGACCACCCACACCTATTTTCTAGCCAACCTGAATCTCGAGGGCGAGATTCATCTTAAGGGGGGTAGATTTGTAACATCCCATATTTTCAATTTGAAATGTTATACATAGATCATCATTGCATATCATATTTTATTGCATTTTTGCTTGATCCTAGAAATTCTAAGCAACTCAAGGACCCACGGAGAGAGTTTAGGATTTCGTTATTATCATATTTGAGTTTTCTCAAATTTTGAAAAGAGGATCATTTGGTTTTAATCATTTTTCTCTCCAAATATTTCCTATGTTAAAATAAAAGAGAGGAGATAAAATGACTTCTCCAAAATTAAGAAATATTGGAGGAAAAATGTTAAAATCAAATAAGTTTTTTTGGGACTTTTATTGCTATTTTATTTGAATTAGGAAAAAAATGTGTTTTCCAAAAATTGCATTAGAGGCCCAAATAAATGTTCACTTTGTCCGCTATATTCTTAGAGGACCGTGAAAATTTATTTCAGGATTTTGGAGTCTGTTTAGTATTTCTTTTATTTGATTTTCTGCATCATGACTATTTAAAAAAAGTCAACCAACTTAAAGAGCCGTGTCCGACCCGGACACTTAGCCCGACCGGCCCTTTAAAGGCCGAGGCCTCGCCCCGCCAGCCCAGGCCGCCCGCCCCTGCAAACCCTAGCCGCCGCCACCGCTTCGCCGCCTCGTTCCGTGCCGCCGCCGCCCACCGCTGAGGTAGCAGCCGCCGCCGGTTTTCACAGAAAAACCGATTGTTTTTTTCGAAACCCTAGATCTAATTTTTCCAGATCGGTTCGGTTTTTTTGGTTTAGTTAAATAGCGGACGTTCGTCCGTACGTTCGCTTTAACGAATGTTGTTCTTCAGTTAAGCGCAGACAGCAAACGTTCGTTCGTTAGCCTGTTCGTCTCGTTTTATTTTCCAGGGTTTATTTGCGATTATATCCGACCGCGATTTCTGCCCTAATCTTCGATCTAGTTTAACTCTTTGCTCTTTTACCCAAATTAGATGAAACAAGCGCCTAGATCTTCGTTTTGAAGCCCTCTTTCTGTTTAACCAACTTGAACAAGATTTTGGTATTGTAAAATTTGACTTTAGTCTAGATTAGTAATCGGATCTTGGTTCTTTCGTAGTTTGAGTTTCGTTTCTCCATTTGATTTGATTCTTTTTGCAAACTGGAGTTCTTCAGTTGAACTTTATGGTTAGGTCTTCTTATTTGAGTTTTACCTGTGCATTTATTTGAGTACTTATGTATGTTATTGTTTGTTTGTGATAGAATTTCCGGAGTGTGAAGCGTGCTACTACGAGTCTTTAGGTTTTGTGGATCATCAGCAAGGCAAGTAACACTTTGATCATACCTCTTTATTACCTAGTTTTTATGCATTATTTTCAGTGCTCAAACATTGCATGGTTAGGATCTGATTGAACATGTGGGTTTGGGAAGTAGATGATGAAGTAGAACCTATTGTCCTTTTTCTTATCAAACCTTTGGGAGTTACTTCTATGTTATGCTTAGGATTGCTATGATATGCCTATCCATGACAGATGTGAGTATTTTTAATTAATGGTTAACTTAAGGTGGCTACTTAAATACACATCTGGGTGGATTGGTTGCGGACACCTGGAGAATCCAGTGTTATCCTAGGATATCACGGAGTACCCGCGTGATCATCCTACGGTTCGCCACCCAGGCTCAAAGGGATCATTAGATTATTCATGCTAGAAACTTCCGTGTGCAGCCACAAGCTATTATGGGCTCTAGCATAGTTGAGTATGTTGTGTGACCTCTTTTAGTGGTAGACTAGCAGATGTAGGGGATGTGGGTGGTACTGTTTACCCATAGTAAAGAGTTAATGCTTCTGAAAGACTGTGTCTCGGTCATCCGTTTCTCAAACACCATGTAGTGCGAGAACTTCAACGGAGGAGATTGAGTCTTGTGGGGAAAAGTGTGCAAACCTCTGCAGAGTGTACAAACTAATCATGGTTAGCCGTGTCCCCGGTTATGGACATCTTGAGTATCTGGTTCTTGGATTATCATGTTGATCTCATCACTCTAAATTAATTTTGTTGGGTAATTGATGATGCTTAATTGGGATTAAGTTGGAGGAACCTTCTGAATGTTTAACAACCACCATGATAGTTAAATAAAATTTATTCATTTGTTGTAGGAAAAAATTGGCTTTATGCAAAAACTGTAACCATAGAGCTTTCCACCAGCCATATATGCATGTAGTGATAGCATTTATTTTGTTCATTACTCTATGTGTTACTTTGCCAGCATATTCCATGTGCTGACCCGTTTCGGGCTGCAACATATCATGTTGCAGACTTTTCAGACGACGAGTAAGGTGCCATAGATTGTTGTCATTCACTTAGCTATGCCGTTGGAGTTTATGGACTCACTTTATCTTCCAAGCCTTCCGTTGTTATCGTTTTTAGATGGCCTTAAGCCATATTATTGTAATAAGTTCTCTTTTGAGACATTCGATGTAATAAGTGTGTGATTGCAACTATGTTATAAATCCTCAAGTACTGTCAGCATTTCCGATCCAGGGATGACACTGTGCACAGAGACTGGACTTTTTGAGGTCTGATCGCTACAGGAAGTACTAGTAGTTTTTTTTCACTGGTACATTAAATAAAGAGTTTCGTTTCGTACTTACACAATTTAAAACGATTGTTATGGAGAGAATAAGAAAACCACTCCACTATATATTAGTAGTATACACAAGTACTATATGGATGCAGCTTCATTGACTTAGTGCACCTGCCTTTGGGTTTATGACAGGTGGGCCCAAAATGTGGCTAACCCACCTGTCATACAGGCAAAAGTAGGTGCAGTTAAGGCACCAGAGCTCAGTCCGTACTACAGTATATATGTAGTACTCCCTCCATTCCTAAATATAACTCTTTTTAGAGATTCCACTATGGACTACATACAGAGCAAAATGAGTGAATCTACACTATAAAACATGTCTATATACATCCGTAAGTAGTTTGTAGTGGAATCTCTAAAAAGACTTATATTTAGGGACGGATGGAGTACTATATAAGCTGGCGCCTCAGCGCTTGTTCGCTAGGGTTTGCACTCTCCACACTCTCGCTGCACTACATATATATATACACACACTGGAGGCTCAGTGTTCCTTTGCTAGGGTTTGCTATATTCACAGTCTCTCACCCTCTTCACCAGATCTAAACAAGACTGTGTTGGCCTCTGTCTATCTCTCCCCCCTCACAGCTGGTGAAGGAGGCGTCCGGATCCCGTCGCACCGGGAAGGGGAGGAGGTGCAGCGTTCACTCTATCGCCTTCAGCGAGGGAGGAAATCCATTCTCGGCTGTGCTGTTCTCTTTCACCCAGCGCCTGTGCGGGAGGGCCACCGACCCCTTCTTCCTCGCTGCCGTACATAGTGTGGGCAGATCCGGCCTCCCGCGCACGCCTTGCCACATCCCGACGACCCTAAGGTATAAGTTTCTTTGAAACCGTCATTGCTCTAGCTGCATGCGGATCTTTTTCGATTCTATAGTCGAATCTAGGTCTTGGTTCAAAGAGGAAAGAAGGGTGTAGTGGGGTGGAGCATGAATCTAGGACGTGGTTCAATGAGGAAAGGAGGGAGGAAAGTAGTATAGACTGGCTATCCAGCCACTTTGTTGGTCGAAAAGGAAAAAAAGGGGTAACCAAGTACACACATTTGTAAGGAACCGATCTCTTTGTTAAAAAGGGAAAGAAACTGGGGGGTCGGGTAGTTTGTGCAGGACTAGATATGCTGCCCTCACATAGGAAAAAGGTTCAAAGAGAACAAATATGGGACCAATGTAGATATGTGTGGACGCACATGGTGTTGTCATGTCCCATGTCCCATACAACTATTTTGCTGTTGTTAATCTAAGAATGCCGCTGGAAAATTGAAGCAATGCCACTGTTAAAAGTAAATTACATTTTTAACGAATGTTGTTTTAAGAGAATGTCTCTGTTAATATGAATCAATGCAATCGTTTTAGAAATGCTACTATCCTACTTTGTTTTCCATCAAGATAAGTTAGATGCTTCTTTTTGTCGCCGTTTGTTTCATCCTCCTTTATTGGCCAGTAATTGTTTCCTTTTTTGCCTCTGTTAAAATAGGGATATCTATTCAACTTCTTTTGCGGGGGTAAAGTGATGTGACGGCGGCCCGATCTTTCGATGAGAGTGGGGATAAATATCGATTTGGTGGATTTTGACCTTGACGATCCGGCTATACCGTACCCGACCATACACCTCGACAATCGCTAAACCAATTTCCGATGGTTATTGACCTTGCTATAGGCACGATCAACCTGAACAACGAGGTTCGAATTCCTGCAAGCAACCGAAGAACCGGCAAGAACAAAGGTGAATTGCAACTGAAATTACGAATAATATACTGAGCACACGAACTAGATGAAAAGTTGGGGTTCCACTGTGGATCTGACAAGGCGGTAGTCCTACACGTCTCGTAGATGCGAATTGTAGCGATGGCTAGACAATACAATAAAACCCAAGTCTAAACCCTAATCTAAATAGCTATTTATTAAGTATGGCCGCCGCCTTATCTGTTGATCTCGTGAACGCCGTGGCGTACAGAGGCCAAACATATGGATCAGCCCATAGTTGTACTACTAGCGTATCAATAAAAAATCCTTAGGCCCATCACGTTGCTTCTCTTTCTCCATGAAGTAAAAACCAACTTGTGTGGCCCTTGTGCCTTTGTCTAGGTGCACGTACCATGATGGATGGGCTGGTTATTGTGGTAGAAGTCATGCATGAGATACTGTTGTTGGTTGACATGAGCATCTCTTGGATGTTGAAACTTGAGAACATATGCTTGTCTATTGGTGTTGTTTGATTCCCACGAACATCGCTCAATTCGCATCTTCACGCGAGGTTTGTGCATGTCTTCTGTGATCCTACATATAATAAAAGAAAGTGTCGTATTCCTATTCGGAGTAACAAAATAATAATTTATATAATAATAATTATTAATATAAATCACCTGATTATTGCATGTGAAGATAATATTTTTGGCCGTATCCGAAAAGGTCATGTCCACATCATCCTCCCTTTCTTGAAAACAAAGCCGTCCTCGGCGTTGCTTATTCTGTAAATGTACGAACAAAAGAGAGAAGGTGTATGCATGGTATATGTATATGTCATCCATTTTAATTCTTGTCCGGTGGTGTACAAGTGAAGTTGGATGAACACAAGTACTAATCAAAAAGCAATTATTGCAACTTTGTTTGCTAATATAAGTGAAACACATTTTGATGTCATCCAACTTGCAATGCTCCTTATTATTCAAACTAGCACATGTGGATAAGCAATCAGGCAACACAATGTCCGACATGTAATCAACGATGATGTTGGAGGTCATATTAAAATGATCACGCATTGGCTTATTAATATTCTCTTTCAAGCTAGCAAGATTATCACATGTGATACAAATTCTATGCACCAAAAATTCATTGTCTACGCAATCCTGACCAATCAAGTTAAAAGTTAGAGTAGGTGCATAAACACTTTTCAGAGGATGCAAACATGTGATTTCAGCTATTTTAGTTCTCACATGTGACAAAAGCATAGGTGTATCCAGCAAGATTGAATACAAAGAATTACAATGAGAAATTCTAGTTAACACTTCATCATGTTTAACCAATTTTATGTGATCCAAACCAGATTTAAAAATCAAGTCACATGGCCCAATTTTAGTTGCCTTTAATTCAGTCAGTGCACCCAAATCAATGAGGGGATCAAGTTTAGCAGTAGGTGCATGCAAAACAATAGGTGTTTCGATTGTTTGATCACACAATTTATCAAAGGTAGCAACAGAATTATCCATAACTACTGGTGTGATCAAAACAGATGGCATTTCATTCAACTCAACACATGACACATTAAATTCAGCATGACATGGAATGATCTCATGTGGAAGGGTAGATTCAATACCTTTCTTATTACCTTGCATGGCTGAATCAAAAGATGTAGGTATTGTCAGTGGCATGTCACATGCCGGGAGTGGTGTGGCTCTCAAAGCAGTGAGTCCAACAACCATAGTAGTTTGTGCATGAGTAGAAGTAATCGAAACAAAACTTCGTGTAGGGGCTTGCACTGTTTGAATTTTCTGTTCAACTTTACAAGCAAGACGAAACAAACCATTCATGGAATTATATTCTTTATGCACAAGTATATCATAAATGTCATGGTTTAATCCTCTCAAAAACCTATTCATGGTAGCTTCTTCACATTCTACTAGGCCACAATGGAACAAATCAGTACACAAATTATCATAATATTCTTCAACTGTGTTATTGCCTTGTGCTAAACGTTGCAATTTTCTAAGCAAATCACTAGCATAGTATGAAGGAACAAACGTGTTTCGCATAATAAGTTTTAAAGCTTTCTAGGTTTATTATCAATATTTTTCGCACAATAATTTCTCCACCAAACGGAAGCAAAACCGAAAAATCCTTTAGTGACAGTACATACTTTGTTATGCTCGTGAGAATCATGGGTGTCAAAATTTTCTTCTACCTATAGCTCCCAATCAAGATAAGCTCCAGGGTCATATCTACCATCAAACTGTGGCAAAGAAATAACCTGATCATGTGTATGTAGTAGAACCTCCTGTGGCGGTCGCCATAGTTTCTGCACCGGTGAAGAATGACTTGTATCAACACCTGGCAAGTCATCTCCCACAATAGATGCAACCCAACTATTGGTCACTCTAGAATCTGTCATGGTTAGTACCAAACAAGAACAAAATCACAAGTATAATGTTCCTATAATACTACTCGGAGGTGGTGAAAAATGTTTCTCAACTCTCTAGCAATGATCAAGCTCTTACCCGTTCTTATCGTGCTGCAGTGGTAGTCGGCCTTTGGCACTATCAAAAGTTATCGAAAATTGGATATAGCGATTACCGAGTGACCGAACAAAATACAGTATAGGAACTGGAGCTTGGTGATGGTTTCCTCAACTCACAATATCAATGGCACAATATAGCAAAAAGTAATGCAAGTTGAATAATTGCTCAAACTCCTAACTAGTGCTGGCAGTCGACTAGTAAGAGAGAAAACAATCTAAGCCCAAATACTGAATCAAGTGAGTGGAAAATGACAAAAATATGATAGCTCTAAATAGCTGGATATAAGTGAGGTATAAACGCAGTGTATGGCAACCAAGAGTTGGAAAATGTCCAGCGATTATCGGTTATATGAATAGAGTAGAAGTCTGAACAGCGAAACAGATTGTTCAAAAGATGCAAACCGGCCAAAACTTTTGCAACTATTTTTTCTTTTCGTTTTCCTTTTTCTCTTTTTTTTTCTTTTTCTTTTTTCCCTTTTTCTTTTTTTCCTTTTTCTTTTGCTCTTTTTTTTTGCTCAGGCCGGGTGCTAGTAGAAGTGACGGACACAAGTTAAATCACAAGAGAAAAAAAATGAAAATACAAGGTTACTGGACAAGGTGCTATGTGAGCTAGCTATGCGCTGGTGTTGAGATTAGCTAGGACTAGTAGTCAAGGTGTTACGGGAGCTAGCTATGCGCTAGTGTTGAGATTAGCGAGGACTAGTAGTAATAATGCACAGGAGCAGTTGGCTGCTGGTGGAGTGTTGGTTGCGGCGAAGCGGCGCGGGGCAGCGGACAGGCTGTGCCTGGGTGCCTGGTAGCTCGTGTGGCGCAAAGCGTATATGGACCGAGCGTCCCTGTAGGAGTTTGCAATGCAAACCTGACAAAAACTGTAGCAGAGGAAGACACAGACGTCCGAACTCAACACAAAAGCGTATATGGACGAACTTGCGGCAGAAGCTATGGATGACAAAAAAAGTTTGATCTAGTAGACAATTTTACACCCTAACCAATCTAAACCAGCACTAATTCTAGGATGAATGTAATCAAAAATTCAACGATGCAAATACTAGATGCAAAAAATTGCTAAAGGATAAAAAGGTAGGTGTAATGGATGAACTAATCTATATTTTCTTTGGCTTTTTCGTGGGTTTATAGGACAAAAAATAACTAATCTACTAAACTGTAAATCTCTCACCGATGAACCTGAAAACTGATACCACTTGATGTGACGGCGGCCCGATCTTTTGATGAGAGTGGGGATAAATATCGATTTGGTGGATTTTGACCTTGACGATCCGGCTATACCGTACCCGACGATACACCTCGACAATCGCTAAACCAATCTCCGATGGTTATTGACCTTGCCGTAGGCACGATCAACCTGAACAACGAGGTTCGAATTCCTGCAAGCAACTGAAGAACCGGCAAAAACAAAGGTGAATTGCAACTGAAATTGCGGATAATATACTGAGCACACGAACTAGATGAAAAGTTGGGGTTCCACTGTGAATCTGACAAGGCGGTAGTCCTACAAGTCTCGTAGATGCGAATTGTAGCGATGGCTAGACAATACTCCCTCCGTCCGAAAATACTTGTCATCAAAATTAATAAAAAGGGATGTATCTAAAACTAAAATACGTCTAGATACATCTCCTTTTATCCATTTTGATGACAAGTATTTCCGGACGGAGGGAGTACAATAAAACCCGAGTCTAAACTCTAATCTAAATAACTATTTATTAAGTATGGACGCTGCCTTATCTGTTGATCTCTCGAACGCCTTGGCGTACAGAGGCCAAACATATGGATCAGCCCATAGTTGTACTACTAGCGTATCAAAAAAAATCCTTAGGCCCATCACATTGCTTCTCTTGCTCCATGAAGTAAAAACCAACTTCTGTGGCCCTTGTGCCTTTGTCTAGGTGCACGTAGCATGATGGATGGGCTGGTTATTGTGGTAGAAGTTATGCATGAGATACTGTTGTTGGTTGACATGAGCATCTCCTGGATGTTGAAACTTGAGAACATATGCTTGTCTATTGGTGTTGTTTGATTCCCACGAACATCGCTCAATTTGCATCTTCACGCGAGGTTTGTGCATGTCTTTTGTGATCCTGCATATAATAAAAGAAAATGTCGTATTCCTATTCGGAGTAACAAAATAATAATTTATATAATAATATTTATTAATAGAAATCACCTGGTTATTGCATGTGAAGATAATATTTTTGGCCGTATCCGAAAAGGCCATGTCCACATCATAAAGGGAGTTTTATTGCAAATTCATAGAGTTAGAGTCAAGAGGCCACAAATCCTCGATACAAGGTGGAACCGAGCCAAGCCACACAGCCGTAGCTCGCTTAGATTGGCTATAAATGGCCAACCGATCGGCAACTCTATTTTGAAACCGACTAATTTTCTGAGGCACACACTATTCAACTTGTTGCTACAGCAAACTTAAATGTCACATCGGCGACTT
This sequence comes from Triticum dicoccoides, assembly GCF_002162155.2. Lineage (NCBI taxonomy): Eukaryota > Viridiplantae > Streptophyta > Magnoliopsida > Poales > Poaceae > Triticum > Triticum dicoccoides. The sequence continues at coordinate 662,061,109 of NC_041383.1, read as the reverse complement.
TGCTTGATTTCAGTGCAACAGCAGCAAACGAGGCTGGATTTCCTATTTGTGTTGGCAGATTCGTACATGATCTTGTGTGCGTCATGACAGGTTGGTGCTAGCCTTCATCCACATGATCGTGCAGTGTGTTTTGAGATGTTGTGCTACATGTATTGGTACTGTTTTAAATAAATGTTGAATTGAAGCTATTGTATTGCTCTCTTTTCCCATTAAGTAGTGAACAAAAATGATACCGACCCAGACATGATGCTTGTTGCTTTGTTACAACAAACTCTGCATCACCCCCTTTATAAGTAGATGGAAGCACATGGTGTTGTTGTGCCCACTCCCCCTGGAACTGTTTATGCTTTTTGTTAATCTACTGCCGCTGGTAAAATTAAGCAATGCCACTCTCAGAATTAACTACTGAATCTTAGTTCAAAACTGCAACACTTGTTAGGGATTGGCAGAATTACCATTTTTGTGGCCGCATGTTTCACCCTCCTTTATTTTCCAATAACTGATTCCTTTTTTGCCTCTGTTAAAACAGGGATATCTATTCAACTTGTTGCTATTGCGTCATTTTGCTTCGCTACGCGAAACACTTATGTTTTAAGAGTGTTTTGTGCGGTTCAACTTGAATGGCACATCGGCGACTTCGCTTAATTTTGGTGGAACTGCACAAAAGGAGATCGGATTTTCATATATGTGTTGGGATTTCGTTCAAATCCTCCTCTCGAGTTGTTTCAAATCTTGGTCAAGAAAGGTTAGTACCGACTTTCATCCACATGATGCTGCAGTGTGCTTTGAGATGTTGTGCTACTTGTAATGGTATTGTTTTGGATAAATGTTGAATTGAAGCTATTGAACTGTTGTCTTTTACCATTAAGTGAGCAAAAATTGTTTCAACCCAGACATGATGCTTGTTTCTTTGTTACATCAAAACTCTTGATCACCCCCTTTATAAGTAGATGGAAGCACATGATGTTGTTGCGCCAACTCTCCCCTGGAACTATTTATGCTTTTTGTTAATCTAATGCCGCTGGTAAAATTAAGCAATGCCACCCTTAGAATTAATTAACTACTGAATCTTAGTTCAAAACTGCAACACTTGTTAGGGATTGGTGGGATTATCATTTTTGTGGCCGCATGTTCCATCCTCCTTTATTGTCTAGTAATTGATTCCTTTTTTGCCTCTGTTAAAACGAATCAGTCGCATTGTTTTAGGAATGGTACTATCCTTCTTTGTAGTTCTTTCTACATGTTTAACCAAGGTATTGTTAAGATAATGTCTCTGTTAAAATGAATCAGTCGCATTGTTTTAGGAATGGTACTTTTCTGCTTTGTCGTTCTTTATACATGTTGAAACAAGGCATCGTTAAGATAATGTCTCAGTTAATATGAATGAATCACACTGATGGAGAATTTCTACTCTCCTGCTTTGTTTCCCATTAAGATAAGGTAGATCAGTAGATGTTTTTCTTCGGGGAATACAAGTCATCAACCGTTCTTTCTCAATAATTGTTTCCCTTATACCTATTGTTGCTTACATGGATATCAAAATTAAAGCTCGGTTTTATTCCGACTTTGATTTTAGTTGAACTACACAAAAGGATCCAATGTTTCTAAGGAAAACTGTTGCATTAGTGGGTCCAGTTGGTCTTACCACTTTGCAGAAAGAAGCAGTCACTATTTGCGCTACATTATATAAGGAATGATCGAGAAGCTTTACAGAGTATTAGTAGACGCTGGTGACATGATTAGTCTGCAGAGAGCATAGGCAACTCTACAAGACGTGGAGTGCACTGGGCAAAAAGTGCCCAAACAAGTACTAGAAGCCATGACAGGACTCCAAGTCTGTCAATGTCATTCTAAGCAACAATGATGTGGCATCTGGGTATGGTAATCTGTTTACCGTACTTTCATTTTGTTAGTCCACCGATTGGTGGGTTGACACCGGGGCCAATATTCATGTGTGTGTTGATGTGTGTTTGTTTTCTTGCGGCATATAAATACGAAATCCACAGGGATGCTCAGCTTAATTTTAGTGGAACTGCACAAAATGTTCAGATGGTTTGTGTCCTCCATAATACTTCATCATGCACAATACATCGAATGATTCTCTAATCGTTCGTTGTCACCTTGAGCCACCAGACTATCAGTTGACAAACTGATGACAAACCCTGCCTGTTCCACAATCATAGGCATTACATATTTTGAATGGGAAAAGCTTGTCAAAGTTTAATCATTGATGTTAGCAAGAAGACATTAGTTTAATATATTGGAATTGGAAAACCTTATCAAATTTTGCTCATTGATGTTAGCCAGAAGACATGCATTTGATATTTTTGAGTGGGACGCCCTTTGCTGTGAGCAACGTTGGTCGATTTTTCCTATTCCTGTCTTTAGTTCAGAAATATTTACTCTGCTGAGATGCATAGTCACATGAATGTTGACTTATGCAAGGTATTTAAGAGTTTGTTCTGAATGTTGTCTACGTAATTTCAGGCCTTGTGAGTTTGATTGCAAAGTTGAGCTTAGAATGTTGTGGCACGTGGCATCACGAGCTGTTCGCCGTGCCTCCTGAGAATAATGCTTCATATTGTTTTGCATGTTGAGCTAATGCCAGTGATTTGCATGTTATAAAGATCATCCTCTTTTGTTGTTTCTGTGCTTAAGAAGTTCATTGTCTTATGTTTCATTCATAGCATATACGACAACTCGGGTAGGTTAGAGGTGAAACCATATGATCTTCCGACCAACTCATCATCTTAGGTCGTGATTGGATCATCGTTTTCCAACCAAAACCGCTTGTAAAACTGATGCTTGTAAATAAAAGCAGATGGTCTCGGGCGAAGCGCTTGATTGGTCTATTTCGACTACTAAAATATACACTGGTCTCTCAAATTACACACGTAACCCACCAATTTTACTTACAGATCTCGGGCCCTCAATTTCATTACGCCTGTATTTTACGCGTTGTTTCCGATGACGAGTAAATTACACTTGTATCTTAATATAGGTGTGAAATAAACCAGAGCTCCCAAGCACGGCCTTACCGTTTCATGCCGTCTTAGTCTCTCGAAGGTGCTTATAGGTGTTCGATGATCCTGGCTTCCTCAATGAGCAGCGGGCGCTGTATCAGACCATCTGTAGGGCCCGCAAGGCCCTCTCCATCGTCCTTTGAGTTGTTGCGCTCGCCGTGGCGCCGAGCATTGTCAACATGGTCAACGAACATGAGGATTTAGGAGATGACTTTATTTTGACTGGATGACAGTAGGGACCCACTAGGGCCATAGGCGTACGTACGCAAGTGCCTCCTTATTATGTACAACTATTTTTTTTGCTTCCTCCTGGTTTCCTGACATCACAGTCCCACACCATTGTCAACCTATGTAGTCAATAAACAAGAGAACTGCACAAGGAGTGGCCGACAGCTGGGACCAAGCAGCTTGAGCAGTATTTGTGTTTTTGAGGTGTGAGCACTGCAGAGTTTTTCTTGAGCGATGTTTTCATTGTTGTTCAGGGAAGAGTAGGGTATTAGCTGGGCGGGTTGTGGCCCGTCTAGCCCAGTTCAGATATCCAGCCCAGATATTAATTTTTTTTCAAGCTAAAAATGGCCAGCCCAGCTATACTTTTCTTTAGGAATACCCAGGCAAGGTCAACTTATTATTCTCCGCCCCGCTGGGCTGCAAATCTTTCCTAGGAGGGATGCATTAGGCTTAACAGGAAAATGGGCCTTAAGAAATAATAAATGGGATGTAATTATAAAAACTGGGCAGCAACTATAAGAAAATGCACCAAGCACGTAATTAGTTTATAAAATGTTGGGATTATTCCATCTGTGCCCCCAATTCCTTAGTTGTGCTCAGTTTTCCCCACGCTCCAAACTTTTGCTCACTTTTCCCCACTCTCTTAGCTAAATCTCTCACAAATGTTCATAGCAGACGTTTGCCATCTTGGCCGTTAACTGACTTGTGGGGCCATGTTGGACTCTGTTGACTGTGGTTGTGGCTTCGCTGGTTGGGCCGTGTTTGTGTTCATAGGACGGGCCCGTTATTTTGTTGGTAATAAATTAAAAAGGGAGCCGAATTAAAAAAGCCTGCTATCGATGGATGTTGCCTGCTATGCATGCCTGACTTTTGGCATCGATGTGGCCTGCTATGCATGCAAACGCCGCCACGCACGCATCTAGTGACCTAGACCTAATCGCATGCATGCATGCTGACATGCACGCATCGATCCGTGCCGCACGGTTGCCGACACGACATGCACACCGCACGCACACATCGTTTTGCACGGTCTCTCCGCAGCATCGTTTCACGCGTCGCAGGCATACGTGTCGGTGGCAGAACGGGAAGGCTGCACGCTCGCGTCCATATGTCGAGGCATCGGTTCAGTTGTGGGAGGCAGGCAGCCACCAACGCAGAGCACGCAGAAGGGGGAGGCAGGCAGCCACCAACGCAGAGCACGCAGAAGGGGGAGGCAGGCAGCCACCAACACAGAGCACTGATACGTCCATTTTGCATCATGCTTTTATATCAATATTTATTGCATTATGGGTTGTTATTACACATTATGTCACAATACTTATGGCTATTCTCTCTTATTTTACAAGGTTTATCATGAAGAGGGGGAGTGCCGGCAGCTGGGATTCTGGCTGGAAAAGGAGCAAATATTGGAAACCTATTCTGCACAGCTCCAAAAGTCCTGCAACTCCACGAAAGTTATTTTTGGATTTAATTAGAATTATTGGGCAAAGAAAGTACCGGAGGGGGCCCACACCCTGGCTAGGAGGGTGGGGCGCCCCCCTACTGGGCACGCCCCCTGTCTCCTGGGCCCCCTGGTGGCCCTCCGGTGCCCGACTTCTGCTATATGAAGTCTCTCGTCCTGGAAAAAAATCATAAGCAAGCTCACGAGATGAAACTCCGCCGCCACGAGGCGGAACCTTGGCGGAACCAATCTAAGGCTCCGGCGGAGCTGTTCTGCCGGGGAAACTTCCCTCCGGAAGGGGGAAATCATCACCATCATCATCACCAATGATCCTCTCATCGAGAGGGGGTCAATCTCCATCAACATCTTCACCAGCACCATCTCCTCTCCAAACCCTAGTTCATCTCTTGTATCCAATCTTGTATCGAAACCACAAATTGGTACCTGTGGGTTGCTAGTAGTGTTGATTACTCCTTGTAGTTGATGCTAGTTGGTTTATTTGGTGGAAGATCATATGTTCAGATCCTTAATGCATATTAATACTCCTCTGATTGTGAACATGAATATGCTTTGTGAGTAGTTCCGTTTGTTCCTGAGGACATGGGTGAAGTCTTGCTATTAGTAGTCATGTGAATTTGGTATTCATTCGATATTTTGATGAGATGTGTGTTGTATCTCCTCTAGTGGTGTTATGTGAACGTCGACTACATGACACTTCACCATTATTTGGGCCTAGAGGAAGGCATTGGGAAGTAATAAGTAGATGATGAGTTGCTAGAGTGACAGAAGGTTAAACCCTAGTTTATGCGTTGCTTCGTAAGGGGCTGATTTGGATCCATATGTTTCATGCTATGGTTAGGTTTACCTTAATACTTCTTTTGTAGTTGCGGATGCTTGCAATAGGGGTTAATTATAAGTGGGATGCTTGTCCAAGTAAGGGCAGTACTCAAGCACTGGTCCACCCACATATCAAACTATCAAAGTACCGAACGCGAATCATATGAGCGTGATGAAACTAGCATGACGATAATTCCCATGTGTCCTCGGGAGCGCTTTTGTTATTATAAGAAATTGTACAGGCTTGTCCTTTGCTACAGAAAGGATTGGGCCACCTTGCTGCACCTTATTTACTTTCATTACTTGTTACCTGTTACAAATTATCTTATCACAAAACTATCTGTTACCTACAATTTCAGTGCTTGCAGAGAATACCTTACTGAAAACCGCTTGTCATTTCCTTATGCTCCTCATTGGGTTCGACACTCTTACTTATTGAAAGGACTATGATAGATACCCTATACTTGTAGGTCATCAAGCACACAGAGAACGTAGAGCATGCTCGCATCGATTCACGTTCACACATTGGTTCACGCACGCTCGCATGATTCACGATCGCATCGGTTCACGCACGCACTAAGTCACGACTACGCTGTTTCCGCGTGCTCTTCGTCTCCCCCGGCTATTGAGACCGCCCTTCATTGCCTCTTCTTCTACAGATCCATCTGCGCCTCCGCCTTCTCTTCTTCCCCCAAAAGCCAAAGCAAACACTCAGCAAAGCGAGCAAGATGCAGTTCAACGGACCGACGTTCCAAGAGCCGCCCGCTGTGCCGGAATGGAGGTACCCCGCCAACGTCGTCATCGAGGCATCGCTCCGCATGTGGGTGTTCTCACGCTGGAGGGGTAGCACTGAGCTTGCACAGCGGTTCCTCCGTGCCGGCTTCCACCACCTCCAAGCGGGCTCGCTTCCATGTTCAACCTCGTGGAGCAGCGTCCCCATGCCAACTCTCCAGTGGTAGGGCTCATCGTCCACTTCACCAACAGGTTCGATGCCTACTACCTACTCGGCAAGGTGTATTGGTGTGGGTGTGAGTTCATCGCATTCACCACCTATAACATCTTCACCGACTTTGAGAGCGTCTTCCCCGCTCGCAACCACATGCACAGCCTCCCGTACTACCTCGACGAGAACGGCCTTGAGGAGGAGCAGTACTGAAGCTGGTGGCGAAGAAGATGGTGAAGCCGGGGGTTAAGGTGAAGATGATGGTGAGTTTGGTGTGTGTGTGTTGCCTGAGCTAGCTACCCTATCTATGTAAGGTTAATTATCTATTGGTATCATGTTATATGTAAGAACTTGTGTTGCCCTAGAAACCCTATGTAAGTTAAGTTATGTGTGTTATATTAATGCTTTGTTATGTTTGTATTTTGTTTGTCCCAAATTTAGACACGGCTAATTGATGTGGGCAAAATTAACCAAACTAACTAAAAATAATGTGTTTATAGATGCCTTCTAAAAATAAGAACATATTGTACACGGCTTTGGTTTGGGAGCTCTGTATTTTTTTAGGTATTCCAAGAATACTTTGGTTTCTAGAAATATTGAAGTATCAAATACTTTGAGATGTTTGGCTTTAGTCAAAAGTGTAGTTTTATATACTTTAATATGTAGAAAACTACACTATTTTTGAAGTATATAAAAAAGAGGGTTGGACCTCATTTTCCAATACTGAAGTGCGCTAGGCATAATAATACTGCGATTTGCAAATACTTTGATTCTAAAATTACTTCACCGCCAAACTAAGCCAGGTTGTGAGCAAGCAAAACAAAAGCACATACGGTGAAGAGAAATCAAATCAAAAAAAATGAAGGGACCCATAAAGGAAAGCCAAAAAAAATTCCTCAATGAAATAGAAGAGATTGGGCAATAAAATTAATGAAAAATCAATCAGAAACAAAAAAGAACAAAGCAATCGTTCCTAAACAAAAAAAGAAACATCGCTTGTTTCTGGGCCTCATTTATCCTTTGTGGGCCTATTGCAGCTTGATTCTCTTTGGGCCCGTGAAGTAGGGTTTTTTTCTAGCAGAACTGATGAACTCGAGGACAAAAGTTTGGCAAGTGCGAGAGAGAAGAGATGAACTTGATGTATATCCCTTGTACTACTCGAGTACTGCTTACTGTCATCTGACGAGCTAGGGTGTGATCCAACACTCGAGGTTATTAGCTAACAAAATAATCCTATCACTGAACTGGTAGTTGTCTTCTGCCGAAACTGAAAGTGTCGAAACATAACAGTAAATTGCATACATTCGGAGATCGACAGTTGCACTAAACAGAGTTGCATTTGAGATAAACAAACTTGGATTGCTAAACAGTGGCAACAACAGTAGACAAACATCTCTAACGAGAGATGGCCATCAAGTAAAAAATTCCTAGAGCAAGTATTCCTAAAGCTATCAGATTGGATTGCTTCTTCAACTCAATCAGTTGCTTGAAGTTCTTGTTCATCTTCTTCGATTCCGTCTTCATTTCGACATCTACCACCGTCGGGTATTCCAGACGCACTGCTGCTGCCAGAGTGGCACTGTCATGGGGTAGATTGAACTCGCGGATTGCATTCCCCCTCGAATCTAGCAAGCCCAACCCTTGAAGCCTCTAGATGTAAGCATCCATCCACTCGAAATGGTGGCATTTCTTCATGATCTAAAAACGAAATCACATAACCTAAATCCCAAATCTGACAGATTTTTTGAGAAATTAGAGATAAAGGATGCGAGGAAAACTCGGATCTAACCTGCCCAGCCGGCTTGCTCTCGCATTTGACGAACTCGTGCCCAAAGTTCCCATTCTTCTCCTCCTTCGAAGTCAACCGCTTTAGTGGCGCAGTCCATGGGCAGTCAGTGCATCGCGTCTTCAGCACTGGACCATACAGCAGCCACATGGAATGGGGGGGGGGGCTGACGAGGAGGTTGACATATCGCCAGAGAGGAAGAAACAGAGGAATTGCTTGAGAGGAAGAATAACGAGAAGATGGGGAAATAAACAGAGGAACTGCTCGAGATCTGCTCGATGCCTTTGTTTGTCAGATGGAGAAGAGGAGAAGGGGAAGCTATATTGACGATTTGCCACATTGTATTTTGCAGTTTGAATATTTGAACCAACTCATAACACTGACATGTGGTGGTCATGTGCGAAAAATACAATTTCATATGTAAAGTGGGGCAGATCGTAAAAGGGAATGCAGTAGCCAATCAGGATGCGTCACACGGATCGCGCATGCCTGCCCCCACATCTGACGGGTGGTGTTTGGCGCTTGGTAGGATCCGACGGCGGACGTTCGACGCTAGGGTTTGGAGCATTTCTGCGGAGTTATGAGCCAGTCAACGGGGTTATTAGGGTCTGGCCAGATTTCAAATGGCCATAACTAAATTAGAAAAAATCGCAAAAATATAAAAAAACATAGTTCGTCCGTTTATGAGACCTAGTTACCATAAAAATATAAACTCGGTATAGGGGTGTTTTTATGAAAAATCATTTTTTGAAGTGATCTGTCGAAATCAAGTTCAAATGTTTTTAAAAAATTCAAAAAAAAATCAAAATGTTGTAATTCTTGCGCACATAGCCGTCATATGTGACAAGGTTATGAGAAAAATAATATAAAGTTGGTGTAGGTCATTTTCATGAAAAAAAGGCTTCACACAAATGAGCTATCACCTATGAACATGTTGAGAGTTTGTAGAATAGGGAGAGAGGGTTTAGGGTTTGAAAAAAAATCAAAATAATTCAAAAAAAAACAGAAAAATCTCCATAGCTTCATTTTTGAGTGAATAAGAAGGATCTGAACTTACCTTTTCATTTTCATATCTAAAACATGTTATTTGACGGTTTTGAATTAAAAGCATATTTTTTCAAAAATATGTAGTAATATGAATATTAATCAATAAATAGTGAGACTTCATTTTTACCCTATATATATGGAACAAGTGTTAATAAAAATATATATGCCTCATTTAGACAAGGTCAAAAAAAACTTGATTTCAAATAGGGATGTTTACCCTAGCTTTCGAGCTCGTTTCTAGCACATTTCTCATTCAGACTGTTCACCTATGAATATTGGACTTCAAATGCTCGATCAAATACACCGCACAGAGCAATGAACCTCCAATGTTCAACTTCAACTTTGGCTTGAATCCAAATTTTGGCCCAAATTCAAATATTGATTTAAATTCAAATTTTGATGGAAATTTGAATTTTGACTCAAATAAGAAACCAAAGTAGAAGCAACATTATTACAACTGATAAGTTTTCACAGTAGCTCAAATCTACAAAGTTTTAAGATGCCAACATCTTAATACAAATCTACCAAGTTTTAAGCGATTGAATCGCCCTCAAAATGACAACACAAACATTTCCCAACAACTTAATTCAAATTTTCGACTTGCTCCTCGTGTTTGCAGCTGGCTTCACGATCTTGCTCCCGGTTTCCCTAGTTGAGATGCTCTTTTCTTTCAGACTCTTGTTCCTTTTGATCTTTACTTGGGGTTTTCCCCATGGAGGTGCTGATGGAATAGTTCCACTCGCCGAGCACTTGACGACCATTTGACGGTCATCTATGGGTTCAGTAATCTTTAAAGGCACAATTGGAAAAATTACCCCCTCCTCTTCCTCTCTTATAGCTTCAAAACCATCAAAGGCCATGGTTTCAAAATCTTCTGCTTCTTCATCTCTTGGCCTTTTCTCCCTAGAGCTGGTAAATAAAATTATAAGCCATAGGCAAAAAGAGAACAAATGCAAACAAAAGGGTAGCTGCATTCTACAAATGCAAACGCATACCAATATGCTTCATTTGCTGCTGTATTCTCCACTGCTTCATTTGCCGCTGCATTCTCCACTGCATCTTCAGTCTCCATTGTTGTTGCATTCTCCTTTGCATCTTCAGTCTCCATTGCTGCTGCATTCTCCTTAGAATTGGCTGTTGTCCATCTTTCCTCCTCTCCAAATGATGCATCCACTGCATTGGTACAAAGCCTAGCAATATGCCCTAGAACTCCACATTTTTTGCAAGCACGCTTCTTTGGTAGACGACCCTCCTCACTCGCTCTAATCCTCTGGTTCCTTGGTCTTCCTGGTGGTCTAGTAATGACAGGAGCATGGAGTTTGAACCCTGGATCTACTATGTTCCATTGATCTTTCCCCAAGAGTGCAGTCACATTGTCAGCATAAGCAGCCATAAATTTGGCAACAGAGAAATACTCAGAGCAATATTGATCAACTTCACCATCTGCACCCCGATAACGGTCATCAGATGTAGGGCATGTATGCATGGCTTCCCACAGATCTGCCATTGCCTACAAGTACATTCTCTAGTACTTAGGTTCACAGGATACCTCCATACCCTATTTTTAGTGTCAGTATAGGTAACCTCTCCCTCATATGTACCAAATCAAATACATTTCATCTTCAGTCCTCTTGCCTTCAAGTGCAATGCCTTAATTAGTGATGGGAGCATTTGATGACCAGCATATTGTGTTTGTGCAATTCTTTTGTGAAGAGCCATCTTTATCATGATCATCTGCCTCATCTTGTCAAATGCTTGCCACAACAAGAGCCCTTTCACTGACTTGAACTTTGAATTGAAGCATTCTTCAAGGTTACTAGTCACATAATCTACTTTGCATATTTCGTTGAATTTGCTTCTTGACCACACCTTGCCATGATGTGCATCCATGTACTCCTGCACAAGAGGATTTTGAGCATACAACACTCTCAAATGGTGTTCATGCTTCCTTTTGTTGCATGTGTATGATGTTGGCCATAAGTTCTCATCATAAACTTTACCTTTGAACTTCTTTTTGAAATTATGTGCTAGGTGCCGCATACATTCCCAATGCTCCACTCCATGGAATACAATTTCTACTACACTCTCTAAACCCTTGCAAGCATCTGTGTGTATAGCTAAACCTGGGGGTGTGCCTATAATGTTGCGCAACTGCTGCAGAAACCAGACCCAACTTTCCTCAGACTCTGCCTCCACCACACCAAATGCAACTGGGAATAGCCAGTTGTGTCCATCAACTGCAGAAGCTGCTACTAGGTGTCATCTCCATCTTCCAGTCAAATGTGTAGCACCGACAGCCAAATAGGGCCTGCAACCATCTAGAAACCCCTGCCAGCAAGCCTTGAAACAAACAAAAGCCCTTCTGAAGCACTCCTTCTCAAATGACTTCCCTTTTATTTTGAATGGAACTGTATGCTTGTCAATCTCTACAACACTCCATGTACTTGCCATCTCCACTTCAGCTTTGAAAGTGTAAAGCAGCTGAAAACTGTCATTCCATTAACCATTAATTCTGTCAAGAGCTTTTTCCCTAGCATTAAAAATTCTCATGTAAGGAATTTCTATCTTGTACTTCTCAAAAAGCTTCCCATGGAGTGTTGTTGGACCAAGTCCAGGTTCTTCTCTTAGCCAATCCAATATAGCATCTGCCACCCACCTAGTTTTTGCTAGCTTAGTTTTGGCCTTCCCCCTCCCCCTCCAGGTGGACAGGTGTGCTTGTGTGGGTTTTTCTTTATCTGAAACAAAATAAAAGGGTAAAAAACTGTTAAGAAACCTTACTCAATGATATGAAATTAAATTACTAACTGAACTTGGATTACCTGAATGTATTTGCTCTTTCTCATACGAGATGCATGCAACTTCCACCTACACCTAGGATATAGACAAAAAACGGTGAACCTTGCTGGCTCACTCCTTTTAATATTATAGGTGTTTTCAGATATAATGCACCATGTTGTCACTGCATTCCAACAGTCCACCATTGATTGGAAAATGGTACCTACACTAAGCTCAGGTTTTTCCCTGTTCCACTCAATTGTTGGCATGTCATCACCATCGTATTCATCCTTGATTAAGTTGTCCATGTTCTCCACCTTCTCCTCATCGTTAGTGTCATCAAACCTAGCTTGGCTGATGGGCTCCTCCGTATATTCATCATCCACTGCTTGTTGACTGGCTACATCGACCAGTTCAGGAAACATCATCTCGTCTTCATCATCATTTGTAGGCATTGCCTCGTCAGGTTCTGCATCTTCTTCTACACCAACTACAGAAGGTACATGAGAAGCAGCGGCTGAATCAGAACCATAATTGGCAGCAGGCATGTTGTGGCTCCATGAACCACTTGCTTTACTTGGTGTCGACCTATAAGGAGTGCCGGGGTGCTGGCTATTAGCATAGACAGATGATGTCTAAACTCCCTTCCCCTTCGCCCGTTCTGCATGTGGCTGAAGCACATCAATTTGGAGTTTACCGAATCGGCAGCCAGCAATCCCAGCAAAAAGCAACGGCATATGATCGTCGCAAGTTAGTGGGAGAAATATTTGCTCGTCACTGCTGAAGTAATTCAGTTCAACAACATCGGCATCACTCCAGAGATAGGTGTTTCGGAGCTCAGCTCGCAAATCTTTGAAAGATATGATGGTTTCTACCACTTTGGGATAGAAAAATGATGAAATCAAATGCAGTTTAGTACCACGCAGCACACTAGTTTCCATTCTAATCACGAGCCGGAAAGCCAGTGCGGGATCAATCCTATTTTGTTGAAACAAAGGCTTCAGTTAGCCGGGTAAAATCGAGCACAAATTCGAACGATTCAAGCAAACAGAAGTCAAATATGGCCTACAATACAACTTAGAACGTCAATTCGGGAGGAAACCATGCTTACCTAGGTTTAATCCATGAATTATCTGCCGCAGATTCGACCCAATCCTCTCCATGGTCGACTGCCTTCCAGGTGTGCTCACTCAACATGGCTATGTAATCCTAGATGGGGAGGTGGGCTATATCTGGCGGAGATGTGGTGTCGCCGACGAACGGAATAGGGTATAGGGTGGAGGAAACAACTGCAGTGGACGCGGCACAACGCAGGTGGAGGGGGCGGGGCGGGGCGGTGCAATGCGGCATGTCTAGATCTGTTTCAGATTCAGACAAGCTGCCCAATATGTGTCTCCTTGCGGTCCCACCCGCCAGCAAGCAATGGTCAGACAAAGACTCGGCCCCACTCATCAGCAATTAACGGTCAAGACGGCAAACGCCCATTATGAGCATTTGTGACAGTTTTAGCTAAGGAAGAGGGGAAAAGTGAGCAAAAGTTTGGAGCATGGGGAAAAGTGAGCACAACTCAGGAAGCAGGGGCACTAATTTAAATACCCCTAAAATGTTATTTTTGGATTTTAAATTTTTTTAATTTCATTAATTGTTGCGCGCGCAATGTTTCGTTGGATATTTATGTAATACAAATTTATATTGAAATTGTATTTAATCTGACTAGAAATTTAGGGATAAAAGTATTTTGGATCCCATCAAAATGTGGGAAAATTTATTGAATTCTGTTTTGAACGTTGGTTGAAATTATTAATCGTTGTCCTAGCTAGAAAATGGGTTGTACTTTTAACAAACTATAAATGGGCTGTAGTAAATTCCATTAGAATTCAAAAATGGGTTGTCCATTCTTACAAATCAAAAATGGGTTGTCCACCAAATAAGTTCTCTGCCACACACTTGTGGGCCTACTAAGTTGACCCGTCCCCTAAAAAAGTAAGTTGACGCGTATGCAAGGCTTTGTCAACTTATAGTCAACACACGGTTCTAGCAGCAGTGGCCGTTGGATGTCCATCCAACGAATGTCGTGCTTCTTCTTCAATCTCGGATACTCTAGCATCAGCCGCCCAAAAAATGATTCCTCCCCCTAACATCTGGGGTGCACCGTTTCGAGGGCTGACCTGTGGGCCTACTAAGTTGACGCGTACCAAGGGCTTTGTCAACTTAGTCAATATAAACAATTCTAGCTGCAGTGACCGTGCGATGTCCATCCAACGGTGGTCGTGCTTCTTCAACCTCTGGTCTTCTTGCTCCAGCCGCCCAAAGCAGCGCCAATCGTGCTGCCTGCTCCTGCCTCCCATGGACGGCTGTGCTGCTGCGGAGCTCACTACCCCTACTACTCCCACCGCTGCTAGGTCATCCCTCCACTCACCCACACCCCCTGTTATTCTGCGGCGACAGTGACCTCACACCAAAGCCGAACCAGTGAACCCTCGTACTCCTATCCACATGGGCATCCACTGACGCGTCTTCCCGGGCTCCGTGTCATCCCCTTCCTAGGCCTCGCTATCTCCCACCGCCCTGGTGCTCTCGGCGCGGCGTGGTCAACATGGTCAAGGAACGACTTCCATCGGATGTGGACTGTACGTGGAGAGGCTGACAACTGGGTCCACGGTTGCACACAAGGAAATGCATCCTTATTACACGCAAAATAATGATTCCTCCACCTGACATCTGGGACCCACCGAAAGGGCCTCTGTATTTCGTGAAAAAAACATTCCCCCCGCTGACAGATTGGACCCACCAGCTATATCTTCGCACGCAAGGAAGTGCCTCCTTATTACGCACAAAAAAATGAATACTCTCCCTGCTAGCTGGGACCCAGCATAGTGGGAGGCTGGCTTGTGGGCCTACTAAGTTGACGGGGACGGAGGGTTTTGTCAACTTAGTCAATATGAACAATTCTAGCTCAAGTGGTTGTACGATGTCCATCCAACGACCGTAGTGCTTCTTCAACCTCTCGTCTTCTTGCTCTAGTCGCCCATAGTAGCGCCGGTCGTGCCGCTTTCTCCTGCCTCCCGCGGCCGGCTGTGCTGCCACGGAGGCCTCAATGTCCCCTACTACTCCCATCGCTGGCCAGGCCATCCCTCCACTCATCCACACCCCCTGTCATTCTACGGCGACGGCAGCCTCACACCGCAACCGTACCAGTGAACCCTTGTACTCCTCTCCACGTGGGCATCCACTATCGCATCTTCCCCGGCTCCACGTCATACCCTTCCTAGGCCTCGCCATCGTCCATCGCACTGGTGCTCTCGGCGCGGCGTGGTCAATGTGGTCAAGGAACAACTTCCATCGGAAGAGTACTGTACGTGGAGAGGCTGACAGTTGGGTCCACGACGTAGCAAGGAAGTGCCTCCTTATTATGCGCAAAATAATGATTCCTCCACCTGACAACAGGGACCCACTGGACAGGCCACCGTATTTCGTGAAAAAAACATTTACCCCCTGACTGCTGGATCCACCAGCTACATCTTCGCACGCAAGGAAGTGCCTGACAGTCGGGATCCACCTGGTCGAAGCGTATGTAGCATTGTCATTCTGGTCGCAAGCATGTACTTACATACTGGTCGATGTAGAGGCGCCCACGTGTCATAGTAGAGGTGCGCACGTGTCGTAGTAGAGGCGTGCACGTAGCATGTACACGTATACAGCGGCCAGGGTGCAAGAAAGTACGACCACGTATGTACATACGGGCGGGGTCTCGAACGCCTACTCGCGCATACATACGGCCAAGGATCGTGTACATGGCTGGGTCGGAACGGAGAAACTGTATCGTCGTCGTGTTCATGAGGAGTCAACCGGTGGGTCGGAACGAAATGCGTCGTCGTGTTCATCGGGAGGGCTTGGACGGAACAGCCGATGGAAACGAGGTCTGGCGTATCGCAGAATGGAGCAAACGACCTTGTGTTCGACCGGCCACGATCAAAACAGGATCTTGTTCAACCGGAGGGGTCTGGCATACCGCAAAATAGAGGAAACGGACTTCTGTTGGACCTCCTACGGTCGAAACGGGGTCCTATTGATCGGGAGGGGTGTGGCGTACCGCAAAACGGAGGAAACGGACTTGTGTTGGAGCACTACGGTCGAAACGGGGGTCCTATTCATCGGGAGGGGTGTGGCGTACCGCAAAACAGGACTCCACGAATAATGTTCATCTCCACCATCGACCTCCTCCAGCCTCCACGGGCTACTATTCATCCACTGTTGACCTCCTCCAGCCTCCACCTTCGACTGTTCATCCATGAGCTCCTATTCATCCAGCCTCCACTGTGCGCTCCTCCACCGGCTACTGTTCAACCTGCCCTCTCCATGGGTTCCTGTTCAGCCACCCCTCCATGGGCTATTGTTCATCCAGCCCTCCACCGGCCACTGTTCAACCAACCCTCCATAGGGTCCTATTCATCCACCCGCAACCGGCTCGATCGGGGTCCTGTTCATCCAGCGGCAATGGCTTATACTACCACGTGGTCCTGTTCATCCAACCCCCCACCGGGAACTATTCATCCACTCCCCAACAATGCTCACTGTTCATCCAGAGGCAGCATCGATCGGCTTTAGTTAGCAGTAGTAGCGAAGGAATCGCTCGATCGGTTCAGTTAACAACCATTGATCGATCGCTTGGGTTCAGTAACGCGCAGCCTGCAGTGCAATCGCTTGGGTTCAGTAGGCGAATGCCTCGCTCGGGTTCAGTTAGAGCCCAATGCCTCGCACCCACACGCGTACGTGTATGAGAGAAACGCGCATCACTCGGCCCCCGACCACCCACCGTAACCGGGAACACCCCGATATTTTCTTGGCCCTCACTTCTACCACGGTTTTTTCCGTCATGGATGGCCCAAAGAATGTCATGCCGCTGCGTCTCCGGCGCGTCCAGGACGAAAAGCCCATTTTCTGTCATGATTTTTTGTCATAGAAGTAGGAGCCCACCACATCTATGATGATACCTGGTTTTATCACAATTATCGTCATAGAAGTGTCAAAAGTATGACAGAAAAAAATTCGTTTGGCCCAAAATGTCAGGGATGTGTCTTTTTTTGTAGTGGTTGCACCGGGTTGAGAGAGATCTTGATGGCACTTTCATTGTCACACCAAAGAGGCCCTTCATCACAAATGACACGGTAATCCTTTAAAGTTTGCCTCATTCATAGAAGTTGAGCACAACAACTACCAACGGCCACATACTTCGCTTTGGTGGACGAGAGAGACGCACAACTTTGCTTCTTCGAATACCAACTCACCAAAGAGCAACCAAGAAATTGGCACCCTCCGGAGGTTGACTTCCTATCCACTTTGTCTCCCGCCCAATCCGAGTCAGAATATCCCAAAAGGTTGAAGTTGGCTCCTCTTGGGTACCATAAGCCAAAGTTTGGGGTATGAGCCAAATATTGAAAGATTCGCTTGACCACCACATAGTGGCTTTCCTTAGGTGCGGCTTGAAACCGTGCATAAATTCCCACACTCAACATGATATCCGGTCTAGATGCACAAAGGTAAAGCAAGGAGCCAATCATGGAGCGATATACCTTTTGATCCATCGCATTTGACGGGCATTGGAGTGGAAGCCGGCTTGACATCACTTAGCTTGAATCTCTTGAGCATGTCTTGAGTGTGTTTGGATTGATTGATGAAGGTTCCTTCTCTTCTTTGCTTGATTTTGAACCCGAGAAAGAACTTTAACTCTCCCATCATAGACATCTTCAACTTCGAGGTCATGAGAGCAGAAAATTCCTCATTGAAAGCTTTGTTAGGGGAACCAAAGATAATATCATCAACATATAGTTCGCATACAAACAACTCCGCTTTGACCTTCTTAGTAAAAAGAGTGGGGTCGATTTTCCCAATTTCAAACCCACGATCTTGCAACAACTCGGTTAGGTGCTCATACCACGCACGTGGGGCTTTTTTAAGGCCATAGAGTGCCTTATCGAGTTGGTACACATGATTGGGGAACTCAGAATCCTCAAACCCTCGGGGTTGTTTGACATAAACCTACTCATTAATAGGACCATTAAGAAAAGCTCTCTTCACATCCATTTGTTGCAACTTGAAGTTATGATGAGAAGCATAAGCAATCAACAAACGAATAGATTCACGGCGAGCAACGGGAGCAAAGGTTTCACCGTAGTCGATACCCTCGACTTGGGAATAGCCTTGTGCTACCAAACGAGCCTTGTTGCGAATGATAATTCCATGAGAATCTTGCTTGTTCTTGAATATCCACTTGGTTCCAATGACATTATGGTTCGCCGTTGGCCTTGTCACCAATCTCCACACCTTGTTGTGCTCGAAGTTGTTGAGTTCTTCATGCATGGCATTGAGCCAAGCCGGATCCTCGAGCGCCTCATAGACCTTTTGGGGTTCAACACAAGAAACAAACACGTGATGTTCACAATAGTTTGCCAATTGTCTACAAGTGCTTACCCCTTTTCTCAAACTTCCAAGAACATTCTTCATAAAATGATCTTTGGTAGTGAGCTTGGAAGCAATCTTGGCGGCATGATGTTCCAATTCCTCCTCAAGAGAAAGTTGAGGAGCAGAAATTTGATCATCTTGAGCGTCGTCTTGAGCTTGTTCTTGATCCCGATCTTGCTCTTGATCTTGAACTAGCTCGGGAGGGGGAACTTGACCTTGGGCATCAATTGGTGGTTCACCACCATCTTGAGGTTGATCTTGCCCTTGATCTTGTTCACTTGGTTGAGGGCCTTCACCTTATTCTTCGGAAGCGTGTGGGTCTTGGGTTGGTGATGGCTCTACTTGAATGGAACTTTGTCCTTCTCCTTCGGCCACAAGGGGTTCCTCAATGGGTAGGATATGACCAGCACCCATTCTTCTTATGGCTTGGGGAGGAATTTCATCACCTACATCACAAGTACCACTTTGCTTCACTTGGGAGCCGTTATTCTCGTCAAACTCCACGTTACACGTCTCCTCAATGAGTCCCTTGGACTTGTCAAGGACACGGTAAGCATGAGAGTTTGTAGTGTAACCAACAAATATGCCCTCATGAGCTCTAGCCTCAAATTTAGACAAAACGAACACCTTTCTTGAGAATGAAACACTTACAACCGAACATCCGGAAGTACTCGAGGTTGGGCTTGTTACTGGTAAGTATCTCATATGGAGTCTTGTTCAAGCCCTTGCAGAGATAGAGCCGATTTGATGCATGACAAGCGGTGTTGATGGCTTCGGCCCAAAAGTTGTAGGGAGACTTCAACTCCGCCATCATGGTCCTTGTCGCGTCCATCAACATCTGGTTCTTCCTCTCCGCCACACCATTTTGTTGAGGGGTGTAAGGTGCGGAATATTGATGCTTGATCCCCTCATCACCAAGAAACTCATCCAAGGTGTAGTTCTTGAACTCGGTGCCATTGTCACTTATTATTGTCAAGATCTTTGCATTGTGTTGAGGTTGAGCTTCATTTGCAAAGTCGATGACGGTTTGTTGTGTCTCACTCTTCCTCTTGAAGAAATATACCCAAGTGTATCTTGAATAATCATCCACAATCACCAAGCAATACTTTCTACCCCCAAGACTATCAAAGGATGGAGGCCCAAAGAGGTCCAAGTGAAGGAGCTCCAAGGGTCTCTTCGAGTAGATGATAGTCGTGGGAGGGTGAGCTTTCTCATGTAGCTTTCCTTCGATACAAGCATTGCAAGCACAATCTTTGTCAAAACTAACATTTCTTAGTCCACGGACATGGTCCCCCTTGAGAAGACCTTGCAAAGATCTCATACTGACGTGGGCTAAACGGCAATGCCAAAGCCATCCCACGTCAGCTTTAGCCACTAGGCATGTCGCGGTCTTAGTGGGTCGCTCCGAAAAGTTAATCACATAAAGACCGTTCTCGACATGCCCAACAAAGGCTACTTTAAGAGTCTTGCTCCACAAGAGGGCCACGGTATCAATATCAAATAAAGTGGCAAAGCCCATGATTGCAAGTTGACGAACGGAAAGTAAATTGTATGCAAGGGACTCAACAAGCATGACTTTCTCGATCATGAGATCATGAGAAATGACAACCTTGCCAAGACCCAATTCCTTAGAAGACGAGGCATCACCCCACTAGACATTGGTGGGCATAGACGAGACCTTGTGCACGTACACCACCAAGTCCTTGCTTCCGATCATATGATTTGTGGCTCCACTATCGAACAACCATGATCCCCCACCGGAAGCAAACACCTACAAGAGATCAATGCCTAGTTTTAGGTACCCATTTAGTAATGGGTCCTTTTATGTTAGTAACAAGGTTCTTAGGAACCCAAATAGACCATTCAATCTACTCATAAGGAGAACCACCAAATTTGGCATAAACATGCCCATCACTAGCACGACATAGCACATAAGAAGGGTTAAAGTCGCCGTCTTTGTTGGAAGGACTGGCAATGCCCTTCTTGACACCACCACCCTTCACATTGTTATTCTTCTTCTCCTTAGGAGCACCCTCTCCCTCCTTCACAAAAGTTTACTTGATAGGAAGAGGTTGTTTGGCCTTGTCATTCTTCTTCTTGTTCTTGGACTTGGGTGCAAACCTAATTCCCTCCTTACCCACAACTTCCTTTTGATTGCTCAAAAGATCGTTGTGGTTCTTCTCACCTTGTATGCAAGACACAAGGCCTTTCTCAAGTTGCTCCTTTAACTTGGCATTCTCCTCCACAAGATTCACATGCTCACAACACGGGTTAGTAGCATTTGCATGATCAACTAAGACCATATGAGGAAAAGTGGCTTTCTCCTTGGTGAGATTCACTTGGAGTTGATCATTAGACTCCTTGAGGCTAGTATGAGCACCCTTCAAGACCTTGTGAGACTTTTCAAGTATATAAAACTCCTCCTTGAGTCTAGCATGGTCAACCCCAAGTTTAGCCTTCTCGAAATTGAGCACACGAGATACAACAAGAGCATGATCAAGATCTTTCTTTAATTTAGCATGATCATCATTGTGTGACTCCTTGAGAGCCAAACGATGACCACACTCTTCCTCAAGCGCATTAGAGAGATCCGATATCTCATCGACATAGTCACGACTATGACCTTCCATCTTAGAGATGGTTTCTTCGTGAGCCTCGATCATGTCATTGGCTTCACCAAGTTGTTCCAAGAGAGCAACAAAGTGCTTCTTGGATTTACCCTTGAGCTTACTCATAAAGGACTCAAATTCATTTACTTCCTCATTAGACCCCTCACTTTCATCAATGCAATCTGTCAAGGAAGGATTAGAAGTGATGGTAGTTTTGATGTTGGGGGTTACCTTGTTGGTGGCTTTGGCCATGAGGCACTTGGCGGTGATGTTCTCATTGGGTGAGTCGAAGAGGGACACCCATGGAGTTGTGGCAATGACAACAAAGGCCATGGCCATCGTCTCATCGTCTTCATCATCATCATCATCATCATCATCATCATTGTACTCCTCTTGTGCAACCAACCCATTGGGAGGAGTCTTCTTGGTGAAGTTGTTCTTGTTGGGGAAGGACTTGGCTTTGTCTTTTGGGATAAGCTTTCCACCATTGTCTTCCCGCTTCTCCTATGGGCACTCGGCAACAAAGTGGCTCACATTGCCACAATTATATCATGTCCTCACACGTTGCTTGCCCTTGGTGCCACTTGAGTTGTTCTTGTTGAAGTTGGGACTTGAGTTCTTCTTGCTCCAAAATTGCCTTGAAGCAAGAGCCATGTGCTCATGGTAATCATATTTTGTATCTTCGGGGTTACTCTCCTCTTCCCCCTCTTCATCCTCTTCCTCCATACTAGCCTTGGCCTTTAAAGTGGGGTTGGGTTTCTTCGCCCGTTAGCGCATCACCACATTGTCGGCGGTCTTGTCCAAGATTTTCATAGCAACAAAGTCATCCAACACTTCACTTGAGGACAAGGTATGGAAGTCCGGCCTTTGACGAATGGCGTATGACAAGGACTTATGGTAGGGCATCATGGCCTTGAGAAACTTGCGCTTGATCTAGTTGTCATCTGTATCCTTGCTCCCATGATCTCGGAGTGAGACCGCGAGAGTGATTAATATCCGGTAGACCTCACGAGATTCTTCATCTTCATTCATCGCAAACTCATCAGCTTCATCTTGCACCACTTCATAGTTGGAGCGTTGAATGCTTGTGCTTCCCTTGTAAATGGAAACAACATGTTGCCATACTTCCTTGGCCACGGTGAAAGGTCGGAGATGCGCAATATCTTCGGGTGGAATTGCATCTTGAATGATGAAGAGAGCGGACTCATTGAATTGATGATCCGCGGCTTCTCTAGGAGTGAGGTTGCTTGGGTCATGCGGGTAGAAACCTTGCTTAGTAATTCTCCAGAGATTAGTAGAACTATGATTTAAATGACGTTTAAAACGATATAAGCAAGAAGCAAAATCCTCATTTTTCACAAACTTAGGAGGAGGACCAACATGATTCAAATGAGTGGAGGGAACCGGTCCTCCATAAGTAAAAGGTGGTTCAACATGGGCAAAGATGTCGTTTCCACTTCTACCACTAGGCAAAGGAACTTTATCACTAGAAGCTTCCCCCTTATCGGAGGTAGCATCCTTCACCTTGTTAGTGGGATCGACCACTTCCAACGATGCGGTGGATAATTTAAGATCATCAAGAAACTCCTTGAACATGCCTTTGACCTCGGTCGTCATGGAATTTTTCAATGTGTACAAAATCCCATTGAATTCCTCACGAGAGACCAAGGATCCCCCATCGGCCGTAGATGAGGATGGATTCACACCAAGGTGCTCCTCCTAACCGTCTATGGTGTCAACCATACTCTTCGGACGGTAAAGTACTTAATAAAGAGATGATGCTCTAATACCAATTGAAAGGATCGATATAGTTGACTAGAGAGGGGGGGTGAATAGGCAACTAACAATTTTTAGCTTTTCTTTACCAAATTAAACTTTGCGTCAAAGTAGGTTCTCTAGATATGCAACTAGGTGAGCAACCTATATGATGCAACAACAACAAGCACACAAGCAAGCAAGGGATACAACACAATATAAGATTGCACAAGTAAAGGTGAGAGATAACCAAGAGTGGATTCAGTGGAGACGAGGATGTGTTACCGAAGTTCCTTCACTTTGAGAGCAAGTACGTCTCTATTGGAGCGGTGTGGAGGCACAATGCTCCCCAAGAAGCCACTAGGGCCACCATATTCTCCTAGTGCCCTCACACAATGTGAGATGTCATGATTCCACTATTGGTGACCTTGGAGGCGGCAACCGGACCTTTATAAACAAGGTTGGGGCAATCTCCACAACTTAATTGAAGGCTCCCAATGACACCATGAAGCTTCATCACAATGGAATATGGCTCCGAGGTGACCTCAACCGTCTAGGGTGCTCAAACACCCAAGAGTAACAAGATCCGCAAGGGATTAGTGGGGGAATCAAATTTCTCTTGTTGGAAGTGTAGATCATGGCCTTCTCAACCAATCCCTAGAGAATCAACAAGTTTGATTGACTAGGGAGAGAGATCGGGTGAAAATGGAGCTTTGAACAACAATGGAGCTTGGGGATGGAAGAGGTAGTCAACTCGGAGAAGAAGACCCCCCTTATATAGTGAGAGGAAAGATCCAATCGTTGCCCACTTACTCAGCCCGTGACATGCGGTACTACCGCACAGGCCTTTGGTACTACCGCAAGGCACTATGGTACTACCGCTTGCACGGCAGGAGCCAGACAAGCCCCTGTTGCGTTAAAGCAACGAGCGATAGAACCGCCGAATCAGTACTACCGCGCGTCCTTGCGGTACTACCGCAAGGCAGGGTTTGTCTAGGCTGGGAAGGCATGGACTAATAAAATTACATCCGTGGTGACATCTGCTGAGTTTCGATCCATGCAAAAATCCGACACGGTACTACCGCATGCAAGGAGCGGTACTACCGCGTAGGGCGCGGATGTAAAAATTTACATCTGCCCCTACTTTCGCACGTATTACTGTGCTGGGATAGAGGCCAGGGTACTACCGCGCCTGAGGAGCGGTACTACCGCCTTGCATGGTACTAGCGCGTCCCTGGCCGTACTACCGTGGGCCACTGCGGTACTACTGCTCCCTTGAGCAGTACTATCGCGTGCCACAGTACAATACCACTTGGAGTCCTTCATTTTGCAAAGACATGGATAAACGGTCGGTGCTCCAAAGAAGCAAAGGAAAGGTGGTGCAAAGGAATAGACGTGTACGTGTTGATTCCACCCTAACCTTTCCGACGCGGACCACCTCTTAATAGTACAGCTTTCCTACGACTCAAATCCACCGAAAAGAAACGTAGAGAAACACCGTCTTCACTTAGGCTCCGAGGGGCACCAAATCGTCTTGTGCCTAGACATGAGATACCTGAAATGCTTAATGACACGATTAGTCCGCAAATGCGTTGTCATCAATCACCAAAACTACATAGGAAGAAATATGCCCTTACACCAAGCACTGACCCATATGGTCTCTACAAATTGCTGTGACTGCTCCCCTTCCCCCATTCCGTGAGAGACCCCCATCAACATGAAGTTTTTCCACTCCCGGGGGTGGAGCTTTCCATATGTTTGGACCCCTTTGCACTGGCAGTTCATGCACTCCTCGCTTCTCAGTCACCGACACCTAAAGGGCATTAAGTCCAGGAATAAAACTTTTAACAAAACCATGAGTTGTGTGTGGACTTTGAAGGATCCCTTCATGTATTGCTTTATGTCGAGCCACCCATATTGCCCACATCGTGACTATAAGTTTAATCATGCTCGCATGTGGCAGGTCATCAAGTAATGTGAATAGCCACTGCCTTGCATTAGGGTTCGTTCCTGCTTGAACATAATCAACCACATCATTATCACCCAACGCCCAGACACACCGAGCGATAGTACAGTCCATAAGAGAATGCCTCCAGAATCTTGCATCCCACATAACTAACACTTGTCCCCGTCGGCCATGTTTCGTTTATGTCGTACATCCTCAGTGGGGATCGAGTGTTTGGCTAGTCTCCACAAGAAGTTTTGAATCTTCCCAGGCACTTGGACCGACCAAAGAGTAGTCCAAGATTTTGCTTCTGTCTCAAAATCAGAAGTCCCCGCATTCCCTTCAAGCCAGTTTTCTCTTCTACGCTTTGTTTCCACCAACATGCGGTAAGCTGATCGCACTGAGTAAACGCCATTCCGCTCAAAGTTCCAAGCCCAGAAATCAGTCATCCGACGTGTGCATGGAGGAATTCCCAGAATTACATTGGAATCAGCCGCCACGAAGCATTGATCCAGAACCTCCCTCTTCCATGTTGCATTATTTCTATCAATTAGTTCACTGACCATAGTCGGTGGGTTGACCGCTAGACAAGCAATAGGTCTCATTGTTGCCTTTCTTGGGATCCAATTTTCTGCCCAGATCCTTGTCGTTGTCCCGTCGCCTATCAGTTTGATCATCCGCCAATGTCAGAGCTTTATTTGTCCATATGAATTTCGCAAGCAGACGTCACAATTATGGGCCTAGGCCCATGTATTTGTATGACGTTGTAGGGGCCTCCCTTTTGCGCCTTAAGCGCCAAGATGTCCGTATAGTGTGTGCTAGATCCTTCGTGGGCCGTGGGCCGCCCTCTCGCGTGTCTGCCTACTTGCTCACTAGCTCCCTTCGCCGCTTTTACCTCTCAATATTACTATCGCTGCTCTCTCGATTGAGCAAAAAAATGGTTAACGGTTTTTTTAGTTAATTTTTTGTAAATATTGGTGAAATTAAAAAAATCATGCATATTGAAAAATCTTCACAAATTTTGAAAAATGTCCATGAATTTCTAGTGTTAAAAAATTGAAAATGTTTATTTCCACCGTGAGGGCTTCCTACTGATTAGGTAGTATCCGGCGCATAGGCGCCAAATAAAAGATCATGACGCCGCTATACCTGTAAAATTATGGTCACATTGCTGCCTACAGAAATGAAAACCTTTTGGCCAATAATGCAAGGGCTTACGTAAGAGATTTGCTACCTTCAGCCCATGTTTAAGGTCAGCACTGTAATGACGATTGATACATGAGTTTTTCCTGTCAGGCTAACAGGACATTTGCAGCAAGTTCAGTAGAAAAAACAGGACATTTGCAGATGAAAGACTGTGGAGCCAACCAGTGATTTGATTAGACATTACAAGGCTGATGCAAAAGCTCAGCGACCTTTATCTATTCCCGGAATCGTGGCCAGCAACTTGACACGAGACCACTCAGAAAGAAAAAGAAAAGGCACTCAAAGCAGCAGCTGAAACAGTAGGTCGGGCTACTGTTCGGTGAGAATTTACAGGTCTGGAGAAGCCGCATTTCAGACGAGATTCACCGGAGAACTGTTACAAAACGGAGCCTGAGCGGTCATGTCCGTCCGTTCTGAGTTGTGACGCCCATGCCCGATTCCTCCGCTGCTGCGCCGTGAGACCCGCGAGAGCGGTGGCGCCACTGTGCTGCCTGATCGGCCAACAGAGCCGGACGCGAAACCTCGTGAGATCTTTGACAGGTGCTCCGACCCGCCCTGTGTAGTCCTCGAGAATACAGTGATGAAAAAAGCGAAAGTGATGGGTGGACTTCCTGCGATGGATCAACTCGTTGGCTTGGCCGGGCGAAGCGGACCATGGCTCAATCAGTGGATGCAACTGAATCAGCAGATGGTCGTTTGTTGCTCGTGCCAGGTGGTTGGGTACTGGCGAGCTACGAGCAGAGTTTCCACAATGCTGCCGTGGCTTGTACTCCGCCGGGTTGATCTTCCGACTCCGCGTCCGTTGAAACAGCAATGCCTTTGACACCTGGAAAGCTCTTTCAGCGAGAAGACAATGAACTAGGCGAAAGTGCCGTTCTGCTGCAATCGCAAATGCACTCATGATGAACAGTAAACCCCGAAAAATAGTATACAAGAGAACCAAGAAATCCTCAATTTTTAGCAAAATATAACAATTAGGCTTACTTAACTTTAGATCATTATTATGTTTGCAAAACAATAACAATAATTAGAAGAAAATCATATGTACTAGAGAGGGCCCATTGGCGATAGTCGGTGCATACAGCCCGCCTATAATTTTAGGGTCATAGAAAATTTAGGCCCATAACCGAGGGTGTGCGTTCGTATGGGTCGGGCCATTAACGGTGGCATCCGATTTTGTTTTCTTATTTCTGGTTTTCTATTTTTCGGCTGTGTTTCTTATGTTTATTTATCTTAATATATGTTTTTTAGGTTTTTGGATGGTCATTTATTTTACTTTGTTTTTCAGTTTTTCCAATTTATATTTACTTTTATTCCTTATTTTTATTTTTATTTACAAATACATCCCATTGTGTACAAATGGACTTTTCAAATACAAGATGAACATTTTCAAAATAGATGATACTTTCCAATAAAAATACATACTAGTTTAACAATAGACGTTACTTGTTTTTTAGAAATATTGAACCTTCGCAAATTTTTAAACTTCTTGTTAACAATATTTTAAAACGTTTAGAAAAATCCTAAAGCTATTGGGACGCATATGATGGCCCAAACACCAAAGCTATATGGGGGTTCCCCCTATTTGACGCTAACTGCGTCAAAATGTCGAGCATACGC
>NC_041383.1:662022030-662033330 GCF_002162155.2 Triticum dicoccoides | reverse complement strand
GGTTTTGTTTTGTTTTTCTGTTTCATTTGTTTTTTCCGTTTTCCTGTTTCTTTTTCTTCTTTCTTTTATTTTTTTCTGTCTTCTTTTTCCGTTTTTTGTTTCTTTTGAAAATTGTTCAGAAAGTTCAAAATTTGTTCGTGTTTCAAAAAATGTTCAAAATGTTCGTGTTTAAAAAATTGTTCATAAATTATGAAAATGTTCACACTATTCAAAAAAATGTTTGGGCATTTCAGAAAATGTTCTTGTTTTATAAAAAATATTTGGGACGTTTTTGTTCAAATTTTCAAAAATTGTTCCTGTTTTCAAAAAAATGTCCACAATTTCCAAAAATTGTTCATATTTTAATTTTTCCAGGAGTTTCGAAATATGTTCCAGATAAAAAATTGTTCACAAGTTAAAAAAATCGTGTTTGCATTTTTTGTTCAGTAATTTCAAAATATGTTCACGTTTCAAAATTTCGATTTGTAATTTCAAAAAATGTTCCTGTTTCAAAAAAATTGTTCATGATTTTCAAAAAATCTTCCCCTTTTCAAAATTTGTTTACAATTTCAAAAAAATCATCTGTTTTACAAAAATGTTCCCATTTTCAAAATTTGTTCACAATTTCAGGAAATTTTTTGTGTTTCAGCATACGCTCTCTTTTTAAAAAAAATGCTCAAAATTCATAAAATTGTTCATGATTTATAATTTTTGAAGGAATTTCAGAAATTGTTAATGGTTTTCAACCTTTTGTTTGCATTTGAAAAAAATGTCCCAATGTTTCAAAAAAAATGGTCGAGTTAAAAAATATGTTCTTCTACTACAAATAATGTTCAGATATTTTCAAAATATGTCGAAATTGTAAATTTGGTCATATAATTTAGAAACTATTTACATAGGCACATGAACCTGACATAGATAAGCAACACCATAATCAGGAATGTTACTGCTGGATATTTACACAATTTTGACATACAAGATAGGTGCTGGTACATATACAAACCTGCTGGAATAAATATAAAAGGATCACATATAATTGATAATTATAAAAGGATCACATATAATGAATGTGTGTGGACTGTTAGATATTTACACAATTTTGACATATGTTTAGATAACCCACTCATGACTGACCAAATAACAACAAGATCCTACACATTCAACAGATGCAACAGCAAGAACTAACCACTACAAGATCCTATTCAACAGCAAGTTCAAGATGCAACAACAAAAACTAACAACTACAAGAACAGAAAGTTTCAGCTGCTTACCCTGATGGCCTCGGCCTCTTGGAGTCTTGGGTCGATGGAGAAGCCGCCGGTCACCTGGGATGGGGAAGAGGAGCACTTGCCATTGCCATCCCCACCATCCTGTTCCTGTTGTCCTGCACTTGCAGCCGCCTTGCCCGGCCTTGAGGTGAAGGAGGAGTCGAGGAGGCGGGGTCGCGAGGAGGCAAGGAGCAGGAGACGACGACGAGACCAGATGAGCTGATGAGGTGCCGGACTGCCGGCCGGTGCCTTGATGCGAAGGAGGACGAGGCGACGTCGCGAGGCGAGGAGCAGGGCTACAGGAGATGGCGACGGGATTAAGGGTCAATGGGGAGAGGCGGATGAGGCGCCCGGATGGGGAAGGGCGGCCGGATGAGGCGCTGCCGCGCTGGCCGGTGCCGCCCGCGGCCCACCGCCGGTGGTGGTGGTTTGGTGGATCTGGTGATGGGGAGAGGAGGCGGCCAGATTGGGGTAATAGGGAGAGGCGGCTGCGGCTGCTAGTCGGGAGAACGGGGAGGAAAGGAGTGGAGAGGTGAGTTGGTTAGGGTTTCTTCTTTATATATTCACTTGGATGTTTGACTGACAGGTGGGGTCCCGGGTATCCATGGAGCCAGTTTGCCCCCCATCCTCGCCCCGCTAGCTTCTCGGGTACCCGCCCCGTTATACCCATGGGGGGATTTTGATCCCCATCACCGCTTCTTAGCGCGTAAATCCCCACGGATACCCGGCCCCACAGAGAAAATTGCCATTTTGAATGCCGGCATGCATGCAATGCATGCAGTAACTGACGCCTCAACATGCAGAAATGGAAGCAGTAATTGTTGCCTTTTTTATTGTTCCCATGCCCTACACTCGATGATTGCTTGATATGGCTACTTTGATGTCCGGCTACTGTTGCAATAATTTAGTCATCCTTACAGTACCAAGTGATACGTGGCAGCTGATAGCAGTTTATTTCATGTAAAAAAAGATACTAGCAGTTTATTTCAACCGCACTTGATAATGTTTTTTTTCTTGATGCTCACGTTGTGTGACATAGCGTCCCCTTCTCAACTGGGACAGTGGATAACTGATGTTTGTTATCCTTAGTCGCCTAGCTAACTACATCCATCAACATTATTATGTGTAATAATTTCCATGGCATGTCACGACACACAGTTATCTATGTTTTCTTCTCTGAACAATATGGAGTAGTCTCTACACATTAGCACTTATATTTGATGCCGGTGAAATATTATTTCATATATTCCAGCTATTACACTCACATTATTAGTTGAACTTTTTCTTTCTTAATTCATCACATCTCTAAAATTTGCCAAGAATTTCCGCGGCAATCTAGTATTTAGGAACGGGTGTGTAGTTTGTCTCAAAAAAAAGGAACGGGGGAGTAGATGATTCCTCATACGTCCCTGCGTAAACACTAAGAGACATGTAGTTATGAAATATTATTATTGCAACCTAACGTTTATTTTGTCAAGTTAGCAACTTAACGGTTTGACAAATTTAATAAATTAAAAAACTTTTTCTAATAAAAACATCTCAAGTCAGGCTGTTAGATTAATATTGGATATTCCTTTTTTATTTTAATAAATGTATCTTCAAAAATCTTGTATCATTGTAGAGTTTTTCAAGAAAAAATATTTTGGTATTTATGAATAGACGACACACCAGCCAATACTTGCATACATGTAAGAAATGCCTTTTTCAATTCATATTGTAGAGTACATCCTAACAATCAATGTCTGAAGCCAAATTCGTCAATTTTTAAAAAACATGAATAAGATACCATGCTAACTTTCGACAAGGGAAATATATTAATATCAAAATGATACCAATTACACCCAGCTTCTGCAACAACATAATATTCAGAGCAAGTCTAGACATCACATATGCACACAACCAAAAAATAAAGAAGAAGAGAAAGGAAAACAAAGACCCCGTCGAAACAAAGAGAGGTTCGTAGCAGCAAGAGCACCATCAGTGGTGGAACACCTAGACTCCGAAAAAGATTATCCAAAAACAACAACTTCGGGTAGGTTACAGTGCACAAACACCATAATCGTTCAGTCCAACCGTCATTATCAGATCCTGGGTTTTTCACCCTAGAGAAGGTCTAGTCTCCAAACAATGCCTTCAGCAAGGGAACGACTAGGAAACCGCCATTGCCAGGTACAACCATAAAGATCGGCCTAAGGGTGTTCACCCCGGAAAAACTAAGACCGCTAAGAACGAAGTCTGCCAGTGTCAACGTCCCCACTCACCGAGAACACTACTGCAAAAACACTGATCATCCGACACACATACTTCTCCCGATCCACTGCGAGGATTTTCAGGAAACTTCACTAAGTCTCGACCCGACTCGAGCATGCGAGATGGAAACTCCCGAGCCAAGCCGGTCTTCTTCAAACACGAATGCCATGATCCTTTCCATCAACACCTTGGAAAACGCAGCAATGAAGGCGCCAAGGCGGACCCAAGGTGTATTGGGGTTGCCACTAGCCATAGGAACATGGTCATCACATCGCCATCCACGATGAACGTGTTGTTGACCCGGTGCCTAGATCCAAGCATGACCACATGCCACTTAAGTGAATTGTCATCCTTGTACCTGACTGAAGCAGCCCGCGATGAGGGCATGGGCACCATCAAGACGCCCTGGGCGTCGTCTCTTTCACAGATACACCCGCCCTCACCGTCCGCAATGGCGCCATCATGCTGGGCGGAGGGCAGATCGAACAGAGCATCTAGGTGCGCACTCGGACAGCCGCGCCCATAGATTCAAGACGGCAGTGGAATCCGGGTCGCAGAGTAGGGCGCGTGAGCGGTCAACCGCGTCCAAATGCGGGCAACAACAACACGACCATGCCTCTGGGACGACTCCAGACGGTAGACTTCCACGATTTAGCGAACGCAAATCACATCGAACCCTGCAACGGCGATAAAGAACAATGGGGACAAAGAAGGAAGCGTCAAAACATGGGATACCCCACCACCATCATCCGTCGATGGCCTCATCCGGCGGCGGCGCGGTGAGCAAGGTGTTGTGTAAGGCGGGTTTTTTGGGTAGCGGCGGGGGTGTGCAGGGCGTCCCCTAGGTTCTTTCTTCTAGCTAAAGTCAGATGCCATGCTAATGACATGGGTTTATGTAAGATGTATGACGTGGATAGTTACCTAACTAATTATGATGTGCAAAGATGTATGACATGTGAAAGTGCATTATATCGACTAGAGGGGGGGGTGAATAGGCGATTTTTATGAATTCTTCACTGAGGAATTTGCCGGTGAGGAAATTCCTTAGCGAAGAACTACTAGTAGTGGAATAAGTACTCAGGCGTAAGCATAACAGGATACATGCATAGTCATCATGATGAAATGAAGACAAGCACAGAGTACAGGAAGCGTAAACACAGGATAACACAAGATGAAGACAAACAGGCTAAAGAAATTGAACTGAGGAAATTGAGAAAGTCTTCAGTCAAAGTCTTCAAACACAGATATGAACAATCACTCAACACAGTAATGAAGAAATGAAAGAGTTGAGGAAATAGAACCAGTAAGGTTGGTGAAGACAATGATTTGGTAGACCAGTTCCAACTGCTGTCTCAATTGTATGTCTAGTTGGAGCGGCTAAGTATTTAAACTCGAGGACACACAGTCCCGGACACCCAGTCGCTGAGCACGCAGCTCAGGACACCAAGTCCTCACCGTATTCTCCTTGAACTAAGGTCACACAGATCTCGTCCAATCACTCGTGGTAAGTCTTCAGGCGACTTCCAAACCTTCACAGACTCGGTCACTCGGCGATCCACAATTCCTCTTGGATGCTCTAGACCATGACGCCTAACCGTCTGGAAGAAGCACAGTCTTCAAAGGTAACAAGCGTCGGATCCACGCAGGATCAATCTCTGCAGTGATGCTCAATCACTTTGGGGTTTGTAGGTGTTTGGGTTTGGGTTTTTCCTCACTCGATGGTTTTCGCTCAAAGTCCTCGGAGGATGGGTTGCTCTCAAATGATAAGTGTCAGTTTCTCTCGGAGCGGCCAACCAGCTAGTGGTTGTAGGGGGCGGCTATTTATAGCCTAGGGAGCAGCCCGACATGATAAGACATAAATGCCCTTGTCTGATATGACCGTTAGGTGGATAAGATATTTTGGGACAGCCGGCGCGTAGCACAGCAACGGTCGGAAATTTGACTCTCAAATTCCTCAGGGCTATCATGTTCCTCACTGTGTAGGCAATCCGCACTGGCGAATTCCTAACTCCTCAGTCAGAACAAATTCCTCAGCGACCAGAAGAACTTTGTCTCTGTCACTGAAGAAATTGACTGAACTGTATGAGATTTCCAAAGGCTTCACTCGAAGGGTTTGGTAGGTGTAGGATTTTGAGTTGAGCATCACTTGGAAATTTTTCCTTAGTATTTCCTCGACTCCCTTTAACAGTACGGTGTTTCCTATGACTCAAGAAAGAGAAAAACAAAACTATGAAAACGAAAATCTTCAAGCTTCATATTCCTCGCATGAATATCAAGTCCTCACGGACACACCAATTTCTTCACTTTCAAAGTCTTCATGAAAGTCTTCAGGAATACCAAAATCTTCAGTCGAAGATATTCATTTTTAGGGGTCGACTTTCTCTGTAAATATCAAACTCCTCATAGACTTATAGACCTTTGTACACTCACAAACGCATTAGTCCCTTAACCTATAAGTCTTCAATACACCAAAATCACTAAGGGGCACTAGATGCACTTACAATCTCCCCCTTTTTGGTGATTGATGACAATATAGGTTAAGTTTTCAACAGGGTTAAACATATGAAGTGTAGGTACTGATATTAAGGAATTTGATTGCAAGATATAGAAGAACTCCCCCTGAAGATGTGCATAGTGAGGAAATTGCTTTTGAAGCAATGCACACTTGAATAGTTAAATCATGGAGATCTCCCCCTATATCTTGTAATTCATACACGCATTTGACATATAATATGAAGAATTTGAAATGCATGATGAAATATGGTGCCTGATGAAATTCAGCATGCGTGCAATAATATTAATGAGGAACAAGCATGCACAATAATGTATCAAGAGTATCAAAGCACAGTGCATCAAAAGTATCAGGGCACCATCGGGTTTAAGTTTACAACTCGATCCAATAAAGTTTCAGAAGAACGAGAGTTGTAACTTAGAAAAAAACGCCCATATAATAGACCCAATTGAAGACTAACTCAAATTTCTCCCCCTTTGTCATTGAATGACCAAAAGGATCGAAACTGAGGACTAACGCCCCTGAAGAATATCAAGTTGATGGAGGAGCGCCAGCGTTGTCGAGGTCGGTAGTCGTAGTAGGGCCTGCCGCAGTGTCATCCAAATCTTCATTTTCATCAGTGTCACGCGATGAAGAATAGGAGTTGGCCACCAAGGAAGGAACCTTGACCTTCTTGAATTTCTTCGGTGGAGGTGCAGACCAGTCAAATTCTTCCTTGAGACGCATATTCTTCAGATCTGCAGCGCTATAGACATGTGATAGAACAGCCCAGGTAAGGCTGAAGGTTTCATGGAGGTAGTATTGGTTTTTCTTCACTGCATTGTGTGTTGATGTCATGTTGTGAAGAATTGAACCAAACTGACGCTTGACCCATTTATGATTGCGATCAATCTTCTGATGAAGACCGAGGAGTAACTCACGATCAGTCATCACCCTGGGAGTTGTGGCTTGAGGATTTTGCTTGGCGGCAGAGTCATGTGTGGCAGAGTCATCATTGGTGGAGTAGGATGCAGCCTTGTGAAATTGACCATCCAATGGACGAATGCCTTCATCTATCACAGCAGTTGCCTTGCCTTTGTCATCAGCTGAGGAATATGTCCGTTTGAGGACTTCAATCGGAGGCAAGTAGCTGCCATGGTTCAGAGTGTCAGCTTTGTAATTTAGTGAAGCCATTGTCCTGATGAATCTCATAATCCATGGTGCATAAGGCTTCAGCTCAAATGGTGACATAGCAATATTCGCCAGAGTCCTCATAAAGAAATCATGGAAGTTGACGGGAACGCCATGAATGATATTGAAAAGCATATTCTTCATGATGCCAACGACTTCCTCATCATTTGAGTCGTGGCCTTTGATAGGACTCATTGTCTTCGTCAGAATGCGATAGACAGTCCGAGGCACATATAGTAATTCCTTGACAAGGAATTTGGTTCGAGGGGCCTGCCCTGGCTTTAAAGGCTTCATCAGCACTTGCATGTAATGATTTGAAAGTTTAGGTTCACTGTAGACGCAACGAGCACCGTCAAGGGGAGGACTGAGTGGTAAGACACGAAGCAATTCAGTAGCTGGTGCCTTGTAATGAGTATTTTCAGACATCCAGTCCAGCACCCATGAATTCACATCGTCAGAATTTCCTATGATGTGCAACGTTGCATAGAATTGAAGAATGAGTTCTTCATTCCAATCACAGATGTCAGTGCAGAAATTTAGCAATCCAGCATCATGAAGAACACTAAGGACTGGCTCGAAGCAAGGCAGAGACTCCATGTCCACATGAGGAATGTGTTCATGATCGAAGACTTTGTCTTTGTTAAACAGTACTGAGGAATAGAAATTGGCTTGACTAGCAGTCCAGAAACGCCTCTTCCTTATGCGAGCAGAGTCATAGGGGTTGTAGTCAGTGAAGAACACATGCTTGCTGAAGAAATCTTCAGCCTTGAACTTTTGCTTCTTTGAGAATGGATTCGTTGGCTTGGGCATTGGTGTGTCAGTGAGTTGCATCACAACCTCAGGAATTGCAATCTCAGGTTCTTCAGGTTGAGGAATTTCTGGTTCCTCTTCAGTTGCAGTCTGCGTGTTCAAAGGATCAGCAACAACAATTTCTTCAGCACTAGCGGCTGGAATGTCTTCATGCACAGACGAGGTGGGATGAGTTTCTTCAGAGCCCATTTGAACAGTTGGTGCAGGGGACTGAGGTATTTGTTGAAGTGGGGTGAAGAGTGGGGAATTGGGGTGCTGACTTTCCCAAAAGTCATCATTCATCATGGGCGTTGTGCAGCCAATGTCCACATCTTCATCTTCATTTTCTTCAACGCCAACCTCTTCAGCTGTGAACTGAGACATTGGCGAGGAAGCAACATTCGTTGAAGGGATCGTATCCACTTCAATTTCTTCATCAACCTGCTCTGACGAAGCAGCAGATTGAGGTTCTTCATCAGATCCGCTAGGGATCACATATTCCTCATCAAAAGGAACAAGGTCCTTTGATGACAATGGTGGAAATTGGAACAGCATCAATTGGATTTTCAATAGAGCTTGTCATAGGCTTCATCCTCTTTGGAATTGAAGATTCTGAAGCACTGGATGCTTTCCTTTTCTTCACTGCAGCTCGCTCTGCAGCCTTGGTCTTCCTCACATCTGATGCAGATGGAAGAATAGGAGTTGGGGCAGGCGCTGGAGGAGCTGAGGAATCTGGTTGAATTTCCTCAGGCGCAACTGATGTAGTTGCCCTGACTTCTTCAGTTTCATCAGGCGCACCACTGGTGGATGCCCTGACAATTTCTTCAGCGGCTGGAATGGAGTCATCATCCCTGGAACTAGCATTTTCTTCAGCAGCCTGAATGTCATCAGCGGTGCTGGCATGTTCTTCATTTGGTTGAGCAGAAGCTTCAGCTTGAGGAATTTCTTGTTGCGATGGGGCTGCAACAGTTGTGAATTTCTTAGTCAGTTTCACAAACCTGACTTTGGCTCCTTGCCAATCAGCATAATAAGCATTGAAATCATTGCTGAGGGCTTTGATTTCAGCTTGGATCTTTAAGAGTTCATCAGTTGTCATATTGACAATGTGTTTCTTCAGGAACTTCTCCTTTCTGAACTGAGCCTTTTTGATCTACCTAGCCTTCTCAAATTTCCATTTCTCTTCAGAGATGAAATGGGTCAGCATGTGACTTTGACCAGGAGACAAATTGAAATCAGGCATAGGAGTATCTGGATCCTTGTGCCAGAGATCAATGTACTCGAGAATCACCCTTGGATCCAAAAGCAGTGGCACAGGTGTGCCTTCGGCTCTAGCGGCCCTTTCTTGTCTATCTCTGATGATTTCTACAAGTTCATCATCATCAGCTTCATCGTCAGATGGCACTTGGAAGGCAACATGTTTCTTCTTCGGACTGGGCCGAGGACCTCGACCAGCCGTTGCCTTAGTCTTCAGTAGAGTGGGGCCTGATGAAGATTTTGGTGCAGCTGAGGAACTTGCTGGGGCACCAGAGGCAATAGAGATGCCTGTAGTCCTTTGGCACGTGGCCAGATGTACAGGTGTTGAGGACTTTGCCGGAGCAGCTGAGGACTTTGAAGGAGCAGGAGCTGAGGACTTTGGAGGAGCAGGAGCAGCATGAGTAACTGGCCGTGAGGGCTTTGAAGAATCTGGCCGTGAGGGCTTTGAAGATTCTAGCCGTGAGGGCATTGCTGAGGAACTTGGCCGTGAGGGCATAGTTGGTGAAGCACTTGGCTTTTGAGCGGGCTTCTTTGCCATAGATTTTCTAGGCTTAACAGAGGCCTCAGTGGCAGCAGCAGCAGCAGAGTCTTCATTGAATTTCCTCACTGCTTCTTTGGCTTGTCTCGCCAACTTGGCTTGGCGTTTGGCCCATTCTTCAGGAAAATCCTCACCACGCTTGATGCTGGTGGGGTCAGCTTCTTGGCCAGGTGCCAATGGAGCTCTTGGGCATGGAGGTTTAAGTGCGAATTTCTTCATATACTTTGGAGTCACATATCTGTACTCCCTCCATTCTCTTGCCCATCTCCGTTCAATCTTCTGTATGCGCACCTTGCGCTGGTTTTTATTTTCTTTTCCTTACTTAGCCTCATCAGGTGTGCAATAATCAGCATAGATGGCCTCAGGTATTTCAAAAGCAGTCATGACCTCAGGCTTCTTTCCTCCTTTCTGCGGCTTCTTACCGTCTGCTATATTCTTCAGATGAGGTATTTGAATAATCGAATTCTCTGAAGAAGTATGCAACTTTTCTTCGAGGAACGCTGCAAATGAGTTAAGTTGATGAGAACCTAGTGATTCAGCAGCGGACATGAGTACCTGTGAACAGAGTATAGTTGCAAGAAATTTGGAGAGGTCATATGCGTTCTCAGAAGGTTTTTTCAAAAAGAACAAGTTTGAGGAATTTGACCAGATGAGCCTTGAAGAATTCCACTAAGCGTTCTTTGTCTTAGGTTCCAGAGTTGTATAGATCGAGGATCCACACAATTGAGGAATCTTGAAGAAAAATGATGCTTAGAGAAACGAATCAAGAACAGATGACTAGTGAGGTGTTTTGTGTGTGAGGATTTGAAGAATAAAACACCTTTGAAGATTTTGTAGTGAAATTTTGAATCAAAAGAGGTAGTAAAAGTAACTTTTAATTACCCTTGATGAAGAACACGACGAACTGAGAAGTAGAACAGTGAAGTTCGTCGGTGTAGATCTTCACGCCCTAACTCGGCGGAGGAAGACAGCTACGGCGGCGGCGGAGTGAAGATTTCCGCGGTTGGTGCGAGTACGACGGCGACGAGGTCGAGGCAGTGAAGCTCTTCCTCACCGGCGATGATGGAGTAGTGGCGGCGCTAGGGTTTGAGAAGCTCGAGCGAGAGAGAGAGCGGTCGAGCGGAGTAAAGGAAGTGAGGAAGGGGTGAGGGGGTATTTATAGTCGCAGTGAAAAACTATTCGCCCGAAGATTTAGGACGAACGTGCCCCTGACCCTTCTCATTCGCTTGACATGTGTCACCCACGTACTGAAAAGTGGAGATCGTGTTAGATCGTGGGTGAATAGATAAGTCTATCGTGGGATACGGGACGATTTGAGCGGTAAAACTGAAAATTTGGATAAGATAAGTTTTTAAGTTCCGTTCGCAATTTCTTCAGCTGACAAGGACACAGTGAAGATTTTGAACGAGTTTCAAATAGAACGCACATGAAGAATTTGTGAATAGATTGGGTTGAGTATAGCATAGAGGGGGAAGGGTCCGATCACATTCACTTAGCAGAAAATGCAACTTGAAGAAATAGCCATAAGTGAATGTTGTAG
>NC_041383.1:661902588-662021742 GCF_002162155.2 Triticum dicoccoides | reverse complement strand
TAGCCAATGAAGAAAAACATCGGAACCAGTGAAGATTTTGCAAAGTTGAAGAATTTGAAAAACTGAAGAATTTCAAAAACTGAGGAATTTCAAAAATGAAGATTTTCAACTTTGGTGGCGGCGTGACCCATCGTATAAGAATGATGATTTCAGACACCGCGTACAATTGTCGTAGGGTTCTGAGAATCAAATTCTTCATTAATTTCTTCACACTTAGAGTGTTATTCTTCATTGTTTGAAGAAAAATGTTTCTTCATGTGTTGCACATCTAAGTCATCAATTTTGCATAAGTGTCAGGATGTGTGTCTTTTTCAAAGAACATTCGAGGATTCTAAGATATTTAGCTCACACCGCAACTTGCTAAATCTCTTCTCATCCAAGGGCTTTGTGAAGATATCGGCTAGTTGTTCTTCAGTCTTCACGTGCTCGATGGAGATGTCGCCCTTCAACACATGATCACGAAGAAAATGATGATGAATCTGAATGTGCTTTGTCTTAGAGTGCTGAACTGGGTTGTGAGCAATCTTGATGGCACTCTCATTGTCACAGAGGAGAGGCACATTCTTCACGTTGACGCCATAGTCCTTGAGGGTTTGCTTCATCCATAGCAATTGAGCACAACAAGAACCAGCAGCAATGTATTCAGCTTCAGCAGTAGACAGTGATACGTAGTTCTGTTTCTTCGAGGACCAACAGACCAAAGATCGTCCGAGGAAATGACAGGTACCAGATGTTGACTTGCGGTCCACATGATCACCAGCATAGTCAGAGTCAGAGTATCCAATGAGATCAAAAGTAGAGCCCTTGGGGTACCATAATCCTAGTGTCGGTGTGTGAGCTAGATATCAAAGAATATGCTTCACAGCCTTATGGTGTGATTCCTTTGGTGCAGCTTGAAATCGGGCACACATGCAAACACTAAGCATTATATCTAGCCTAGATGCACATAAGTACAATAAGGAACCAATCATGGAGCGGTATACCTTGTGACCAAAGTCAATACCATTTTCATCAGTGCATAGATGGCCATTTGTGGGCATAGGAATTTTGACGCCTTTGCAATCTTGCATGCCAAATTTCCTCAGAACATCCTTGAGGTATTTCTCCTGAGATATGAATATGCCATTGTGCTGTTGACGAATTTGAAGACCTAAGAAGAATTTCAACTCTCCCATCATAGACATTTGATATTCTTCACTCATCATATAGGCAAATTCATCACTATAACGTTGGTCAGTACAGCCAAAGATAATATCATCAACGTATATTTGGCACACAAACAGTTCACCATCATAAGATTTAGTAAAGAGAGTAGGGTCTAGTGAACCGGGTGTGAAGCCATTCTTCATGAAGAATTCCTTCAAAGTTTCATACCATGCCCGAGGGGCTTGCTTGAGGCCATACAGGGCCTTGTTGAGTCTGAAGACTTTGTCAGGATTCTTTGGATCTTCAAAACCTGAGGGTTGAGCAACATACACTTCTTCCTCAAGCTTACCATTGAGGAATGCACTTTTCACATCCATTTGTTGTAAGATAATATTATGATGGTTAGCATAAGCAAGTAATATGCAAATAGCCTTAAGTCTAGCAACAGGTGCAAAAGTTTCATCGAAATCAATTCCTTCAACCTGTGTGTAGCCTTGAGCTACAAGTCGTGCCTTATTCCTCACCACAAGGCCATTTTAATCTTGCTTGTTGCGGTAGATCCACTTTGTGCCAATGATATTATGCTTGCGAGGATCTGGGCATTTGACCAGTTCCCAGACATTGTTGAGCTCGAACTGATGTAATTCTTCTTGCATGGCCTGAATCCACTCAGGCTCCAGAAATGCTTCATCTACCTTAGTGGGCTCTGTAATAGAGACAAAAGCATAGTGCCCACAAAAGTTAGATAAATGTGAAGCTTTTGAGCATGTGAGAGGACCTGGCGCTCGAATGCCATCGATGATCTTTTCCACTTGCACTTCTTTTGCAATGCGAGGATGAGCTGGTTGTCGTTGAGGAATTTGATCAGCATTTTCTTCAGCACCATTTTCTTCAGCATTCTCATCAGGTGCACCAGCTCGATTTTCTTCATGTTCTGGAATGAATTCTTCAGTAGATTCTTCGGTAGGAATAACATCCTCAGTAGCCTTGAACTTGATAGAATCCTCAGGTGTTGGTCATCTATTACAGAAGGTAGGTGCTCTCTTTGCGAGCCATTAGTTTCATCGAACCGCACATCTACAGTTTCAACAACCTTGTGAAGAACGTTGTTGAAGACTCTGTAGGTGTGCGAGTCCTTTCCGTAACCAAGCATAAAACCTTCATGTGCTTTCGGTGCAAATTTAGAATTGTGATGAGGATCTCTAATCCAACATTTAGCACCGAAGACTTTGAAATAACTCATATTGGGTTTCTTGTCAGTGAGGAGTTCATAGGCTGTCTTCTTGAAGAATTTTTGAAGATATACCCGATTGATGACATGGCATGCACTATCAATTGCCTCAATCCAGAAACGACGAGGCGTCTTGTATTCATCAAGCATAGTGCGAGCCATTTCAGTGAGGGTTCTGTTCTTGCGCTCCACGACGCCATTCTGCTGAGGAGTATAAGGAGCAGATAACTCATGAGTAATACCAAGTTCATCAAGATAGCCATCAAGACTGGAATTCTTGAACTCGGTCCCATTGTCAGTTCTGATGTGCTTGATCTTCACACCAAAGTTGGTTGAAGCCCTCGAGGAAAATCGTTTGAAGATTTCCTGCACTTCATGTTTGTAAGTGACAATGTGTACCCATGTGTAACGAGAATAGTCATCAACAATAACAAAGCCATATAGAGAGGCATCATTTGAAACAGCAGAATAATGATTAGGACCAAAGAGATCCATGTGAAGCAATTCAAATGGACGAGTAGTGGTCATGATAGTCTTCGCTGGATGCTTGGCCTTTGTCATCTTTCCAGCTTCACAAGCTCCGCATAAGTGATCCTTGAGGAATTTGACATTCTCAATGCCAATGACATGCTTCTTCTTCGCAAGCATGTTCAGATTCCTCATGCCAGCGTGACCAAGTCATCGATGCCATAGCCAGCCTTCTGAATCTTTTGCCAGTAAGCACATGGCTGCTGGTGGTCCTGTAGAGAAATCAACAATATACAGATCTCCTCTCCTAAAGCCTTCGAAGACTTTGGAATGGTCAGCTTCCATGATCACAACACAATGATACTTGCCAAAGATAACAACCATATCAAGATCACAAAGCACCGAGACAGACATGAGGTTGTATCCTAAGGACTCGACAAGCATGACTTTGTCCATGTGTCGATCCTTTGAGATCACAACCTTACCTAGACCCAATACCTGACTTTTGCCTTTGTCAGCGAAGATGATATGCTTCAGATGTGATGGTGATAAGGGAGCATCCATCAATAGATTCTTGTCACCAGTCATGTGATTTGTACATCCACTATCGAGAACCCACTCGTTGGCTTTGGGCTGATCATCCTGCAGATGAATTAGTGCAACTTACGATCTCATATACTTCATCAGTGAAGAATATGATATCAAGTTCATCAGATGAATTTCAT
The DNA here is from genome assembly GCF_002162155.2 of Triticum dicoccoides. Lineage (NCBI taxonomy): Eukaryota > Viridiplantae > Streptophyta > Magnoliopsida > Poales > Poaceae > Triticum > Triticum dicoccoides. Next base: position 662,018,172 of record NC_041383.1, on the reverse strand, counting down.
CAAGCAGTAAAACAGATATTTCAGTATGAGGACGTGTGAAATGAAAGTTCATTTCATCATGATTCGCCTGCGTCCTTTCAGGCATTTTTGTCAGGCCCCCAGCAAATTCTTTAGACGTTTAAAGCACGTCTGGAGACCTGACCCTGCATAAGAGATTAGTTCTTTTTCTTCACCACCCACATCTGAAGGGGTGGCAAAGAGTTCATCACTCTGCGAGCACCATATGAGAATGGTGGCATAGAAGCCAATCCATTTCGTTTCACATAAGAGGGGTTAGGGTAAGCATATGAATAAGCAGAGAAATTCTTCGAGGACTTATGAACATAGTGGTTTGAAGAATAATGCGCATATTCATAGCCCTTAGCTCTACCCTGCGAAACAGAAGGGTTAGCATGATGATGATCATATGAGGACTTTGATCCATTTGAGGAATTTGATCCATGTGAAGAATTAGGTCCATATGAAGAATTGGATCTGGGGTTCCTGTTCTTCACAGGTGGTGTCATGAGGACATTCACCTGAAGACTTTCAACATAACTTTTGGGAACCCAGATTTTCTTCATGGGAGAACCGTTCCTGCAGTTAGTGCCAACATATCTAGCAAATACTTCACCATTCTAATTTTTGAACAATTTATATTTGGAGTCAAATGACTCATCAGAAGAATGAGAAGATTCACATGTAAAGCCAGATAAGTTAGATGGATCAACTGGAGGTCCCTTTGCAGCAACCCATGAGGTTTTGGGGTACTGCTCAGGCTTCCAATATGTTCCATCAGCGTTGATTTTCCTCTCAAAGGCAATACCCTCTTTCCTAGGGTTTCTGTTGAGGATCTGCTTTTTGAGCACATCACAGAGAATCTGATGCCATTTGAGGCTTTTGTACATGCCTGTCGAGTACAATTCCTTCACAGCAATGTCCTCAGATGAGGAATTAGATATAGCAGTGGCAGGTGAAGAATTTGTAACAGTTGAAGCATTTGAACATTCAGGTGAAGAATTAGCAGATTCACGTTCAATGCACTTTAAACATGGAGGAATAAATTCTTCCTGAGAAGCGCTGATTTGTTGAGCTAGCAATGAATCGCGCTCCTTCTGAAGATCTTCATAACTCACTCTTAGCTTCTCAAGATCTTGCTTCCTCTGAAGAAGTTCAAGAGAAAGCTTCTCATGATCAGATAAGAGAGCGTTATGATGACCTTGAAGGTCGTCAAACTTGGAATGGAGTCCCTGAAGACTTTCAGCCAAGGCTTTTGACTGATCCATTTCTTCACCCAACATATCATCGCTCTTATTTAGCATGTAATGAACTTTTTCCAAAGTTATTTGTTGTTTAGTGGCAAGGGAAGCAAGTTTAACATAGCTAGGTCCAAATTCATCGCCAGATTCATCATCACTGGATTCGGATAGGTAGCATTCAATTACCTTAGCACTGTTTGCCATAAGGCAGGAGTTGGACGATGATGATTCTGGTTCGAAAGTCATCTCCTTGAGAGATTCCTTGTAATCCTCAAACCAAGGATCATGACGAGTAAGATGTCCATCATAGACCTCAGAGAGACGGTCCCAGATTAGCTTCGCGTGATTGAGATGCATGACGTTCCTGAACTGATTTCGGGACAGACTGGAGCAGATAACATCCTTCGCAGTGAGGTTGAGTAGAGTGTACTTGCGAATGTCATCAGCCTTAGCCATCTTGCATAGATAGGTAAGACCGATCTCGGTGACGGTCCACAGTTTGCTGTCCATAGCCATGCGTCGCTTCTTCATCATGGCCTTCCACCGAGGATACTCATGACCGTCAAAGATGGGGCAGGAAACGTTCCTCAATCCTGCAGTCGACATAACTAAAACTCCAGGTGGTTAAACCAAAATCACACAGAACAAGGGAGTACCTTGCTCTGATACCAATTGCAAGTGTGTTATATCAACTAGAGGGGGGTGAATAGGCGATTTTTATGAATTCTTCACTGAGGAATTTGCCAGTGAGGAAATTCCTTAGCGAAGAACTACTAGCAGCGGAATAAGTACTCAGGCGTAAGCATAACAGGATACAGACATAGTCATCATGATGAAATGAAGACAAGCACAGAGTACAGGAAGCGTAAACACAGGATAACACAAGATGAAGACAAACAGGCTAAAGAAATTGAACTGAGGAAATTGAGAAAGTCTTCAGTCAAAGTCTTCAAACACAGATATGAACAATCACTCAACACAGTAATGAAGAAATGAAAGAGTTGAGGAAATAGAACCAGTAAGGTTGGTGAAGACAATGATTTGGTAGACCAGTTCCAACTGCTGTCTCAATTGTATGTCTAGTTGGAGCGGCTAAGTATTTAAACTCGAGGACACACAGTCCCGGACACCCAGTCGCTGAGCACGCAGCTCAGGACACCAAGTCCTCACCGTATTCTCCTTGAACTAAGGTCACATAGATCTCGTCCAATCACTCGTGGTAAGTCTTCAGGCGACTTCCAAACCTTCACAGACTCGGTCACTCGGCAATCCACAATTCCTCTTGGATGCTCTAGACCATGACGCCTAACCGTCTGGAAGAAGCACAGTCTTCAAAGGTAACAAGCGTCGGATCCACGCAGGATCAATCTCTGCAGTGATGCTCAATCACTTTGGGGTTTGTAGGTGTTTGGGTTTGGGTTTTTCCTCACTCGATGGTTTTCGCTCAAAGTCCTCGGAGGATGGGTTGCTCTCAAATGATAAGTGTCAGTTTCTCTCGGAGCGGCCAACCAGCTAGTGGTTGTAGGGGGCGGCTATTTATAGCCTAGGGAGCAGCCCGACATGATAAGACATAAATGCCCTTGTCTGATATGACCGTTAGGTGGATAAGATATTTTGGGACAGCCGGCGCGTAGCACAGCAACGGTCGGAAATTTGACTCTCAAATTCCTCAGGGCTATCATGTTCCTCACTGTGTAGGCAATCCGCACTGGCGAATTCCTAACTCCTCAGTCAGAACAAATTCCTCAGCGACCAGAAGAACTTTGTCTCTGTCACTGAAGAAATTGACTGAACTGTATGAGATTTCCAAAGGCTTCACTCGAAGGGTTTGGTAGGTGTAGGATTTTGAGTTGAGCATCACTTGGAAATTTTTCCTTAGTATTTCCTCGACTCCCTTTAACAGTACGGTGTTTCCTATGACTCAAGAAAGAGAAAAACAAAACTATGAAAACGAAAATCTTCAAGCTTCATATTCCTCGCATGAATATCAAGTCCTCACAGACACACCAATTTCTTCACTTTCAAAGTCTTCATGAAAGTCTTCAGGAATACCAAAATCTTCAATCGAAGATATTCATTTTTAGGGGTCGACTTTCTCTGTAAATATCAAACTCCTCATAGACTTATAGACCTGTGTACACTCACAAACGCATTAGTCCCTTAACCTATAAGTCTTCAATACACCAAAATCACTAAGGGGCACTAGATGCACTTACAACATGCATGACTTGATGAAGTGAGAGGATGCATGTCGTAATAATTAAAGATAGTGTATATTGACATGGCACTCTTGTTGGGATGAAAACCCGCATGTTAAGAGAATTACTTGTAGTGGGGATGAATTATTTAGTAGATTCATGAACATCAAAATGTGTTTGGTTGAAATGTGATGGAATTGTTTCGATATGATATCATCTGCGTATTTCTTTAAGGATCTCTCTCCCCCTCTCTCTCCTCCCCCCTTCCCTTCCTCTCTCTCATCGGGTAAAAGGGAAATAAAATACCTAAGTGGCACGAAGTTGGTTTGTGGTGAGCAACGCTGACTACCCAGCTATGAATACAAACAACAACGAAGAAGAACTTGTCACTATCGGTGTCAAAACCAGCGGATCTCGAGTAGGGGGTCCCGAACTGTGGGTCTAAGGTTGATGGTAACATGAGGCGGGGGACACGATGTTTACCCAGGTTTGGGCCCTCTCTATGGAGGTAATACCCTACTTCCCGCTTGATTGATCTTGATGATATGAGTATCACAAGAGTTGATCTACCACGAGATCGTAATGGCTAAACCCTAGAAGTCCAGCCTATGCGGTTTATATAGACACCGGAGGGGACTAGGGTTGTACAAAGTCGGTTACAGAGAAAGGAATCTTGATGTCCGATCGCCAAGCTTGCCTTCCACGCCAAGGAGAGTCCCATCCGGGCACGAGACGAAGTCTTCTGTCTTGTATCTTCATAGCCCAACAGTCCGGCCCACACCAATAGTTCGGCTGTCCGAGGACCCCTTAATCCGGGACTCCTTCAGTCACAAAGAAAAACAAGGAAGATGAACAACTTGGAAGGAATCACAGGCGGCTAGTGTCGTTGCTCGCCTCCTCCTCCTCGTCGTATGCTCTTTGTGAGACTCTTTAGCCCCACCAAAAGCAAATGTTCCACCGTGTTCGAAGTTGCTCCATTGTCGGTTTGACCGATGAGTCATTTGTGGAGACTGTGTTTATGTATGTGGGAATCGTCCTCATGTCATTGTGATGATCCATCGTAAGGCTCAAATAGTTAAATCCCACTAACATCTTAGCCTGAGACATGCCTTTTTGCACCCGATTTAGTGAAATTGAGGAGCATTAGTTGATCTAATGGAAATCAAATGAATGTCGGAAATCATTACTTCATTCACTTGAAGCAAATGGAAGCTTATTTCTACATTTTACGTGTTTTCCTGCTTAAAACACACCCAGTTCCGTTCCATTTATGTATTACTTCATCTATTGACTCCAAAAAAATGAGGATACGATACCGTTCCATTTCACTAGAATGAAACTCGGTCGATTCCGTTTGGATCTTCAACTAAATGCCCTTAATCCCCACGGTCAAGGTAACAGGGATCAAGGACTTGCAGATGGAACAATGTGGAGCCAAACAGTCTGCCAATTACTCCCTCCATTTCTAAGTATAAGCCTTTCTAGATATTTTAATATGGATTACATACGGATATATATATATAGACATATTTTAGAGTGTAGATTCATTGCTCCCGACTCCTCTCGTGTCGCCCCTGCGCGGCGACCGGGGGGAACCCTAGCGCCGCCACGTCCTCGTCCCTCCCCCGACCTCGGTGTCGGCGTTGGCGGGATCTCTTCTCCCTCGGCTCGCTGGATCTGGCACGGGCGGATCGCTGTGGTGGTTGGCGGCGCGAGCTTGGGGGCGATGGCAGTTTCCCCTGGTGTGCGTGGGAGTCCGCTCGGGGCGCGCGGCGGCGGCCCTCGGCAAGCGGTGGCGGGCGCTGGGCGCTCGGCGGCGCTCCGGCGTGTGTAGGCGGCGGTGGTCCCTGTGCGCGGTTGGCGGCTCCGTCTCTGACCCGAAAGGCGCGGGGGATGGCGGCGGCCCGGCGTGGCCGGCGATCTGGATGCAGTGGTGCCGGCGACCCGCTGATCTGTCTCCAGGGTTCTTCCTGGTGGTGCTGGTGGTGACGGCGGCCAGTGCACGAGAGTCGGATCCCTTCGGACTGATCTGGGTGAAAACTTGCCTTCGACGTCTGCTAAGGCCAGCGGTGGCGGCGCTATCTGCGTCGTGCCCTTCTTGAAGGCATCGCCGTGGAGAAGTTCAAGGCCACTCTATGCTACCTCTGGGGGAAACCCTAGATCGGATGATCGGATGACGGTGACGCTATGGTGTCGTTCCTCTCTTGGGGGCGTCATTCTTGGAGGTACACACGTGATCGAGGGATCAGAGGACTGATTCTTCGGTGGAGCGGTGCTTCATCCTACACACTGATGGCGACGGATCTTGACGGCGTGGCGCAGTGCAGATTCGGAGTTCACTATGGGAGGATGGACTCGCGCAGGAGGACGACGCTGTCGGGCGTCGTGGTGGCGTCGTTGGCAGAGAGACCTGACACGGTACATGCAACAATACATCTCTGAAGATGGATTGGTGGCAGGTGGCTGCGGCGGCCTCATACCCGGGGGCGTCCTGGTTGGGACCTAAGGTCTTAGATGATTAGGTTTGGCTGCGATGTCTGTTTGGTATTAGACCCAGACTATCTGCGCCCGTTCATCAATTGGATATGTGTAGCGACAGCTATTGCTTAGACGGTGGCTTTAGTCTTGTTGTTGTATGGCTCTGTAAGGTCTTATGAGAATAATTAATAAAATGGACGTATGCATCGCCCAAATGCAGAGGCCGGGGGTCATCCTCCTTTTCTAAAAAAAGAGTGCAGATTCATTCATTTTGCCCCGTTCGTAGTTTATATTGAAATAACTAAAAATGCTTATATTTAGAAACGGAGGGAGTAGACATTAGGTTGATGCAAAAGTTCATCTACCTTTATCAGACTAGTGAGTGGGCGGCAACTTGACACCAGACTGCTCAAAGAAGATGAAAAACAAAGCAACAGCTGCAACGGTGGATCAGCCGATCACAGCAGCATGCGCGAGAAGTTGAAACGGTACAGTTCAGACTTCAGAGGAGATCCGCCAAAGAATTGTTAGAAAACAGATCCCAAACGGTCATGTCCGTTCGTTCAGAGTCCAATTCCTCTGCTGTGTCGTCAGACTCCGAAGAACGGTACTATTGCCACTGCGCTGCTTGATTGATCGGCCAGCAGAGTCGACGCAAAATGTCCAGAAACCTTGCGAGAGATCTTGAAAGGTGCTCCACGCTGCGTGCCCTGTGCAGTCCTCGAGAATGCCCTGAAGAAAAAGAGAAAGTGAAGGGTGGACTTTGGCGATGTACCAACTTGTTGGCTCGGCTGGATGCAGTGAACGATGATGAACTGTCCGTTGGTCGAACTGTAGATAGATGTTGCCATGTTACCAGTTCAGTGCACGCAACAAAAATCAGAGTTGAAACATGCTATGACATCGTCGTCGTCGTCGTCGTTTCAGCCAGGTGTGTGAGTACTGACGAGCGACGGGGCAGAGATTTCCACATGCTGCCGTGAGTCGTATGCTTGTCGCAGGTTGATCTCTTCAACACCGTTGAAACGGCAATGCCTTTGACATCCGCGGAGGGCGCTCTCTTCAACGATAAACTAGACTTCATCTTTTTTTTTGCGGGAAAAAGGATTTCATTCATCAGGAAATGTAATTACAATCAGCGACAACAATGCTCGCAATCTCGTCCGGGGGAGAACGCAACTAGCAAGCAGTACGCTATTGTGTACGTCCCATATGAGCGAGAGTGTGACTAGCTACATTAACATTCCGCTTGATCTTCATAATTTGAATCCTTCTTTCTTGAGACAGTATTGATCTGATCTCCATTACTTTGTGAGTGTGTGCTGAACGGTCTTTTTCAGCTGCCGAAATTAGTTGCACCGCATCAGCGCTGTCAGTCTCCACAAGGATATCTAGTTCAGTCCAATTAAGAGACAGAGTAATTCCTTCATGGATTGCTGCCAACTCGGCTTCCAGGGCGTCCGCACAATTCCCAAGCCCTCTTATCGCTGCCAGCATTACAGCCCCCAGGTGGTCACGTAGGATCATCCCCGCTCCAGCCGTGCCGTCAGTTGGCTGGAAGGAACCGTCGACATTGAGTTTCACACAGCCAGCCACCGGAGGTGTCCAATGTTCCACATGACATATGGGGTTCTGCTTCCGCACAGGCTCGCCGAAGTAGTCGACCACCTGTTTACCTTTGATGGGGTCTGCGTCTGGGTGTTGTTGTAGCGACAACAGGGACATGGCATAGCTAGCGAGGAACCGTCGAGAGACCTCGATTGGAACCGCCGGTTTCTCGTGTGTAACTTCATTTCTCACATGCCACGCTCGCCAGAGAATCATCAAAACCATCATTCGCTGTGTCTCGTTCAGTTTCTCAAGGAGACGAAAGATCCACTCCGACTCCGTATCATGCATTTCTTCCTCGCCTGGAATGTCCCAGATTTCTCTCATGGAGTTCCATAGTCCAGCAGCATGGGGGCAGCGGACAAGGGCGTGATGGGCGTCCTCTGTAACATGTCCACAGATGGTGCATGCTTGCTCATTCTGCATGTGTTTAGATTTTTTGGTCGCTTCAGTAGCCAGGGCTTCATGTGCCAATTTCCATGCAAAGGTGTGTACCTTAGGTGGAGCTGGATTCCTCCAGATTAAATCCCACGCAGGTCGTCGGCCATCCGGACGGACACTGGAGGCACCAAGGCCACTTGCACTTATTTTCTCCTGTAAGGCAAGGGAGTACGCACTCTTCACAGAAAAGGAGCCACGTTTGTCCGGGAACCATGCTACACAGTCTGAGACGAGCCGCTGCGACGGTTTGATTTTCACAATTTCCTCCATGTCAGCTTGGTGAAAAAATTGTTGTAGTAGTCCCAATTTCCATGTTCCGTCAGTATGTAGCAATTCGGCAACCCATCTGAGGCGGCACCGACCTCTAGGAGTGATGAGTCGACAGGAAGGACCACGGGGAATCCATGGGTCTCTCCATATCCGGACATTTGCTCCATTGCCAATGCGCCAAATAATCCCTTTCTTGAGCAGTTCGAGACCATACTCAATGGCTTTCCAGGTTGACGAAGCGTTGCCTGTGAATACCGTGTCTACCAACAACCCATTAGGATAGTATTTAGCCTTGAGTACTTGGGCACAAAGGCTATTGGGGTATTCAATTAACCTCCATGCCTGCTTAGCAAGCAAAGCTTGATTGAAAAGTTGCAAGTCTCGGAATCCCATTCCCCCACGGTTTTTTGGTCTGATCATACAATCCCATGAGATCCAGTGTGTGCGTCGCTGATTCTTGCTAGCACCCCACCAAGACTCTCTTATCATTTTCATAAGATCTTCACACAACCCATCAGGAAGTTTGAAAACCCCCATCAGAAAAGTTGGCAAGGATTGTGCTACTGCCTTAATAAGGATTTCTTTGCCGCCACTAGAGTACTCTCCCCACTGAACCATTCTCTTCAATAGCTTCTCTTGAATACTTTGGAATTTTCCTCTGGTCATACGACCCTCTGGGGTAGGGAGACCCAAATATTTGGGCTCAAACTCTACTTGTGTGACCTGTAGCATAGCTTTTACTTCCTCTTGTACCTCAGCCGGGCAAGACTTGCCAAACATCAAAGAGCATTTATCAACATTGACCAGCTGGCCTGTACCTTGTGTGTATGTATTAATCACCTGCTGCACCCTTCGAGCTTGCTCAGTCTCTGCTTTGAAAAATAGCATGGTGTCGTCCGCAAATAACATGTGGGAAATACCAGGGGCCCGACGGCATATCCTTAGGGGCTCAATCTGTTTGTTGTTGATCTCCTTTTGAAGCAAAGCTGAAAGGCCATCTGCAACAAACAAAAATAGGAATGGCGACAAGGGGTCGCCTTGACGGAGACCACGGGACGGAGTAAACGAATCCATCAAGGTTCCATTTAATTTTACAGAATAGCTCACCGTGGTCACACATGACATGATCCAGCTGATCCACCGGTGAGAGAAACCCAAGCCTTTCATCGCATTCTCAAGAAAACCGCAGTCCACACGGTCATATGCCTTTGACAGATCAATTTTGTACGCACAGAAATTCTTCCCCGGATTTGTATTATGCTCAATAAAATGAAAGCATTCGAAGTCCACGAGTGCATTATCAGTGATAAGTCTCCCAGGGACAAACGCGCTTTGGTTTACTGAGATTATATCACTTAGGAAGGGCCTTAATCTATTTGCTAAACATTTTGCAATCACCTTGTAGAGCACTGTGCACAAGCTAATAGGTCGGAACTCTCGCAGATTTGATGGTTGATCCACTTTAGGAATGAGGACAATTGCAGTATGATTGATATTAGCTGGCATGTTACCCGTAGCAAAAAATAACTTGACACCTGCAATGACTTCCTCCTTTATTGTTCCCCAGTTCCTCTGATAGAATCTAGCCGGGAACCCATCCGTACCCGGAGCCTTCAACGGCCCAATTTGGAACAGGGCATCTGATATTTCCATGTCAGAAAACTCTTTGCACAGGGTTTCATTCATATCCTCAGAGACCTTTTTCTCAAACAAATCGACGATGTCACTTGGGTTCAAGCTAGGATCCCGCGTGAAGAGGTTCTGAAAGAATTGTGTGGACATCAATTCCAGCCCGGTCTGTGAGGATTCCCAGCTCCCATCGGCCTTTTGAAGTTTGGTAATTTTGTTCTTTTTTGCACGCCACGCAGCTTTTCGATGGAAAAACTTTGTATTTCGATCCCCCTCTTTCAGCCAACTAACTCTAGAACGTTGCAACCATAGCATTTCCTCTTTATATAGGAGCTCATTCAATTTGTCTGAAACTTGTCGTACCTCCTTACTGTTCGCCCCATGCAACAGCAGATTATTTAGTTCAGACCGGACATCTTCGAGTTTCCGAAGAATGTTTCCAAACTTGCGGCAGCTCCAAGCTTGCAATGACTTCATCACACTACCTAAGCAGCCCTGGATAGCGCCCAGATCGCTCTTGTCACCCGTTGCTGCCCATGCATGTTCAATAATTTCGGGCAGATCAGACGCCCTTTCCCAGAACAGCTCGTACTGTCTGCATCTCCTTTTGTTTTGGACTAATTGCTCAGCTTGGAGACGAACAAGCAGCACACAGTGGTCCGAGCATGAGGACACTATGTGCTCAACTGATGCCTCTGCAAAAATATCCCTCCAGTTATTGTCCGCCACCACGCAATCAAGTCTGACCTTTACATTCTTTCTCCCTCCCCTTTTATTGTCATAAGTAAAAGGTACGCCTCTGAAGCCTAGGTCGACCAAATCACAGCTATCCAATGCATCTCTGAATGCCTCCATTTGCCATTCCGCGCGACGGGAAAACGAGAAGTGTTCGAACTGCCACAAGGCTTCATTGAAATCCCCCATAACTGTCCACGGAAGAGCAGATTTAGCTTTCAGTTGACGGAGAGTGTCCCACATGAGGTGTCTATTTTCCACCTTTGGCTCACCATATACACACGTCAATCTCCATGAAACAGTACCCGGAGCAAAGCCAACATGCACATCAATATAACGTTCATTGAGATCTTGTATTTCGACATGCAACTTGTCATCCCAGAAGAGTGCTAGCCCTCCGCTGAAGCCTTCACTGCTAACTCCGGCATAGCCTCTCAGGCCTAGCCGGCTACATAAACGTCTGACTCTCTCTTTTCTTTGTCTCGTTTCACACAAGAATATGAACTGAGGATGATGCACTTGATTGAGTGATACAAGATCACGGACTGTCCTGGATCCCCCAACCCCCCTACAGTTCCACACCAAACAAGACAATGCTTCTGATGTTGCAGTATTGTGCACTAGTTGCGGTGTCGTAGTGTTAGGATTTCTGGCAGAGCCGCCTGGATCGAACTGTGTGCCTGCTGGATCAAGATTGCTCCTACGATCCCCTGCCAAAGTTGTTCCTTTTGCATAGCCGCCTCCATCTGATTGGGGTTCCGTTCTCCTGCACACATCAGATTCTTGGGAAGGTCTTCTCAGACTCCCAGACATGGCGGACGAGGCCGCAAGGGCGGGCGAGGCCGCACGGGCGGACGGAGCCGCAAGATGACCGCCCCGGGGATGGGTTCCCCGAGCGGCGCTGGTGCCGTCCTCGCTGACGGAGGACGTGTACGGTGGCGGCGGCTGGGCATCGCCCTTTTTTCGCCAAACCCTAGCAGGGGCCATCCGCATCTCGGCGGCTATCTAAACTAGACTTCATCTAGAAGGAGGGGGAAACATTGATCATGTATATTCGGAAATAATAAAAAGTCCATGGCAAGCCGGTAACTATAGAGGGTGTTTGGATACGTTTTAGTCCCATAACTAAAAGTAGTGGGACTAAAACTTGCTAGTCTCACCCATGTTTGGATTCAAATACTAAAGCGATTAAAATCAAGTTATGAGTATTTATTATCCTTCAAACCCTCCAATCCAGAACTCGACTGTGTTAAAGGAGAGGAGTTAATGAGGAGAGAGAGGACTAATCCACATTTTAATAGGGGTACTCCTAACTAAAAATAGTCTCTTCAAGAGAGTGCTTGGATCCAAAAGACTTATTTTAGTCTGACTAAAAATAGTGAGTTGGCCAACCTGATACTCATTAGGTTGAAATAGCACGTGCCGGCCATGTTCGGTTTACCAAATCAGCAGGAATAGCATGCAGCTCAGCTTCAACCTGTACATGCCAACGACTCCATCCAGAAATGTTTGTTTAGGCGAACCGGCCAAAATTGTCAACCTGGAGTTAGGCCCCACTTGCCATACATAAACTGACATAGCACATCGTGCAGCAAGACTCCACTGTGCAGATTCAAACTCTCTCTGGCAGCCACGTGAAACATCCTCTTTCAGACCCTATGGCCATGGACGACTCGGTAGATACACATCTCCACCTCAGTCAGAAGCGGCAGATCGTCGACCACGGAACGGTACCACGCGCCAGCCCGCACACAGGATCGTCGACCACAAACGTGTGCGTGTAGGCTCGCACACAGAAAGAATCCTGTCGTGCCGTGCGTATGTGCGCACCACACGTTCACGCAACAAGTGGGGACGAGGGAACGAACGCATCAAAAGTCAAACCCGGATCCGATCCCGGCCCACGCGCGGCTCGTGGCCATGGCGACGTCAAAGCCCGAACCGATCGAGAGGCGCCGCGGCCGGCTCGTCACGGGATCCCGAATAAAATTGACCTCGATCCCATTGGCTCTCCCCGTCGAGGCCCGACCCGATTTTTTTCCCTCGGCGACGGACGGAGAAACCAAATCTCTGGCCGATTCATTGCTGCATGGACGGACGGTTGGTTGCGCCGGGAAAGGGACGGACGGCCCGGATGAATTTGTCTGTTTGGGGCCTGGTTCTGGTTGCGGTTGGGAGCTGGCCAGTAGACGCGAATAATGATGCAGCTGCACGGATTAATTAGCGGAATTAAAGCTGGACGCACGATTAGGTTTGACCTGTCCCTCTTGACAAGCCCGCCATGATTGCTGGCATTTAAACAAGGTGGTGGGGTCAACTCGTGCAGGTCGATCTTTATCTGCCGTCTTGATGCTCGTGAGGTCTTAATCTTGGTATTTTCTTGAACAAAATACTCCAGCAAAGCCGGGATGAAACGTGTGGGAATGGATCTCTACGGTAGAGTTGACATTGGACATTTCATACAACTGGATCTGCACTGTAGGGGCTTATCTGTGCCTGTAGAGTTGACATTTCGTACAAGTGGATGCATAATTTACGGTATGTGGATGCAAGAGAACCAACAAGTAGTAGTTGGTTGATGTCTCGTTAATGCAAAATCTTTTTGTCGATGCGAGCCTTACATGGTGACTTCGTCAATATTGAAACTACACAATTCCAGTTTGGTCTTCTTTGAGCGATGTGTGCATGTGTATGGTACCATCAAAGCGTAGTAATCCGTAATCTAGAAAAGAAGTGTATAGACAAAAAATCATATGGATGCAAAACTAAGGATTTCTTTTTCATTTTACTTGATGTGGTAAAGTTTAAAGTTGTACTAAATACGCGACGCTTATTTTGGATGAAGGGAGTATATGAGTAGTACAAATAAGTTTATATTTGTGCACTGTGTCGTGAGGCAGGCCGATGTTCCTAAAGATATCGAGGACCAGGTAGTCGGGACAACAAAGTCAGTACTCCTACATGATCGTCATGTTCAACTCAGCAATGTGGTTGATCTACAACATCCCTACCATCCGCGAGATACTGAATCTTTCGGTGATGACACTGAGCGATGTTGGTGTCCTCGTGTGTTATACGACATGTACACCTTCATCCGAGACGCCGCTGGCCGTCCACGCATCCCGGTTCTCGCTCTACTTGCCATGGTCATCGTGACCATCACCGTGTTCAAACTCTTCTTGGGAATGTCAGAGCATCTACAAACCGGGCTTGGCAAATCCGACCCCTCAAATGCCCGTGGACGTGACCGGGCGCTTCCGTGGGCACTGACCGGTCATACCTCATAGTTGCGTGCTATGCATCCAAGTACCTCACATACGCGGGCACCGGGTAGATGGGTCCGTACGATCGCGTGCTACTCATCCATATACACGAGCATCTCGTTGACGTTCGGTGTGTGCTCTGCCTCTTGTAGACGACGGTGTTTGGCCTTCGCCTCCGATTTTGACTAGAGGGAATCGAGGATCGCCTGCTACTCCGCCCGCAGATCCGCGCCCCCCACGTCTTCCTCCTGCTCTACATCCTCCCCTCCTCCTCCTCCTCCTCCTCCTCCTCCTGCAAGTCCTCCTTCGGATCCACCGCTTTCGAAGGTAGCCCCTCTGTGTTCCGGGCTTCACGCCTTTCTCGGATCTGGTTAAAAGGAGCTGCAACCGGTGCTCCAACGTAAGATATGGGTAGCTCCTCACCTGGCAGCATGGGGGCATGGCTACTAGTGGCGGAATGCGAGTAGAAAGTGGCGGCAGCGACATAGGCGAGGGGAAATGTGGATAGGTAGGGTTTCGGTGCCGACAGCCGGCTTAAATAGCCGGGCTAGGGAACTATGCGGCCCACCGGAGGGGTGCCACGCGGTGCCATTGGTCCGGCGGTGGATACGAGCTACAGACTGCCGGTTTTTAGGGTGTTTTCCTGTGGGACCTAGCCATCAGTCCGACTTGGCGGACGTGCCCGGGCCTCCCCACATCCACCCCATATTTGGGGCTGGATATGAGGGGTGTCGGTCAGCCCGAACATTTGAGGCGCCCGTCCGGGTCGGCTTTTTTTGACTGGTCACTAACCGGGGCGTCCGCCCGGGCGTATGGGGGGGGGGGAAGGTGACGCGTCTGGTTGTAGATGCTCTCAGTGTCCCGGCATGAGTGGTCACATATATTTATGGACGACTTTGCAGCGATTCATGGCACCACCATATACTTGAATCATGGGCTGAACGTGTAAAGGTTACACGGTCGTGCAACCCCCTGCCCATGTCATCGTGCTGCCCCATGTTCCTGTTGTCGAGCAAGAAGGGTGGGGTGAAGACATTGGCGACGATGAAGCACTAGATAGCCCTAGGCTCTTAAGCTGCGGGGAACATAGATGAACCAACGGGCGGCGGCGTTGATAGAAAAGTAACATTATTGATGAACAAGAATATGAAGCAACTTGAGAGGGCTCCATTGAACAAATTTTTAGTTAATTATTAATTGTATGATTTGTAACACTTGATTCTACAAATTTTTCCTTCACGTCATTCAAACTAACTTTATCTCGTGACTATTTTGTTTGTTTAAACAAAACTATTATAAGGGTTAAAACATCGTTTATCTACTAGAACTATTTGATTTCTTCAATGAAGGGTGACAAGACTAATGACCCAAACATCGTTTTCGTCGTCAAAAACTATTTTAAAAACTAACAGCAAAAAGGAATGGATCTCTCAATCACACCCAACGCATGAATCGATCTATATTTATTATACTAAACTTTCTTACTTGCCACTAGGAGTATTATTCCTACATATTTTTCATTACATTTTAAAGTTTAACTTGCCGAACAAAGATAACTATGCATATATGTTAAGTTACATATATATCATTCGGTTCTAGTACTAATCACTGAAAATACATTTTCTTGACCAAAACGATATCTACGTTTTGTTGGTTTTTATATTTTTAGATATTGCTTGAGATAATATTATGTTAAGATAAAATTAACCATAAATCTAAGAAATAAAATTATGGAACTACTCAACATACATCCATTAGTGTGCTTACTTTTATGGCATTTGTTCGTAGTTTCTTAAATATCCACAAAACTTGATAAAAGCATCTTAGTGTATGGAGAAAATAAACAATACGCTAGATGATTCTAGAGTGTAATGGTATCAAGTTCAGGTAACAAAATCATGAATTAAAAAGTGTGTGTGGTCTCACCAAATAATATGTTCAACCATAGTTCTGAGCATCAAACACGTCCGCGAGATTGCAAAATACTTACACTATAAAGCAGAGCGCATCAAAAATTGTAAATCATCAATCATTTGAGCAAGATATGCCATGAATAGCTGAGGTGCGGGCCCAAGAGAGGAATAACTGGTACACACCAAACAATAATGAAACCTAATCGGATTCAGGGCTCCGCGGACCCAAGAAAGGTTCGAACTCTGGGGCGTGTGCGAAGAACTCAACCTCTCCAACTAATCGACTCGTCGCCCCACGGACTAGCTCGATGAACAAGGAAGTAGATGAACACGACAGTTTACCCAGGGTTGGGCCACCTTGCGGTGTAAGACCCTACTCCTGCTTTGGGTGAATTTGCCTCACGAGGGGCTGAGGATGAACAAGTACAAAGGATGAACAACCTCGTGTGATCTGCTCTGGTGAGGGAATGAGTCGAGGGGTTCGGTGGATCTGGATCCTGATCCCCCCCTGGTGGTGGCTAACCTATACTTAAAGTGGTCTCGGTCCTCTTCCCCCAAAACATAGGCGGGAAGGGGTCCCACAGTGGCCAATTTGAAAGGGGACAAGTCGTACATCTTATCTTGACAAAAGGTGATCTTCTCCTGCAAAGCTTCTAGTCGTGATGCCGCGATGGGCTAGGCGATGACATCCCTCCTGATGGTCTTGGTCTCATTGCACTAGAATGGAAACCTTTGCCTGATTCCTCAAGAACCCATGCCCGCGCTCACCCCGTTGGCACCAACGAGGAAACTGTCTTCTCTGCGCCTGCTGGCGCCCGCCTGGCCGTGATCGTCATGGCTTGCGTCACCGCAACCTCATGAGGTCGGGCGCCTGCATAGGAATCTCCGCTCCTCAGGAGCAGCCTGGGGAGGTCGCTCCCTCGGGAGGTCTTGGCGTCGATTCCCTCGTGAGGCTTGGCCCCTCGCGAGGGTCTTGTCTTGGTGGTGTCGTAGATGGGACGTACTAGGCCGTCGATGAAGCCATGCCGTGGGCCGCAGGCAGGCAAGTCTGGGTACCCTGGTTCCCAGAATACTGACAGTAGCCCTCGGGCCCAAGGCACGCTCGGACTAGGCTTCAAGACGAAGCCAAAGGTCAAGGGAGAAGCGCCGTGGGCCCCAATTGCCTGCGGGCCAGGATGGCGAGTGGCGCTTGATGGGACGTAGGCGTCTCCACTCCTCCACACCGCCTCGGCAACTGCCCGACTTGACAACTGCCTGCCACATGCAGAAAGGCCATCCATTGCCTAGGACATGAGAGGTCGGCGGTTGGCGTTCTTCCGCCTATAAGAGGGCGAGGGGAACGGAGCCCCCTGCCCCTCCCCATCTTCTCGCTTCCTCTTCTTCACCGGTTCATCTTGTCAGAGCATCCATGGCGCCAGTGAGGAGTTTCTCCACCGTGGAGAAGGGAAAAGCCCCGTAGATAGAACCAGAGCTGCTCCCGTCGAAGAAGAGGCATGGCTGCCCCCATGAGTCCTCCGCAGAGCCCATGGGAGCGCGACCTTGGCACAAATGCGCACTGTCGGGTTTCCCCGTCCGCGCGTACGCTCGCGCGCACAACTCTGTCTGTGGGAGCAGCCGCAGAAGTCGCACTGGATAGAGTCGTAAGGAAGGACAAGCGATGGCCGTGCGGCCACGTTGTCCGCAGGCCCATGCCGAGGGCTCAACCCGCGAGTTTGTGGTGTGGGCGGTGATGCTGCCGCGCATGTGGATCCGGCTCCCGCGATCTATGGCGAGGGAGATACCGCCAAGGGGGCCCGTCGAGTTGTGGCTGCAGCATGACGCCTGCTGCTGCCAAGTCTCGGAGGCGGTGATCGAGGCCATCGCCTCCGGTGACATCTTCATGACTCGGGGATGGGGTGTGATCGCCAGCGCTTGCAACTCAGAGGGGAGGCACGCCATCCACTTCGACTACGATGGGGCATCGACGATCTTCTTCAAGGTCTCTGGGGAGGATGGTCGACGTCTGGAGTGTTGGGGAGGTGAAACTGCAACTATCCCTGGGTGGTTTTGGTAATTCCTAACAACATATAGCTCATTGAGCTAATGCTATTTCAAGATAAATATTTCAGGAAAGCTCAATGATTGGCATGGCATGGATGAGAAAAGTGGATCCCTCAAAATGCTAAGGACAAAAGGATTGGCTCAAGCTCAAAGTACAAGACTCTACATTTTCTATTTTAGTGATCCAAGATCACATTGTGTCTATAGGAAAAGCCAATACAATCAAGGAGGGATGAGGTGTTGCTTAATGGACTTCTTGCTCAAAATGCTTAGTGAGATGCTCCAAAGCCCTCAACTACTTTCTCATATCCACATATGACCTAAACCAAAAGTCAAACTCGGCCCCACCGATTCCTTCTATCCGGCGCCACCGAGTTCAGATGTCATAGCCACTGCCACAAACCCTAGGCAAATTGGTCTCACCGATATGGATCTCGGTCTCACCGAGATGGGATTGTAATCTCTCTGTTTCCCTTCGTAACGCTTTGGTCCAACCGAGATGAGCGAATCGGTCCCACCAAGTTTGCCTGACCAACTCTCTGGTTAGCTTATTACCAAAATCGGTCCCATCGAGTTTGAGTAATTGGTCTCACCGAGATTATGTTATGCCCTAACCCTAATCATATCGGTCCTACCGAGTTGCATGTCGGTCCCACCCAAAACCCTAATGGTCACATTATTTGCTAAATTAGTCTAACCGAGTTTGAGGATTCGGTCCCACCGAGATTGGCAAGTTGTGTGTAACGCTTAGATTCTGTGTGGAGGCTATATATACCCCTCCACCCACTCTTCATTCGTGGAGAGAGCCATCAGAACATGCCTACACTTCCAACATACATTTTCTGAGAGAGAACCACCTACACTTGTGTTGAGGCCAAGATATTCCATTCCTACTATTGGGGATATAACTATTTGTGTAAGCCGCCCAGGAGGGGCCGGGTTACACAAAGAAGACTCATCAGAGAGAAGCCCAAAACCAAGCATGAAGATGGTGGTTCAATAAAGGGTCTAAGGCCCGCAGGTGGATTAAAGCCCATAGTGGTAAACCGTCATGAAGATATGACTTGTAACGTAAGGTAGAATTAACTAGTCATCAAGACGGACACTATTTATGAGCCGGCCGGGACTCTGTAGGCCGCAGGGCGTCCACCCGTGTATATAAGGGGGCGACCCGCTGGCGGCTTAGGGTAAGAAACAACTCATCAAGAGCCGGGCATAGCGTATCTCGCTCCCTGGTCATCAAAACATCAAGCAATACCAACCCAACTAGACGTAGGCCTTACCTTCATCGTAAGGGGCCGAACTAGTATAAACCTCTCGTGTCCTTTGTCCTAATTAACCCCTTCAAGCTTCCTAGTTGTAATGGCTCCACGACTAAGTCCTTTCACTAGGACATCTGACGTGAAAATTCCACGACAGTTGGCGCCCACCACGGGGCCAGCGCACGGTGGATTTGAGTTCTTGAAGGGCTACTTCGAAAGGCTCAAGGGATACGCAGTGGGCCGGATGACCAAGAGTCATCGCGGCAAGATCTACATTGATGACGAAGGCTGGGGCCCCTACGCCGGCTCAATTGAGTATGGGTACCGGGTCCCCTTCGGTGGAATCCACGTCTTCATCGGCCGGATTGGTGAGCCGGGCCCTGAGCCGGACAACTGCACCGACCTCGTTGAGACGGCTCAGCGTGCGAGACCCGCCCGAGTTCAACCCGGCATGAAGCGTGTCTTTGTGGGCTGCATCCACGGAGAAGAAGTTTCTGAAGAATCTGAAGATGGTGGTGAGACGGTCGTCCTCTCTGACGGTGATTCGTCCGTCGGTTCAACAGATTCGCTGTATCAAGTGCAAGATGGCGTGCTTGGGGGCTGTTCCGATGGCTCCAGTATTCTGGACTCCTATGAGCCGCCAAGCTGGACAAGAGTCTTCATGGATGGGACTCAACCCGACCAAAATTCTATAGTCGCTGCTGCAATAACGTCCGGAATAGGAGCGGCTGGGGCAGGAGGCCCTGTGTGCCCGCCGGCTCAGGTGTTGATAGATCTCATGGATAAGCTTACGGTGCTGTTAACCGCCACGGTTATTCCTGCAAATAAATATGAGCATGACGCAGAGGTGGCACGGGTGCGCGAGGAAATAGCTCGGCCCAAGGAGGCCTTAGCAGCTAAGGACACCAGGTTAGCCACGGAACGGGTGGCTTTGGATGCACGGGCGCAGCAGCTCCAGTCAGAGGCTTTCCAACTTACGATGAACCTGGGCGCATCTAATGAGGTGATGAGAAGAAGGCACCAGAAAACTCAATCCCGTTTGCCTCCGACTTACGACCCTCGGAATCTTTTCACTACACCCGGAGCCGGCCCAAGTAACCCGCCAGATGCAAATCAGTTTATGACAACCGGAACAGGAGGACCGGCTCAGCCTCGGGAGATGGCACCTCCTCATGGGAACATGGCGCCGCCCCGTTACGTACCGATACCGCCGGGTAACTTTTTCAACCCAATGGAGAACTTAATCGCAGCATCAGCGCGTTTGGCGGCTCTCCTAGTGGACGGTGATGATCCGACAGCGGTGGAGACCCGAAGGATCAGAGAACTTGTCCAGACGGCCCTGGCTCAGCAAGAGACTTATTCTTATAGTCGGGACATGATTCACTCAACTCCACCGCCTTGGTTAGCACCACCTCGTCAAAACCGGAGTCCAAGTTACAGCAGGCACATGGAGTCAGAAGCTTTGTCAAGCAACGCCCAGCGTTGGAACCAGCCCGGTGGCTATAACCCGGCACAAGATCGGATACGCCAGGAGAAGGAGGGGGCGGCTCAGCTAGCGGCTCAACAGACGACTCGTCATGATTTCCCAGAGTATCCGATGACTTCCGTTGAGACGGGAGTGGCTACTAGAACCGGCGGTGTTCCTTGTTTGGTGCTGGCCCTGCGTAATGTACGCCTACCCAAGGACTTCAAGGGACCTCGAAAGGTGCCGAATTACACGGCCGATTTACAGCCCGGGGCGTGGATCGAAAGTTATGAGATGGCCATGGAGCTGTTGGAGGTAAGCGACGCAGCAATGGCTAAATGCTTCACCATGATTTTAGATGGAACGGCCCGGTCCTGGTTAAAGGGCTTGCCACCCAATTCCATTAATTCATGGGTAGAGCTAAAGACCCGTTTCATCCAGAACTTCAAGGACACTTGCAAGCAATCTATGTCGATTGTGGATTTGACAAATTGTAAGCAGGAGGAGGGTGAATCCACGACTCACTGGGTATGCCGGGTCAAGGAGATAATACATTCGTCTGACAAGATGGATGCTGGCTCTGCAGTCCTTATGTTGGAAAAGAACTGCCGCTTTAAGCCGCTGAGACAGAAACTGGGGCGCCTTAAGCGTGATTGCAACTATATGGGCACGCTGATGGCAGCTTTAGTCAAATATGCCGACTCTGATAGTACCAAGGATCCCGCGTCTGATGAGGAAAAGACAGGGGAGGGAAAGAAGAACGGCAAAGGAAAGGGATAGCAGCATAACCCGATGAATCAAGGAGGCAACAAGCGTAAGGCCGAGAGTAACCCGGAGTTTGTAGCCAACGCCAATGCACAGGGTAACAATCAGAGATGCAAGGGCAAACTGCCCCCTCGATCTGGCAGGTCAGGCCCATCTCTTGAGCAGCTACTCAATGAGCCGTGCCCAAGACACGGCACCCGGGAACGACCCGCCACCCACTTATGGAAAGATAGCGTGATCATGAAGGACTTCAAGAATTCCAATGTGTTTGGCAATCATGGGTCGAGCGGCGGCTCAAGAGCTGGTGGTTTCCATGGCCCGGGCGGCGGTTCAAGTTCCAGCTTTCAGGGACATCAAGGCGGTTATAATCAACATCAGTCTGGCCAAGGGGAGCAACAACAACAGCAGTTGGGTTATCAAAGCCATCCGAAGCAACTGAATAGTGGGCAGTATCATGTGTTCACCACCAGCTTGTGCAAACGTGACCAGAAGGTTCATAAGAGGGCCGTAAATTCTGTTGAGCCGGCGGTTCCCCGTTATTTGAGGTGGTCAAAACAGCCCATTGTATGGAGCAGGGAAGATCACCCCCTCCAGGTTGATAATCCGGGTCAGTTAGCCTTGGTGGTAGCGCCTTAGGTTGGTGGATATAAATTCACTAAGGTACTCATGGACGGCGGTAGCAGCATCAATATCCTCTATTATGAGACCTTTCGACGCATGGGGTTAACTGATAAGAATTTGAGGACGTCCAACGCAGTTTTTCATGGAGTGGTCCCTGGTAAGTCGGCTTACCCAGTTGGCAAGATTGAACTGGAAGTGGCCTTTGGAGATGAGTATGATTCCAGAGCTGAGAAATTAACCTTTGAGGTGGTCAAAATCAGGAGTCCATATCATGCTCTGTTTGGACGGCCGGCTTATGCCAAGTTCATGGCACAGCCGTGCTATGTTTACCTGCATCTTAAGATGTCGGGTCAAAAGGGCACCATCACCGTGCATGGAAGTCGAAAGTTAGCCCTGGAATGTGAGGAGGGCGACGTGACTTATACTGAGTCTGTTTGTGCAGCAGAGGAACTGAAGTTTTATCAAAACAATGTTGACCCGGCGGATATGACCTCTCTAAAGAAGCCAACCACCGAGCATGACCCGGCGATGAAGTTTAAGTCGGCTGCTGAAACCAAGCTTGTGGATTTCAATCCAGGTGATTCATCTAAGCAGTTCAGTATCAGTGCCAATTTGGATCCTAAATAGGAAAGCGCACTCATCGAGTTCATCCATGAGAACCGGGACATCTTTGCATGGAAACCTTCTGACATGCCGGGTGTACTGAGAGAACTCGCTGAGCACACTCTCAATATTGATCCGAAGTATAAGCTGGTCAGGCAGTTTCTTCGACGGTTCAACGGAGAGAGGCGGAAAGCCATTGGAGAGGAAGTCGCCCGGCTCTTAGCGGCTGGGTTTATTGTTGATGTTTTTCACCCTGAGTGGTTGGCTAACCCGGTGCTCGTGCTCAAGAAGAACGGCACCTGGTGGATGTGTGTGGATTACACAGATTTAAATAAGGCTTGTCCGGCTGATCCCTTTGCTCTCCCCCGTATTGATCAAATCATTGATGCTACGGCGGGTTGCGAGCGTTTGAGCTTTTTGGATGCTTACTCTGGTTATCATCAGATCAAAATGGCAGTTAAGGACCAGGAGAATATGGCTTTCATCACTCCGTTTGGAGCCTTTTGTTATGTATCTATGCCATTTGGGCTCAATAGTGCTCAGGCGACTTATCAGCGATGTGTACAGAACTGTCTCCACGATCAAATTGGGCGCAATGTTCATGCTTATGTGGATGACATCATGGTGAATTCCAGAGAGAAGGAAACCTTGATATCCAACCTGAAAGAGACCTTTGATAATCTCCGGGTTTATGAGATGATGCTTAACCCGGACAAGTGTGTATTCGGTGTACCTGCAGGCAAGCTCTTGGGCTTCTTAGTCTCAAACAGAGGCATTGAAGCTAATCTGGAGAAGATCAAGGCAATTACCTCTCTGGCTAAACCGGCGTGCATCAATGATGTTCAGCGACTGACAGGTCGTGTAGCTACTTTAAGCCGGTTCATAAGCCGGTCAGGTGAGAAGGCCCTACCGCTGTATCAGACGATGAAGAAAACAGACACCTTTGTCTGGAGTGATGCTGCTAATACGGCCTTTGAAGATTTAAAGAGACAGTTATCTGAGCCACCGGTCCTTGCGGCTCCCATTGATAAAGAGCCGTTGCTGTTATATGTGGCTGCTAACTCACGAGCCGTCAGTGTCGCCATTGTGGTGGAGCGTAAGGAGGCAGTCAAGGAGCATTCGATTCAACGGCCGGTTTACTACATCAGTGAGGTGCTCATTGAGTCTAAACAAAGATATCCACATTGGCAGAAACTTGTTTACGGAGTGTTCATGGCAAACCGAAAGCTGAAGCAGTACTTCCAAAGTCATCCTATAACGGTGGTAAGTTCTGCGCCCTTGGGAGACATCATTTAGAACAGGGAGGCCACAGGACGAATCGCCAAGTGGGCTATTGAGCTTGGGCCTCATGGTTTGAAGTATATGCCACGTACTGCTATTAAATCTCAAGCCTTGGTGGACTTTATCAATGATTGGATAGAGTTGCAGGCACCTAAGGAGAATCCAGATAACACATATTGGACTATTCACTTTGATGGGTCCAGGCATTTAGAAGGCTCACGGGCTGGAGTTGTTTTAACTTCCCCTCGGGGTGAAATTTTTTGTTATGTGCTCCGGCTTATGTTTCCTTGTACTAACAATGCAGCTGAGTATGAGGCCTTGCTCCACGGTCTCCGAATGGCAAAAGAGATGAACTTGAGCCGGGTAAGGTGCTTGGGCGACTCAGATCTCGTGGCTCAACAGGTGTCAGGCAAGTGGGACTCCAAGGATCCCCTTATGGCGGCTTACCGTCGTGAAGTAGATGTTGTGGCTGGGCACTTCAAAGGTTATCAAGTGGAGCACATTGATCGAAGGAAGAATGAGGTGGCTGATGTGTTAAGCTGGTTGGGATCTCAGCGTAAGCCGGTGCCGCCTAACACCTTTCTCGACGTTTTGCATAATCCTTCTGTCAAGGTACCCACAGAGGAAGAACTAGCAGTGCCGGACCCGGAGGCGTAGCTGGTGGCTGTCCTTCACGTCATCCCAGATTGGACAGTGCCATATTTGGCCTATATGACCCGGGGAGAGTTGCCTGAGGATGAGACCTTGGCGAGACAAATCGTCAGACGGTCCAAATCTATGACGATTGTTCATGGCGAGGTACATCACCTCAGTGTCACTGGGGCATTTCAACGTTGTGTGTCACCTGCGGAGGGTCAGGAGATACTTCGTGAGATCCATGAAGGAGATTGTGGTCATCATGTCGGGTCAAAATCTCTTGTGGCCAAGGCATTCCGTCATGGTTTCTATTGGCTGACGGCTCATGCTGATGCAGAGGATCTAGTCAGTAAATGTCACGGATGTTAAAAATTCTCACGACGAGCTCATGTGCCGGCTCAAGAGTTGAGGATGATTCCAATTACTTGGCCATTCGCAGTCTGGGGGCTTGACATGGTTGGACCTTTCAAAAGATCTAAGGATAAAAAGACACACCTCCTGGTGGCAGTGGCTAAGTTTACAAAGTGGGTTGAGGCAGAGCCGGTTAGTAAGTGCGATGCAGCCACGGCGGTTCAGTTCATCAAAAAGGTGATCTTTCGTTTTGGTTTTCCACACAGCATCATAACCGATAATGGCACTAATCTCTCCAAGGGTGCCATGGAAGAGTTCTGTCAACGAGAACATATCCGGCTTGATGTTTCGACTGTTGCTCATCCTCAATCCAATGGTCAAGCAGAAAGAGCTAATCAGGAGATCCTGAAGGGTATCAAACCACGGCTCTTGGTCCTCTTACAGCGGACTCTGGGTTGTTGGGTGGAGGAGTTACCCTCTGTACTATGGAGCATCAACACTACGCCTAATAGATCTACAAGTTACACACCTTTCTTCATGGTATAGGAGCAGAGGCAGTCCTGCCAAGTGACATCCGGCACGACTCACCCCGCGTGGCGGCTTACATTGAGGCTGATAACGAAAAAGCTCGTCAGGATGCACTTGACTTGTTGGATGAGGAGCGAGATTTGGCAATAGCCCGCTCGGCGATTTACCAGCAAGACCTGCGCCGCTATCATAGCCGCCGGATTAGAAGCAGAACCTTTCAGGAAGGCGATTTAGTGCTCTGGCTCATCCAGGATCAGTCTGATATGCACAAGCTATCCCCTCCGTGGGAAGGACCCTTTGTGGTCAGCAAGAATCTGAACAACGGGTCATACTACCTCATCGATGTTTGAGAGCACAAAGACTCACGTAAATCAGAGGAGGAGACCCGCTGGCCGTGGAATATCGCCCATCTTCGGCCTTACTATACTTGAGCCATCGGCTCTCAAGATGTATATATTTTGACGATGTATATATTATATAAACCAATAAAGCGGGGCCTCTGTCCTTTTTATCCTCAAAGGTCTATATGCCTTCTTTATCAGGTGGTGGAAACAACCAACAGGGAGTGGATCATATCTGAATCCGGCTTTCCCTTTGGTCCGGCTTATGATCATATCTGAATCTAGCCATGATCACTTGGGGGCTTCCTGTTCAAACATAGGTCGTATTCGAACCAAAGAGAACATAGCTGTCGATACTCACTTGATCGGCATACTGCCAAACCCACTTGGGGGCTTCTTGATCATATTTGAATCATAGCTTAACCCCTTTGGGTCTGACGTGGATCGTATTCGAATCAGCATCATTAAACAACTCTTATGGTCACTTGGGGGCTTCCTGTTCAAACATAGGTCATATTCGAACCAAAGAGAACATACTTGTCGATACCCACTTGATCGGCATCGCCAAAGCCATCGGGGGCTATATAATCGTATCCGAATCTGAGCTTCTCCCCTTTGGAACTGTTTAGTGATCGTATTTGAATCAGAAGCCTTTGAATATTATTATTATCCATTATACTTCATAAGTCTAATTATTTGACTATCTTGATACCTTCTTGAAAGCACTATGAGATGGTTTTTTGTTCTTCCGGCTTAATATTGATCACCCCAGGTTATTAAGTGCCAGGTGAACATTATATGTTCCAACCTTCAGGAGTTGAATTTACCCGCATGGTGTAGGTCATATAAGCAGGCGACATCATCAAAAGGATCGCAGGTATATTATTGTGATTATGTTTAACAAATATAATCCTAACCCGGTCTTTATATGATGTTTTGGTTCACACTCTGGGTTATCAATACCTTATGTGACCCCTGATGCGATAAACCGCCAAGGAAATTTTTGCTTGTTTTATATGCAGGATAAGGCAAGCAAATTTAACATCAAGGAAACAAAAGATCAACATAAGCTGGAAGTATATGGCGATGATGGCTTACAAAACTATTAAGTGCCATAAACATGCGCGAAGGCATGACAAAAATTGAGAGTTTTTTTTCTACCCTATTACAAGACTCCCCGAGTCTGAATAATGAAGCATTGTTTTCGCAAAGTGATAAACACCTGGTGGTTCACTCCTTTGGTGGGCTTGAAGATTCCGGGTTATCCTTCTCCACCTCTCCATCGGCTACCCTGTCCTGGAAGGTTGACGAAGCCCAGTCAATGCCACTCAAGGCTTCAAACTAGGCTTCATCATCTATTAAACCGGCTGGGTCCACTTGAGGGGCAAAGGTATGCTTACAAGTTGGAGGGATCAGGCTGACGTCATCATAGGGAAGTGTTGGGATTCTCCGGTTCTTGCTGTCATAGCCCGGCTGATACTTGGTAAGGTCCGTATCGTTCCCAATGAGAGTAGCCACGGGGCGTATATCTTTGACACAGGCGGTGAAATCCTGTTCATCAAATATGGTCCCATCTTTTTTCAGACTTGGGTATCCAAGAGCGAGGTCGGCCGGGTCTAGCTCTAGAATCCATGCTTTTGCCCGGCTCAATGCGGCTATGGCCCCGGCTCTTGCGGACGCCCGCCTTAGATCTTGGACCCGTTAAGGTAGTGAAGCAAGCCATTTCAGCACATCTTGCAGGAGGTGAGGAACGTCATTTGATAAAGCTACAACGGCCAAAGCACATTGTAACCCGGTGTAGAGCTGTTCCACAAGAGTATAAACCGCCTTCAGCTTGATCAACATGTTCTGCTTGAGGTTTATGCTCCTAGGGCCTGCATTATTAAACATAAGGTGAGCCGGAGCTGACAATTGAAGTAATCATTGAAAGGAGGTTTGCAAAGTTTAAAGTCTATATGAGTAACTTTCCAAAGATTGCTGAGACCATTTGAGATATCTGGCGCTTTAAGCCGGAAAGCTTCGCCGTTGCTTCTGCAAGTAATGCCTCTGCCGTCTCAGCCCGGGTCACCAGTGAAGCCTTTTCATCAGCCCAGATTTTCTTCTCCGCCTCAAAATTCTTCTTCAACTTCTCTTGTTCAGAGACACTGAATTCAAATTTGGAGTTGGCCTTTTGAATTTCAAGTTCTTGAGCTGCCAGGCGGCTCTTCAGGTCAGCAGTCCCCGACTCAAATTGACTTATGGTGGCCTGCATTAATGCCGGGTTATAATCAGAACCATAATAAGATAACATTAAGTCCCAAGCACGTTGCAAGCAAAGATACTTGACACTTGGGGGCTAATGTGTGCTGAAGAATTTTAAACTTACAATGCCGGCTCATGGAAATTAAGTCTCAAGCACTTTGCAAGCAAAGATGCTTGACACTTGGGGGCTAATGTGTATCACAAGTTTAAAGTATCACGTTACAACCGGGTTAAATATCTTCTTTCTAAACCGGACAAAGTAGTGCTAAGCAGTTTTCTAAGTCTACAACATATTTATTCATAAGCATAGACTTGGGGGCTGATATAGTAAGTATGATTCAGAAAAGTAGCATAAGTCATACCTCAGATTTTTGCTGTATTTGCTTCACCATGTCAATTTCCAGGTCACGGCTGCTATATACTTGATTGAGATAGCCAGAGACTATATCTCCAATACTTAAATGAGTATAGTCAGTAATATCTAGCTTGGCCTTTCGGCGTTCCAGAAGTTCCTCCTTAGCAGAGCACTTGGCAAGGACAGTGGGTCGCCCTGGCTCAACAAAGTGAGTCTTCAGAATCTCAACGTCCGGATCAATTGTTTTGGCCGGGCTAGGAGCTTCCGGGTTATTAGAGCTGTTGAGAGTATCTTCGGCGGGTGGATCAGAGGTTGGTGCTGGAATGTCATAGGCTGGTTCAGGCGGCGGCTGATGGGTAGAACTATCAGGAGCAGTCGTGCCAAGCTCCGGTTCAGTCACGACCGGGTCTCGGGACGCCTTACTCTTTTTTACCCTCTTACTGGGTTTCACTTGCACGCTGTGGACAAAGGCAGAAGGATGAATACAAAAGCATGGGTAAGGTAAAGCATAAGGTAAACAAAAATACGTTACCCAGGGGCAGTTTTGAAAGCCGGCATGTTAGATTGCATAGACTCACCAGAGGAAGGAGAGGTATCCTGATAATTGGAGTCAGATGAATTGAGAGGTTGGCGAATTAAGCCCGCCAAAGGTGAAACAGAACGTAAATCGGAGATAACCTCAGTCCGACGCTTCCTGGTTACGTCAGGTAAGCCGGAGGAGAGCTCTACATCCTTGCTGTTCCGGGTCTGCCTCCGGCTTTCAAACTGTTGTTGCTTCAAAAGAAATTGAGGATCTTGATAAGCTAGAGGATGTGAAAATATTACTTTCCGGGTCACCCTTCGGATTTTTTGCTTTGGCAAAGGCTCTGAGTCGGAGGAGATTATAGTTACCTCTTCGTCAATCGCTTGGTTGTTTCCTGTATCCTCCTGAAAGGATAGAATGTCAATAAAATAATGACAGAAGAGTCAGGAGAGTTAAGAATTACCTCTTCTTCATCATCAGAGGTGTCGTCCAATTTGAATAAATCTGAAGCGCTTGGCTTCTTCTTCCTTGAAGTTCCTGTTTTGGTGGTTTTTCTTTTGGTTCTCTTGGCTGCTCTGGCTTGTTCGGCAGCTTCATGGTCATACTTGACCTTCCAGAAGTTGCCATCGGCCTGTGAAAAATGATAAAGGGTTATGAGTAAAAGCAAGGTGTAATATAGTAAAAAGTATTCATTGAGGTTGATGACTTACTGCGGGGGCCGGGTTCTTCTTGCAGAAAGGAAGTAAGCCAAAGGCATTGCTGATCACCGTGCCCTCTTTCAACAACGTTTGGGTTGTGGCTTCCACCACATCCTCTGGTAAGTCATCGGGGCTATGACGCAATGCGCCATCCTTCTCGCCGGAGTAAGTGCACATTAAGCCGGGATGGCGGCTTAACGGAAGCACTCGCCAAGTAACCTAGACTCGGACCAGGTCGATGCCATCCAAGTCATTTCCCAAAAGAGCTTTGATTTTTCTAATGGTGGGAGCAAGTGGCATACGTTCGACAGCAGTCAGTTTATCCGGCAGCGGGTGGTTGGACTCAAGGCGCAGGGCGCGGAAGCTGGGCAGAGGATTTTCCTCAGCTGGAGAAGTGTCCTGGCAGTAGAACCACGTCTGATTCCAATCCTTTGGGTGACTTGGCAGTTAAGCATAAGGAAAGAGGCAGTCTCTCCGCCGCTGAATCGAGATGCCACCGAGTTCAAGACTGGGCCCGTTGGCACATTCATTCTGCCGGTTTAAATAAAATAGCTCTCCGAATAAAAGTATATTGGGCTCTTCTCCAAGGTACACCTCGCAGAAGACTTGGAAGTTGCAAATGTTTGACACGGAATTGGGCCCGATGTCTTGAGGTCTAAGGTCAAAGAAATGCAAAACATCCCTGAAGAATTTTGAACCGGGTGGAGCGAAGCCCCGGTTCATGTGACCAGTAAACACGATTACCTCCCCCGTTTTGGGTTGAGGCTTCTCCTCTGACGGGTTAGGAGCAAGATAAGACATGACCTCCTTCTTCTTGGGTAGATGGCCAGACTTCACAAAATCAGACAAAGTGCTCTCTATAATAGTGGATTTGACCCAGTTGTAGGTCACGGGAGCTTTGGGGGCCTTGGGTGCCATTAGGCAAATTGAAACCTATGACAAAGGAAAAAGTTTCCGGTTTAACTTATAACCCGGAGGAGGACACCATGGAATTATTTGAAACGGCGGCTTAAGAAGGGGCCTAATGACATATGGGTAATTATTCAGTGGTATTTAAGCCGCTACAAGTATCAAAGGCAGTTCAGATATTCTTAAATGTGGAACAAACAAGTTTCACAAGTTTCAGATATTATTTTGGATCAAACAATTGCTCTAAAAAGAAAAATTTCTAGATCTAAAACCAGTACAGAGAAGTTCATACGCTCGAATGAGGCCTTTAAACAAGGGAAATGCGATCTATTTCTATTTCGAGATGGACACGGAACAGCCACCGCGGTAGTTCTAGCTATTTAAAGATCAAAAAGGAGCGCGGGAAGGGAAGAATATCAAGGGTTCGCTGCTGGTGGCGATGAACACCGACGAACTCGAAGAAGCTCTAATGCAGATCTAAGAAAGGGAAAGAAGGGAACTTATAGATATGGACGAGCTGCGGAAGTTCGCCATTGATTTCTGGTCAGATTCGGGTTGATGCAGCGACCTAAGTTGGTGAAGACGAGGAGCTCGACGGCGGCGGCGGCAGAGCTCGGATGGCAGAGACACACCAAGAGGAAGAGGATGACCGAAAGGGGGGAGAATGGAAGACCTAGGTCACACCTATTTATAAAGGAAGACCGACTGAGATGGCGCAAGAAACGAGGAAACCAAACATTATTATCCAGCGGCCCCGACGCCTCGGTTTTTGGTACGATCAGTAAAAGTAAAGATCCGTTGGAGGATACGGCGGAGTAAAATATGAACTTAAGTAAAGATGACGTCACGACGGGCTAACGCGGATCCAGAAGATGACGTCATGGCGGGTTAAAAACCTTTTGCACAAGCAGAAGGCTGAATGTTTATTTTTTAAGGTATTTTAAGATTGACATGAACCGGTTCAAATCAATGTGGGGCCTAATGTTGGGGATATAACTATTTGTGTAAGCCGCCCAGGAGGGGCCGGGTTACGCAAATAAGACTCATCAGAGAGAAGCCCAAAACCAAGAATGAAGATGGCGGTTCAATAAAGGGTCTAAGGCCCGCAGGTGGATTAAAGCCCATAGTGGTAAACCGTCATGAAGATATGACTTGTAATGTAAGGTAGAATTAACTAGTCACCGAGCCGGACACTGTCTATGAGCCGGCCGGGACTCTGTAGGCCGTAGGGCGTCCACCCGTGTATATAAGGGGGTGACCCGCTGGCGGCTTAGGGTAAGAAACAACCCATCGAGAGCTGGGCATAGCTTATCTCGCTCCCTGGTCATCGAAACATCAAGCAATACAAACCCAACTGGACGTAGGCCTTACCTTCATCGTAAGGGGCTGAACTAGTATAAACCTCTCGTGTCCTTTGTCCTAATTAACCCCATCAAGCTTCCTAGTTGCGATGGCTCCACGACTAAGTCCTTTCACTAGGACATCTGACGTGACAATTCCATGACACCTACCATATGAATCATGATCTCTAGCCTTCCCCAAGTTGCTTTCCACTCAAATCTTCTTTCCACCAAATCCAAATCCTGTGAGAGAGAGTTGAGTGTTGGGGAGACTATCATTTGAAGCACAAGAGCAAGGAGTTCATCATCAACACACCATTTGTTACTTCTTGGAGAGTGGTGTCTCCTAGATTGGCTAGGTGTCACTTGGGAGCCTTCGACAAGATTGTGGAGTTGACCCAAGGAGTTTGTAAGGCCAAGGAGATCGCCTACTTCGTGAATATCTACCCTAGTGAGGCAAGTCCTTCGTGGGCGATGGCCATGGTGGGATAGTCAAGGTTGCTTCTTCGTGGACCCTTCGTGGGTGGAGCCCTCCATGGACTTGCGCAGCCATTACCCTTCATGGGTTGAGGTCTCCATCAATGTGGATGTACGATAGCACCACCTATCGGAACCACGACAAAAACATTCGTGTCTCCTATTGCGTTTGCACTCTCCAAACCCTTCCCTTTACATTCTTGCAAGTTGCATGCTTTACTTTCTGCTGCTCATATACTCTTTGCATGCTTGCTTGAATTGTGTTAGGATTGCTTGACTTGTGCAAAGTTGCTAAAATCTGCCAAGAACTAAAATTGGGAAAAGTATAGATTTTTATTTGGTCAAGTAGTCTAATCACCCCCCCCCTCTAGACATACTTTCGATCCTACAAGTGGTATCAGAGCTTTGGTCTCCATTTGCTTTGATCTCCATAGCTTTTGGTGGTCATAGCCTTGGTTTCGCAACCTAGGAGAGTATGGTGTCTAGCGAGTTAAATTACCACCGTAGAGGTCCTTACTTTGATGGTACTAATTTTGCTAGTTGGAACCATAAGATGAAAATGCATATTCTTGGACATAACCCCGCCGTTTGGGCTATTGTGTGTATTGGCTTGCAAGTTGAATTCTTTGATGGGAGAGAACCAAACCGTGAAGCTACCACAGAAGAGTTGAAGATGCTGCAATACAATGCTCAAGCTTGTGATATCCTCTTCAATGGATTGTGCCCCGAAGAATTCAACAAAATCAGCCGTCTTGAGAATGCAAAGGAAATTTGGGATACTTTGATTGATATGCACGAAGGTACCGACTCCGTCAAGGAATCCAAATTGGATGTGCTTCAAAGTCAGCTTGACAAGTTCAAAATGAAGGATGGAGAAGGTGTCGCTGAAATGTACTCTAGGCTTGCTCTTATCACAAATGAGATTTCCGGCTTAGGAAGTGAAGAGATGACCGACAAATTCATCATCAAGAAGATCCTAAGAGCTTTGGACGGAAAATATGATACCATGTGCACATTGATCCAAATGATGCCCAATTACAAAGATCTGAAGCCAATGGAAGTATGGAAGAATTGTTGCTCATGAGATGTCACTCAAGGATAAGGAGGAGCTCCACAACAAGTCAAGTGGTGCTTACAAAGCCTCATGTGAAGCTCCCACATCATCAAGTGAGAAATAAACCTTCAATGAAGAATTGAGCCTAATGGTGAAGAACTTCAACAAGTTCTACAAGAGTAGAAGCAAGGAAAGAAGTTCCAAGTCAAGATCCTACAATGACAAAAGATCTTCTAGTCGTGAGCGTAATTGCTACAATTGTGGAAGACCCGGACACTATTACAATGAGTGTACAACACCCTACAAAAGAAGAGAAGATTCTCCAAAAAGAAGTAGAAGCGAAGAATCACCATCAAGAGAGAGAAGGAGTAGAGATGATCGTTATGAACGAAAAACATCTCGGAGAAGCAAGGTTTCGGAAAGGAAGAACAAGTCATCAAGGAGCTACACAAAACGAAGACATCAAGCTCATGTTGGTGAATGGGTATCCGGCTCCGACTCCGACAATCACTCCGAGAGAAGCTATCACTCCGACTCCGAATATACTCAAGATGAAGGTGTTGCCGGTCTAGCACTTGTGTTGACCAACTCCTACGGCATATTTGATTCACCAAATAAAGGACTTGGAAGATGCTTCATGGCTAAAGGCCCAATAGTATCACATCCCGAGTATGTTGATTTCAATAGTGATGAAGATGACTTGTTAGGTGATGATGATTTACTTGTTGACAACTCTAGGGATGAATGCTATGATGAAACATCAATTAATCATGCTAATCAAGATAAAACAGATGACAATGATAAGGAGAAAATTGAGCTCCTAACTAAAGAACTAAACACTCTTAAGTTATCTCATGAAACTATCTTAGAAGATCATCGAGAACTTTTAAGGACTCATGAGAAGTTACGCTTTGAAAAGCTCAACCTTGAGCAAGAACATGAGTTTTTAAAGGCGATCAATGATGATCTTCACAAGAAAAGTTCTTCTTACATTGCCAAGCGTTTACTCTTATCTACTTACATGCCTCAAGTCAAGTCTAGTAACAAGAACAAGAAAGATTCTTCCTCTAGTAGTAACAATAATCATGCTAAATCCAATGTTGTTGCTTCTAGTAGTTCTCTTGATTCCACTAATGATTATCTTAGCCAAGTTACACTTGAGCAATAAAATAGCTTATTGAAGGGAATTATAGAGAAATGTGTTTATAAGAGCCTTGCCGGAAGTAAGCAATTCGAGGAAATTGTACACAAGCAAGGAAGGCGCCGGAAGAACCAAGGTGTTGGTTTTGAACGAAAGTTCAAAGCTAATGGAGTTGAGTGGGAAGAAGGTCAATACCCCAAGATGAAGTTTGTTCCTCAACAAGAGAAGTATGATCCAACTTCTTTCAAAGGGACACAAGCTCAAGATGATCTTCCACCACAAGACCACAAGCAAAAAGGCGAGGATAAGCTTCAAGAGGAGATTGATGCATTTGAAGAAGCTCCTAAGGCTTTGGTCATGTGGGTTCCCAAGACTACATCAAGTTCTACTTCAACAAGTGCAACTACAACTCCAAGGATTCCCATCAAGATGATGTGGATCCTGTAGAAGAAGAACTAGAGAGTTCTTGAGGGTGACTCCGCCAACATATTTCACTCTTATCATTTTGGCAAGGACAAGTGCAATCAACTTCCACATCTTGCACTAGTTCAAGGAGTCACAAACCCTCTTGTTGGTAAGACAAGGGACAAGGTAACCTAATGCTTTCATAGACATCATCTTGTGTGTGTGCATCACTCTATGTCTATGTATATCCTTGTTTGTTCCTTGTGGGACTGACCCGTGTAGGTATTGAAAGTGCAACTCACTCCAAAGGTGTCACATCCCTAGTCTGGTATGACCTAGACTAGCTAGTCATTTGTGCATCATGTTTAAATTTCATTTAAATTTGAAATGAGGATTGGTGGAACCCTCAGAATCATTTTTGAAAATGACCCAAATAAAAATTTCTCCAAAAGGGTCCAAGAAAATGCTCATGTTGCTCTCTGAAAATATTGGACAGAGATAAAAATCAAAACAATATTTTTAGGAGCTCATGGATATTTATTTTGGCCATTTGGATTAATTCGATAAATATTTGCATTGGAAATATATTTCTATATATATGAAATATGGTCCAAAAATTATGCCAACTATAAAGGAGCTCTGGAATAATACCATTAGCCCCTACAAAAATTGGCATAAGCAAATAAATTGATTTAGTATTTTATTAAATCAAACAAATGTCAGAAAATTAGAAAAGAAAACAGAAAAGGGGAGAGAGACTTACCTGGGCCACTTACCCGATCGGCCCAGTAGCTCGGCCCAGCTGACTGGCCGACGCCAGTCGTCCCCCTCCTCGCGCCAGGAGGCCAGGGGCGTGTGGCCGGCGCGTGCGCACCGTCGTGCCGCCACGGCACCTGCCTGCCTGTCCTCCCCCTCGACGCCTGGACGTCCGGAACGTCGCCACGCAGCCGCCCCGGTCCTTTTCCCCTCCCTCTCGCTCTCCCTCCTCCCTGGTTCTCTCTTCCCCGAGCGCACCCGAGCGCAGCCGCCGCCATCGCTCGCTGTTGCCGTGGCCACCGGCCTCCCCTCGCCTCCCTGACACGCTTCCCAGCTCCGCCACGACCCCCTCTACCTCCTCGTCAAGCCACGCACCTCCGGACGCGCTCCATCGCCGACGCCGTTGTCTTCTTCACCACCGACGCCGGAGATCGACCTCACCGCCATCGCCGTCGATTCGCCGGACGCAGGACGTCCCCGAGCACACCGGCCTGCTCTGCGAGTCCGCCGTGAGCCCCTTTTCCTTTCCCCTCACCTCTCTCTCTCGCGCGTGCCCTGTAGCCGCTGCCCTGCGAGCACCCGAAGCCGCCGTCCGCCATGGCCGGCGAGCTCCGTGCCCCCGAGCACCTCCGCCTCGCGTAGATAGCTCGATGTGCTCCTGCTGCCTCGTAGCTACCGCCTGTGCCCTCCGTTCGCTCGAACGCGAGCTGCAGCCCCACGCCCGCGCTATCCCGAACTCGGGCCGCCGCCGTGAGCTTTGCTTCGGTGAGCTACGGCGCCCCCGCAGCCCCCCACCAGCTCCCCTGGATGCGGACGACGACGGGCTACGCCCCGGTGGTCTTCGCGCGACCAAACGCCGCTTGTAGCGCAAGTCCGGCAAGTCGCCGTCGCGTTATTGGTCGCCGCCGGCCAGAACTCCGGCGGGCTGACGTGGCTCCGTTAATTATGCACTAATCCCCACCTACTGACGCTGACGAGTGGGCCCCAGGGCTTAGTCAAAGCTAATCAGCCCAGGTTTGACTCAGGGTTAACCCCCCTGTCACTGACGTGTGGGTCCCACACGTCAGGTTTGACCCGGACCAGCCCAGTTGACTGCTGACGTCATGCTTACTCAATGCTGACGCAATATATAATTTCTGGATTTAAATTAAATCAGGAAATTCCAGAAATTGATTTAAACTTCAAAAATTCATAGAAATTCAACCGTAGCTCAGATTGAAATAATTTATATATGAAAAATTATCAGAAAAATGCAATCTTTCCATCTGTACTAGTTTCATGCATGACAAACCAACTTATACATGCTGAATATGGGAAAACACATTATGGCATATTAAGAGACTTATTTTTGGAGTTGCATTTGAACCTTTTGTTCAAATGGACTTCATTCAATTGAATACTAGTTGCATTAGCTCAAACAGCATCACATTTACATGCCATGCTCATGCATCATATTGTTGCATATGATTGTGTTTTGATTGCCGGCACCGTTCCTTCTCGATAGGTCCTGCTTCGGAGACGTTCCAGAGTACCTGTCGGTGAAGCAGTGCCTCCCTTGTTGTTTTACCAGGCAAGCAAACCCCCTTGTTCATTTCGATAAAACCCTACTCTCTCGCTCCTGCTCTCAGTTATTGCATTAGGACAACAACGATTCATCTGCTACTTTGTGCTGCGGTAGTTGAACCCATTCCTCTGCATGACCTGTCATTGCCACAGTAAATAGTTGAAACCCACTAGCATGTGCAGGAGTTGATTGAAGCCACTGATGTGTTCCTACCATACTATGCCTGCTATTGCTTAGAGTTGTGTCAGGTCTGATTCATTGGGAATGAATTGGAGTGTTACGATATGTTCTGGTGCTGAGAGTTAAGTGTGTGAACACGATTTGGTAAAGGTAGCGGTGAGAGGCCATGTAGGAGTACATGGTGGGTTGTCTCACTGGAACCGTCCTTAAGCACTGAGTTCTGTGTATGTTGTCCAATGACTCGATACTACCACACATTGGGTTCCGGTAACTCGACCCCTCTCGGCTTATTAACCAACTTGGTCTCTGTCCA
Organism: Triticum dicoccoides; assembly: GCF_002162155.2. Lineage (NCBI taxonomy): Eukaryota > Viridiplantae > Streptophyta > Magnoliopsida > Poales > Poaceae > Triticum > Triticum dicoccoides. The sequence goes on along the minus strand of NC_041383.1, from coordinate 661,980,550 downwards.
GGAGTCGCAACTAGTTTCTGGTGTTTGTAGGTAGTGTTAGTAGTCTACCAAGTGGCACCCGGCCAGGTGGGCTTGGGACAGACTAGGCACCAGTGGCACGGTGTACCAAGCGTAGATCCATCCGGCGAGGTGGGCTTGGGAACCCTGCACACATCGTTTGGGGCCGTGAGTGAAACCCCGGCCGGATCTCCTTGCGGATGGAACCCGAATAGGCGATAAACCTGGATTAGAGTCTTGTGTGGTTAGTCAGGTCGTGGCCGACACCCTCGCCAGGCTTCCGTTTGAAGGTTGCCGAGATACATGACGTGTACATGGCGGTAAGTGGCGAGAGCGTGTGTGAAGAAGTACACCCCTGCAGGGTTAACATGATCTATTCGAATAGCCGGGTCCGCGGTTATGGACTTCTTGGATGCTTACATGGTACATAGACAACTTGAAGTGGATACCCTAAAATGCTCAAGACAAGTGTGAGTGCTATGGATGGCCTTCTCGTAGGGAGACGGGGATGAATCCATAGTAGTGTATTGTGTGGTGATTAGTGGACTCGTGTGCGCCATATCACCTCAAGAGTTTCTGGTGGTCGTAGAACAGGATAGCCACAGAGTCAAAGCTGGCTTGCTGCAACTAAACCCCACATTACCCTCTTGATACAAATGCATGTATGATAGGATCTGATGTAAGTCTTGCTGAGTACCTTTGTACTCATGTTGCTTTATTTATGTTTTTGCAGCGGAGACTTCGGTCTTACTAGTGTTCTCATGGACTTCGACTAGTAGCTAGTACCTCAGCTACGATCTTGATCGGATGTTGTAGATAGTCAGGCTCTTCAGCCTTTTTCATTTGTAGATGTCTGTACCCAGACATGTAATGCTTCCGCTTGTTGCTTGTATGCTCTGTATGATGGGTCTTGTGACCCCTATTTGCAATAATTGCTATGACGGCTTTTCTGAGCCTTTATCTATATGAGTTGTTGAGTTATGATGTGATGCCATGTTGTACAGCACATACTTGCATGTTATGCGTACGTGTAATGTGTATTGCTATGTGTGGGATCTGACTATCTAGTTGTTTATTCTTAGTAGCCTCTCTTACCGGGAAATGTCTCCTAGTGCTTCCACTGAGCCCTGGTAGCTTGCTACTGCTCCGGAACACCTAGGCAGGCCGGCATGTGTCCTTCTTCGATCCTGTGTCTGTCCCTTCGGGGAAATGTCACGCGATGAATACCGGAGTCCTGCTAGCCCGCTACAGCCCGGTTCACCGGAGTCCTGTTAGCCCAGTGCTACAGCCTGGATTCACTCGCTGATGACCGACACGTTCGATGCTGGGTCATGAATGCCTGTCCCTGTAAGTTAGTGCCACTTTGGGTTTACGACTAGCCATGTCAGCCCGGGCTCTTTATCATATGGATGCTAGCGACACCATCATATACGTGTGCCAAAATGCGCAAACGGTCCCGGGCAAAGGTAAGGCGACACCCGTGGGGATACCGTGCGTGAGGCCGCAAAGCGATATGAGGTGTTACATGCTAGATCGATGTGACATCGAGTCAGGGTCCTGACAGCGTTGGTATCAGAGCCTGACTGCCTGTAGGTTTACCAAGCCATACTGGTCGAAGTTGAGTCTAGAAAATCTTTAGTTATGTAAGGGAATTGATTGTGGGTTGGAACGTAAGGCTCTTTTTACTCCTTATACCTCATGACCTTCTGATCTGAGTCGTCCTATCTTTCCGACGGGGTTAAGGAGCTAGGCTTCTCTTCCGTCTATCAGGATCACGTGTTACTACTCCGTAGTTCCATAGGATTGGTTGACTAGAGTCATACCCCAGTTTTCGAGTACTTCCGGTGTAGTCTGTTTAGTACTACCTCCGAACCTTGAGTGATGATGATGAGTATGTTACCACCCCATTTTTAGTAGGATGTCTCATTCTGAGCATTTTACTGCCGTTATGCTGCCGAAATTTCCCTAGGAGTTCGAGAGATACTAATTCCTTGTCCTACATTCTACAGTCCATAGTTGATGCTGATTCCGTCCTTGGTTCGTTTCTCAGGATGTCATCGGCTAAGCGAAGTTCCATTGCTCGTAGCCAGAACCACGGAGATGGTAGGGATGAGGATCCTCCTGATCAGCCTTCGTTGACAGAGTTCATGCTAGAGATGGAGAGGAACAAGCGTGAGTCCAACCACTTGTTGGCACGTATCGAGGAGAACACCGCACATCAGTCCAATAAGCCTGTGACCATTCATGACTTCATTCGCTTGCACCTACCTACCTTTCATCATTCCATCGAGCCACTCGATGCAGATGATTGGCTCCGTAGCATCACTCATAAGCTGCTTTCCGCGAGCGTAGCTGAAGATGATAAGGTCACCTATGCTGCATACCACCTGGAAGGTCCTGCTAGTCTTTGGTGGCAGAACTATGAGGCTATGCTTCCAGCTGGCCAGACTTCCACCTGGAGGGATTTCGTTGAGGCTTTTCGTGAGCATCACATCCCTGAAGCCCTCATTGATCGCAAGAGAGAAGAGTTCTGTAGTTTCACCCAGGGTAAGATGGCTGTTGATGCCTATAGTAGAGAGTTTGAGAACCTCGCCCGTTATGCCACAGAGGAGGTGTCCACGGACGCCAAGAAGCAGGCTAGGTTCCGGAAGGGTCTCAACCCCAAGTTGCGTCGTGATCTCCACCTGCATCATTGTGGTACATTCCAAGCCCTTGTGAACAAGGCCATTAATGCAGAGACAGCTCAACTCACTTACGAGGAGTCTCATAAGCACACTCGTGCTTTGGGATCTTCCTCCGGTTCTAGCTCTCAGAAGCGCCGGATTTGGGTTCCAAACTCCGCTCTTCCACCCAAATATGTATCGAGGCCATCTTATGTGGCACCTCATCCAGTTCAGCAGTATGCTCCACCCAGGCCTATTGGTGGACCGCCTTCCAATGCAGGTCCACATCCTACCTCCAAGATTTGTTACAAGTGCGGAGAGCCAGGCCACATTGCCCGTATTTGCACTCAGACCAGAGTTGCTCCACCCCAGCCCGAGAAGTCTATTGGCCATGGTAAGCCATCACGTAAGATGATCAGTGCCAAGTCAGCTCCCACTGAACATGGACGTGTGCATCACGTCTCAGCTAGAGCCGCTCATGATGATCCAGATGTCGTTCTTGGTACACTCCTTGTCAACTGTCATCCGGCATCGGTTTTGTTCGATACTGGAGCGTCTCATTCCTTCATTTCTGAAAGCTATGCCCGCTTGCACGACATGTCATTTTGTGATATGCCCTCTCCACTACTTATTCAAACTCCTGGATCCAAATGGCAAACTTCTAGGATAAGTTATGGCAATGAAATCCTTGTGGACAGACTTGCATTCCTTGCTTCCTTGATATCTCTCAAGTCTTCGGATATTAACATCATCTTGGGTATGGACTGGATGACAGCTCATCATGCCAAGATTGATTGTTTCACCAGGTCTGTTCAGCTCACACACCCATCTGGCAAGATAGCCATTGTCTCCACTAGAGTTGCAAAGCGTCAGCTCTATTCTCTTAATGCCAGCCCTCTTCCAGACCTTGAAGATATCCCGGTAGTCCGTGACTTTCCGGATGTCTTTCCAGAGGAACTGCCAGGTGTTCCACCTGACAGAGATGTAGAGTTCGTCATAGATCTTATCCCAGGAACAGCTCCAATCTCCCGGAGACCTTACAAGATGGCACCCTTAGAACTAGCCGAGCTTAAGAAACAACTTGATGAGTCCTTGCAAAAGGGTTTCATCCGTCCTAGCTCTTCTCCTTGGGCTTGCCCCGTCCTCTTCGTCAAGAAGAAGGATGGTACGGATCGGATGGTTGTAGATTATCGCCCCGTTAATTTGGTTACGATAAAGAACAAGTATCCGCTCCCCAGGATCAACGACCTGTATGATCAGCTCGCTGGATCCTCAGTCTTCTCCAAGATGGATTTAAGGTTAGGATACCACCAAATCAAAATCAGAAACGGGGACATTCCCAAGACAGCTTTTGTCACTCGTTATGGTCAGTACGAGTACACCGTCATGTCCTTTGGTCTAACCAACGCCCCAGCCACATTCTCCCGCTTGATGAACTCGATCTTCATGGAGTACTTAGATAAGTTCGTCGTGGTTTACCTCGATGATATTCTTATCTACTCGAAGAATGAGGAAGAGCATGCCGAACATCTTAGACTTGTGTTAGAAAAGCTCAGAGAGCACCGCCTTTATGCCAAGTTCTCCAAGTGTGAATTTTGGTTGCCAGAAGTGACCTACCTAGGCCACGTAATCTCTGGTAAGGGCATTGCTGTCAATCCCGAGAGAGTTCAGGCTGTTCTCGATTGGACTCCACCTGAGACTGTTAAACAAGTTAGGAGTTTCCTTGGGCTAGCCAGTTATTGTCGCCGCTTTGTTGAAAACTTCTCCAAAGTAGCCAAACCCCTCACGGAACTTCTCAAGAAAGATAAAAAGTTTGAGTGGTCCCCACAGTGTGAACACAGTTTTCAGGAACTGAAAAGGCGCCTGACTTCTGCTCCCATACTTGTGCCACCGGATTTCACTAAAGATTTTATTATCTACTGCGACGCCTCACGACAGGGACTAGGTTGCATTCTTATGCAGGATCGTCATGTGGTTGCCTATGCATCTCGACAGTTGCATCCACATGAGGAGAATTACCCTACACATGATCTAGAGCTTGCAGCCGTAGTCTATGCACTCAAGACCTGGCGACATTACCTCCTTGGTAAACGTTGCGAGATCTACACCGATCACCAGAGTCTCAAGTATATCCTCACCCAACCAGATTTGAACCTTAGGCAAAGACGTTGGTTGGAGTTAATCACAGATTATGATCTAGGGATTACCTACACCCCAGGCAAAGCCAATGTCATGGCTGATGCTCTAAGCCGTAAATCCTATTGCAACAATCTCATGTTGCAGCAAGGTCAACCACTTCTCCATGAGGAATTCTGTAAGCTTAATCTTCACATTGCTCCTCACGGATTCCTTTCTACCTTGGTGGCGAAACCTACCCTTGTGGATCTTATCATAGAAGCCCAGAAGCATGATACGGGGATTACCCGGATCAAGAGAAACATTGCCAAGGGTATTGCTGGTAGTTTCTCTATAGATGATCGAGGTGTTGTTTTCTTTGGGAACCGCCTGGTGGTCCCCAAGAAGCAACATCTTCGACAACTGATTCTTAAGGAGGCGCATGAATCTCCTCTCACGATTCATCCCGGTAGTACTAAGATGTATCAGGATCTACGCCAGAGGTTCTGGTGGACTAGGATGAAGAGAGAAATCGCTGAGTTCATTGCTAACTGTGACGTTTGTCGTCGCGTTAAGGCAGAGCATCAAAGGCCTGCTGGCACCCTTCAGCCTTTAGCTATTCCTGAGTGGAAATGGGATAAAGTTGGTATGGACTTCATTACCGGCTTTCCCAGGACCAAGAAAGGGAATAACACTATCTTCGTAGTCGTTGATCGTCTTTCCAAAGTGGCTCACTTCCTTCCTGTTCGGGAAAGTATCACTGCTGGTCAGCTTGCTGACTTATATATTTCTCGAATAGTGTCACTTCATGGTGTTCCACTAGAGATCAATTCAGACCGCGGCAGTCTTTTCACTTCTCATTTTTGGGAGAGTTTCCAAACTGCCATGGGAACCCATCTTTCTTTCAGTACCGCTTTCCACCCTCAATCAAGTGGTCAGGTGGAACGGGTCAATCAAATTCTCGAAGACATGCTTAGAGCTTGCGTTATCTCCTTCGGTATGGATTGGGAGAAATGTCTTCCTTTCGCCGAGTTTGCTTATAACAACAACTACCAATCCAGCCTCAAGAAAGCTCCTTTTGAGGTTCTCTATGGACGAAGATGTCGAACACCTTTGAACTGGTCAGAAACCGGTGAAAGACAATTCTTTGGACCGGACATAATCCAGGAGGCAGAAGAGCAAGTTCGCATCATTCGTGAGAATTTGAAAACAGCCCAGTCTCGTCAGAAAAGCCAGTACGATCGTCATCATAAGGATATGACTTATGAAATTGGCGACCAAGCTTACCTTCGGGTTACTCCTTTGAAGGGTACCCATCGTTTCGGTATCAAGGGCAAGTTGGCTCCTCGTTACATTGGTCCCTTTCGCATTCTCGCCAAACGAGGAGAGGTTGCCTACCAATTGGAACTACCCCCACATCTTTCTCGAGTTCATGATGTCTTCCACGTCTCTCAACTCAGGCGTTGCTTCTCGGATCCTATCCGTGGAGTGGACCACGAAACGCTTGATCTCCAAGATAACCTCACCTACCGAGAGTACCCGGTACGCATTCTTGATCAAGCAGAGCGTGTCACTCGACGTCAGAACATCAAGTTTCTCAAAGTTCAGTGGTCTCATCATTCCGAGAGAGAAGCTACTTGGGAGCGAGAAGATCGTCTTCGACTGGAGTACCCCACTTTCTTTCCGTCGACCCCTGAATCTCGAGACGAGATTCTGTCAAGTGGGGGCGAGTTGTCACATCCCTAGTCTGGTATGACCTAGACTAGCTAGTCATTTGTGCATCATGTTTAAATTTCATTTAAATTTGAAATGAGGATTGGTGGAACCCTCAGAATCATTTTTGAAATTGACCCAAATAAAAATTTCTCCAAAAGGGTCCAAGAAAATGCTCATGTTGCTCTCTGAAAATATTGGACAGAGATAAAAATCAAAACAATATTTTTAGGAGCTCATGGATATTTATTTTGGCCATTTGGATTAATTCGATAAATATTTGCATTGGAAATATATTTCTATATATATGAAATATGGTCCAAAAATTATGCCAATTATAAAGGAGCTCTGGAATAATACCATTAGCCCCTACAAAAATTGGCATAAGCAAATAAATTGATTTAGTATTTTATTAAATCAAACAAATGTCAGAAAATTAGAAAAGAAAACAGAAAAGGGGAGAGAGACTTACCTGGGCCACTTACCCGATCGGCCCAGCAGCTCGGCCCAGCTGACTGGCCGACGCCAGTCGTCCCCCTCCTCGCGCCAGGAGGCCAGGGGCGTGTGGCCGGCGCGTGCGCACCGTCGTGCCGCCACGGCACCTGCCTGCCTGTCCTCCCCCTCGACGCCTGGACGTCCGGAACGTCGCCACGCAGCCGCCCCGGTCCTTTTCCCCTCCCTCTCGCTCTCCCTCCTCCCTGGTTCTCTCTTCCCCGAGCGCACCCGAGCGCAGCCGCCGCCATCGCTCGCCGTTGCCATGGCCACCGGCCTCCCCTCGCCTCCCTGACACGCTTCCCAGCTCCGCCACGACCCCCTCTACCTCCTCGTCAAGCCACGCACCTCCGGACGCGCTCCATCGCCGACGCCGTTGTCTTCTTCACCACCGACGCCGGAGATCGACCTCGCCGCCATCGCCGTCGATTCGCCGGACGCAGGACGTCCCCGAGCACACCGGCCTGCTCTGCGAGTCCGCCGTGAGCCCCTCTTCCTTTCCCCTCACCTCTCTCTCTCTCGCGCGTGCCCTGTAGCCGCTGCCCCGCGAGCGCCCGAAGCCGCTGTCCGCCATGGCCGGCGAGCTCCGTGCCCCCGAGCACCTCCGCCTCGCGTAGTAGCTCGATGTGCTCCTGCTGCCTCGTAGCTACCGCCTGTGCCCTCCGTTCGCTCGAACGCGAGCTGCAGCCCCACGCCCGCGCTATCCCGAACTCCGGTCGCCGCCCAAGCGGTCGCCGCCGGCGATATAGACCGTCTCCGGTGAAACAGAGGGCGCCACAGGATGCGCGCGAGCCTGGGCTTCGCGTAGGTGCTCTCCGCTGCGCGATTGGTCGCCGGAGCGACGATTCCGCAGCCCTCCGTCGCGTTCAGGCCTCGCCGGCGACTAACCGCCGGCGGGTTTGACTTGTTTGACCTGGGATTTGACCCCCCAGGGTCGCTGACTAGTGGGGCCAGGCCCTGCTAATTTTAGTTAAAAAATAACTAAACCTAATTAGCCACTAACACTGACCAGTGGGCCCGACCCCCCCTAATCTGTTAATTAAGTTAATCTAACCCTGTTTAACCCCCTGTCACTGACGTGTGGACCCCACACGTCAGGTTTGACCCCAGCCAGCCGCAGTTGACCGCTGACGTCGTGCTGACGCAATTATATATTTTCTGGAATTAAAATAATTCAGAAAATCCAGAAAATGATTTAAACTTCAAAAATTCATAACAATTCAACCGTAGCTCGGATTAAAATAATTTATATATGAAAAATTATCAGAAAAATGCAATCTTTCCATCTGTACTAGTTTCATGCATGAAAAACCAACTTATACATGCTGAATATGAGAAAACACATTATGGCACATTAAGAGACGTAATTTTGGAGTTGCATTTGAACCTTTTGTTCAAATGGACTTCATTCAAATTGAATACTAGTTGCATTAGCTCAAACAGCATCACATCTTCATGCCATGTTCATGCATCATATTGTTGCATATGATTGTGTATTGATTGCCGGCACCGTTCCTTCTCGATAGGTCCTGCTCCGGAGACGTTCCAGAGTACTTGTCTGTGAAGCAGTGCCTCCCTTGTTGATTACCAGGCAAGCAAACCCCCTTGTTCATTCGATAAAACCCTACTCTCTCGCTCCTGCTCTCAGTTATTGCATTAGGACAACAACGATTCATCTGCTACTTTGTGCTGCGGTAGTTGAACCCATTCCTCTGCATGACCTGTCATTGCCACAGTAAATAGTTGAAACCCACTAGCATGTGTAGGAGTTGATTGAAGCCACTGATGTGTTCCTACCATGCTATGCCTGCTATTGCTTAGAGTTGTGTCAGGTCTGATTCATTGGGAATGAATTGGAGTGTCACGATATGTTCTGATGCTGAGAGTTAAGTGTGTGAACACGATTTGGTAAAGGTAGCGGTGAGAGGCCATGTAGGAGTACATGGTGGGTTGTCTCACTGGAACCGTCCTTAAGCACCGAGTTCTATGTATGTTGTCCAATGACTCGATACTACCACACATTGGGCTCCGGGCGCTCCAAGCCCTCTCGACTTATTAACCGACTTGATCTCTGTCCAGGAATCGCAACTAGTTTCTGGCGTTTGTAGGTAGTGCTATTTTTCTACCGAGTGGCACCCGGCAGGGTGGGCTTGGGACAGACTAGGCACACGTGGCCTGGTGTACCGAGTGGCACCCGGATGGTGGGCTCGGGAACCCTGTACACATCGTTTGGGGCCGTAAGCGACACCCCGGCCGGATCTCCTTGCGGATGGAACCCGAATAGGCGATAAACCTGGATTAGAGTCTTGTGTGGTTAGTCAGGTCGTGGCCGACACCCTCGCCAGGCTTCCGCTTGAAGGTTGCCGAGATACATGACGTGTACATGGCGGTAAGTGGCGAGAGCGTGTGTGAAGAAGTACACCCCTGCAGGGTTAACATGATCTATTCGAATAGCCGGGTCCGCGGTTATGGACTTCTTGGATGCTTACATGGTACATAGACAACTTGAAGTGGATACCCTAAAATGCTCAAGACAAGTGTGAGTGCTATGGATGGCCTTCTCGTAGGGAGACGGGGATGAGTCCATAGTAGTGTATTGTGTGGTGATTAGTGGACTCGTGTATGTTGTTTCACCTCCAGAGTTTCTGGTAGTCGTAGAACAGGATAGCCACAGAGTCAAAGCTGGCTTGCTGCAACTAAACCCCACATTACCCTCTTGATACAAATGCATGTATGATAGGATCTGATGTAAGTCTTGCTGAGTACCTTTGTACTCATGTTGCTTTATTTATGTTTTTGCAGCGGAGACTTCGGTCTTACTAGTGTTCTCATGGACTTCGACTAGTAGCTAGTACCTCAGCTACGATCTTGATCGGATGTTGTAGATAGTCAGGCTCTTCAGCCTTTTTCATTTGTAGATGTCTGTACCCAGACATGTAATGCTTCCGCTTGTTGCTTGTATGCTCTGTATGATGGGTCTTGTGACCCCTGTTTGCAATAATTGCTATGACGGCTTTTCTGAGCCTTTATCTATATGAGTTGTTGAGTTATGATGTGATGCCATGTTGTACAACACATACTTGCATGTTATGCGTACGTGTAATGTGTATTGCTATGTGTGGGATCTGACTATCTAGTTGTTTATTCTTAGTAGCCTCTCTTACCGGGAAATGTCTCCTAGTGCTTCCACTGAGCCCTGGTAGCTTGCTACTGCTCCGGAACACCTAGGCAGGCCGGCATGTGTCCTTCTTCGATCCTGTGTCTGTCCCTTCGGGGAAATGTCACGCGATGAATACCGGAGTCCTGCTAGCCCGCTACAGCCCGGTTCACCGGAGTCCTGTTAGCCCAGTGCTACAGCCTGGATTCACTCGCTGATGACCGACACGTTCGATGCTGGGTCATGAATGCCTGTCCCTGTAAGTTAGTGCCACTTTGGGTTTACGACTAGCCATGTCAGCCCGGGCTCTTTATCATATGGATGCTAGCGACACCATCATATACGTGTGCCAAAATGCGCAAACGGTCCCGGGCAAAGGTAAGGCGACACCCGTGGGGATACCGTGCGTGAGGCCGCAAAGCGATATGAGGTGTTACATGCTAGATCGATGTGACATCGAGTCGGGGTCCTGACAAAAGGATTGCTCCAAATGATCTACATCAACATTGAGCATCCACATCTTCAACACCTACATGAAGTCATCATCAACAAAAAACCAAGGTTAGTTCATCCCTCTTAGGGGGCATCTCACATCTAGGGGGAGCTTTACTCAAAGAATTGAGTTAAAGCAACTCTAATGGTGTGAACACAACAATGCTTTATGTAAAAGTGGTAATCCCACTTGTGCTTAAACGATGAGCATGACCTATGATCAAATGTTCTCATTTGACTCCTAAGTCAATATACTCATATATAGATGACCTAGTCATCGCCAATTGCTTGATAGATGATAGAATTGGTTGTGCATGCTTTGCCACATATTTCATTTGCCATTTAATTGTGTGAGCATGTTGGTTGCATAATTTACTCATTCGAGGACATCCACTTGTAGCTTTGATTGTCTGGTTTATTTTCCTTTTGCCAAGTGGATGGACAAGAATGCCTAAGAACCTTCTCTAGCTATCTATGGTCTTCTTGTCTCAAACTCTATTCACGCTACATCACAATGTTTGATCAAGTCACATTCGAACCACTCTCTGTGAGGAGCACTCGGAGTCCCCGATTCATCATAGACATAGACTTAAACTTCCAAAACCTCTTTGTGCATTTCGGTCTGACGGATTCAACCATTTCAGTCATACCAAGATCACTATGTTGATCTACTTTTTCAATCTCTATGCAACCAATTTGAACTTTTCGGTCACACCGAGTTGCAGTAGCTGCTTGCAGTAATGCATCTCGGTGCCACCGAGTTGTTCCACTCGGTCACACCGACAGGGTCAGGCTATATATACCCCCGGGCCAAAATTTGGAAACTTCTCCGAAACCTTTCGCCCGTGCACAGCCTGCTCTGCCTCCTCGGGTCTCCGGATCATCCTCCTCGTCGCCAGCGACCTCCCGCCGCTGATCTCCGCCACCGTCAATGGGATTCTACTCCGCCGTTGTCGCCGTAGCAAATCCATCGCCGAACTAGGATATGGATTTAAACTTTGTGCTATTCCTAACTCCGATTCCTAGCACATTGCATTCCATGAATCTTGCCACGTTTGCAATCACTCTTTCCAGTGAAATCACTCCGTAGATTAGTTTTGGATTGAAAATTTAGGGTTAGGTTTCCGACGTACTCATCTCGGACCAATCGAGTTGTAGAAATCGGTCTCACCGATTTGGCTCAGGCCATTGCACATGTGATTCTCGGTCTGACCGAGAATTGTAAATCGGTGTGACCGAGTTCGATTCTTTGTGAAACCCTAGCAGTCTCGGTGCCACCGAACTGTGACTCGGTCTGACCGAGTTCACTAGTTTAGGTTCCAAAAGCTGCTTCGGTATCACCGAGTTTACAAATCGGTAGCTCCGAAATGCTTTCTGTGGAAAACTAAAACTAAGTTTTTGACTCAATGTTTTGCAAAAACATATGTGCTTTGTGATGCTCATCTACTCTACCTCATCTACATCTATTCACAGGGTCTGTTGTCAGAGTTTGCATCATGTCAGATCAGAGTGACAGTCAGAACAAGTCTGAGGAGCAAGTTCATATGAGTGAGGGCACTAGTCCCTCTAGCAGTTATGATGAGGGTAGCAGGAGCACACCCAGCAACTTGCCAAAGGCAGCCACCAGGGCCAGAAAGAAGAAGACCTCAGATTCTGAAGATGAGGACTATGTGGCTGTTGAGGATGAGGCCACTTCCAAGAAGAAAGTGCTGAAGAAGGAATATGGCACAACTGCATCCACTAAGCCAGGAATGCAAAAGAAGGCACCTGCAAGGCGAATTCGCACTTCCAAACCTAGGAAGGTTGCCACTGGTGAAACCATGAAGTTCACCATTGAGTCTGCTCTTGAAGCTGCTGGACAAGATAAGAAGAAGAAGAAGAGAGTCAGAACAACCACTGCCAAAGTACTTGGCAAGCCCTCTATGAGGAGAGACTCTGAGGAAGAAGAAGAAGAGGTTGCTGCACCAGCACCTAAAGCTCAAAAGCTGCTGGAAGATGCTATAAGATCAGGGGCTGCTCCATCTAAGCCCAAAGATGCTCCCAAAGCTGTTGCTCCTAAAGCCAAGTCTGCACCCTAGAGGAACACCAGGAGTATTCCAGCTACATAGAAGAACAAGGCCCCAATGCCTGAAGCTGCTGAAGAAGAAGATGAAGACTCACTTGTCTTGAGAAAGTTGAAGCCCAAGATTCCTGATCATAATGATGCTCACCCAGTTGCAGAAGATATGAAGCTCAGGAAGGATGCAGGTCTGAGACAGTGGAGACCGACTGACCCCTATGCTGTCAGAAGAAGAACTGCTGTGGAATACATGTTCCACACTAAGGAACAACAAGATTTATATGAGACAGTGCTACTTGACAAGAAGCCCATAGTATGTGACATGAGATGGGTTGACTGGGATTACATCAAGAAGAATGAAGAGTACTATCCAGGAGTTTATGACAGTTTCAAGTCTTTTGGAGTAGAAGACTTTGTTAGCCAGAAGCTCACAAAGTGGAATGATGAGCTCATTATGCAGTTTTACTCCACAGCTCATTTCTACCTAGATGGGAAGATAGTCTCGATGTCTGAGAGTACCAGGTACCAATCAACAGTTGAAGAATGGTCTGAATTGATAAATGCTCCAAAAGAGAATGAGGATGACTTGGATGTCTATGCCAAGAAGAAGAAAGACCACAACTCCATGGCTCATATGTACAAAGAGATCCCAGATGCTGCACTAGAGACACATAAGTTTGGATCTGTACATTATCTGTTGTCAGGATTGCCTACTATCAATTGGATCTTAATGCACAATTTTATGCCCAAGTCAGTGTTGCGGAACGTTGCAGAAAATAAAAAAATTCCTACGGTTTCACCAAGATCCATCAATGAATTCATCTAAGCAACGACTGATAGGAGAGAGATGCATCTACATACCACTTGTAGATCGCGTGCGGAAGCGTTCAAGAGAACGGGGTTGAGGTAGTCGTTCTCGTCGTGATCCTATCACCGGAGATCCTAGCGCCGAACGGACGGCACCTCCACGTTCAACACACGTACGGTCAGTGTGACGTCTCCTCCGTCTTGATCCAGCAAGGGGAAGGAGAGGTTGATGAAGATCCAGCAGCACGACGGTGTGGTGGTGAAGGCAGCAGGACTCCGGCAGGGCTTCGCCAAGCGACTGCGGGAGGAGGAAGAGGTGTAGCAGGGGGAGGGAGGCGCCAAGACACAGGGTGCGGCTGCCCTCCCCCCTCCTTTATATAGGCCCCCAGGGGGGCGCCGGCCCTGGGAGATCCAATCTCCCAAGGGGGGCGGCGGCCAGGGTGGGTGGAGTGCCCCCCAAGGCAAGTGGGGCGCGCCCCCACCTAGGGTTTCCAACCCTAGGCGCAGGGGGCCCAGGGGGCGCACCAGCCCACTAGGGGCTGGTTCCCCTTCCACTTCAGCCCACGGGGCCGTCCGGGATAGGTGGCCCCACCCGGTGGACCCCCAGGACCTTCTAGTGGTCCCGGTACAATACCGGGTGACCCCGAAACTTTCCTGATGGCCGAAACAGCACTTCCTATATATAATTCTTCACCTCCGGACCATTCCGGAACTCCTCGTGACGTCCGGGATCTCATCTGGGACTCCGAACAACATTTGGTTTTCTGCATACTCATATTCATACAACCCTAGCGTCACCGAACCTTAAGTGTGTAGACCCTACGGGTTCGGGAGACATGCAGACATGACCGAGACGGCTCTCCGGTCAATAACCAACAGCGGGATCTGGATACCCATGTTGGCTCCCACATACTCCTCCATGATCTCATCGGATGAACCACGATGTCGAGGATTCAAGCAACCCCATATACTATTCCCTTTTGTCAGACGGTATGTTACTTGCCCGAGATTCGATCGTCAGTATCCCAATACCTCGTTCAATCTCGTTGCCGGCAAGTCACTTTACTCGTGCCGTAATGCATGATCCCATGACCAGACACTTGGTCACTTTGAGCTCATTATGATGATGCACTACCGAGTGGGCCCAGCGATACCTCTCCGTAATACGGAGTGACAAATCCCAGTCTCGATCCGTGTCAACCCAACAGACACTTTCGGAGATACCTGTAGTGCACCTTTATAGTCACCCAGTTACATTGTGACGTTTGGTACACCCAAAGCACTCCTACGGTATCCGGGAGTTACACGATCTCATGGTCTAAGGAAGAGATACTTGACATTGGAAAAGCTCTAGCAAAACGAACTACACGATCTTGTGTTATGCTTAGGATTGGGTCTTGTCCATCACATCATTCTCCTAATGATGTGATCCCGTTATCAACGACATCCAATGTCCATAGTCAGGAAACCATGACTATCTGTTGATTAACGAGCTAGTCAACTAGAGGCTCACTAGGGACATGTTTTGGTCTTAGTATTCACACGTGTATTACGATTTCCGGATGATACAATTATAGCATGAATAAAGACAATTATCATGAACAAGGAAATATAATAATAATCCTTTTATTATTGCCTCTAGGGCATATTTCCAACAGTCCCCCACTTGCACTAGAGTCAATAATCTAGTTACATTGTGATGAATTGAACACCCATAGAGTTCTGGTGTTGATCATGTTTTGCTCGCGGAAGAGGTTTAGTCAACGGATCTGCGACATTCAGATCCGTATGTACTTTGCAAATATCTATGTCTCCATCTTGAACATTTTCACGGATGGAGTTGAAACGACGCTTGATGTGCCTGGTCTTCTTGTGAAACCTGGGCTCCTTGGGAAGGGCAATAGCTCCAGTGTTGTCACAGAAGAGTTTCATCGGCCCCGACGCATTGGGTATGACTCATAGGTCGGTGATGAACTCCTTCACCCAACTTGCTTCATGCGCTGCCTCCGAGGCTGCCATGTACTCCGCTTCACATGTAGATCCCACCACGACGCTCTGATTGCAGCTGCACCAGCTTACTGCTCCACCATTCAACATATACACGTATCCGGTTTGTGACTTAGAGTCATCCAGATCTATGTTGAAGCTAGCGTCGACGTAACCCTTTACGACGAGCTCTTCGTCACCTCCATAAACGAGAAACATGTCATTTGTCCTTTTCAGGTACTTCAGGATATTCTTGATCGCTGTCCAGTGTTCCTTGCTGGGATTACTTTGGTACCTTCCTACCAAACTTACGGGAAGGTTTGCATCAGGTCTGGTACACAGCATGGCATACATAATAGATCCTATGGCTGAGGCATAGGGGATGACACTCATCTCTTCTTTATCTTTTGCTGTGGTCGGGCATTGAGCCGAGCTCAATCTCACACCTTGCAATACAGGCAAGAACCCTTTCTTGGACTGATCCATTTTGAACTTCTTCAAAATCTTATCAAGGTATGTGCTTTGTGAAAGACCTATGAGGCGTCTCGATCTATCCCTATAGATCTTGATGCCTAATATGTAAGCAGCTTCTCCAAGGTCCTTCATTGAAAAACACTTATTCAAGTAGGCCTTAATGCTGTCCAAGAATTCTGTATCATTTCCCATCAAAAGTATGTCATCTACATATAATATGAGAAATGCTACAGAGCTCCCACTCACTTTCTTGTAAACGCAGGCTTCTCCATAAGTCTGCATAAACCCAAACGCTTTGATCATCTCATCAAAGCGAATGTTCCAACTCCGAGATGCTTGCACCAGCCCATAAATGGATCGCTGGAGCTTGCATACTTTGTTAGCATTCTTAGGATCGACAAAACCTTCTGGCTGCATCATATACAGCTCTTCATTAAGATAGCCGTTAAGGAATGCCGTTATGACGTCCATCTGCCATATCTCATAATCATAGTATGCGGCAATTGCTAACATGATTCGGACGGACTTAGGCTTCGCTACGGGAGAGAAAGTCTCATCGTAGTCAACCCCTTGAACTTGCCGATAACCCTTAGCGACAAGTCGAGCTTTATAGATGGTAATATTACCATCCGCGTTCGTCTTCTTCTTAAAGATCCATTTGTTTTCTATCGCTCACCGATCATCGGGCAAGTCTGTCAAAGTTCATACTTTGTTTTCATACATGGATTCTATCTTGGATTGCATGGCTTCAATCCAATTGTTGGAATCTGGGCCCGCCATCGCTTCTTCATAGTTCGAAGGTTCACCGTTGTCTAACAACATGATTTCCAGGACAGGGTTGCCATACCACTCTGGTGTGGAACGTGTCCTTGTGGACCTATGAAGTTCAGTAGCAACTTGATCCGAAGTACCTTGATCATCATCATTAATTTCCTCTCCAGTCGGTGTAGGCACCACAGGAACATTTTCCCGAGCTGCACTACTTTCCGGTTCAAGAGGTAGTACTTCATCGAGTTCTACTTTCCTCCCACTTACTCCTTTCGAGAGAAACTCTTTTTCCAGAAAGGATCCGTTCTTGGCAACAAAGATCTTGCCCTCGGATCTTAAGTAGAAGGTATACCCAATGGTTTCCTTAGGGTATCCTATGAAGACGCATTTTTCCGACTTGGGTTCGAGCTTTTCAGGTTGAAGTTTCTTGACATAAGCATCGCATCCCCAAACTTCTAGAAATGACACCTTAGGTTTCTTCCCAAACCATAATTCATACGGTGTCGTCTCAACGGATTTAGATGGTGCCCTATTTAAAGTGAATGTAGCTGTCTCTAGAGCGTATCCCCAAAATAATAGCGGTAAATCGGTAAGAGACATCATAGATCGCACCATATCCAATAGAGTGCAATTACGACGTTCGGACACACCGTTACGCTGAGGTGTTCCAGGCGGCGTGAGTTGTGAAACGATTCCATGTTTTCTTAAGTGTGTACCAAATTCATGACTTAAATATTCTCCTCCATGATCTGATTGTAGGAACTTTATCTTTCGGTCACGTTGATTCTCTACCTCATTCTGAAATTCCTTGAACTTTTCAAAGGTCTCAGACTTGTGTTTCATCAAGTAGACATACCCATATCTACTCAAGTCATCAGTGAGAGTGAGAACATAACGATATCCTCCACGAGCCTCAACGCTCATTGGACCACACACATTAGTATGTATGATTTTCAATAAGTTGGTTGCTCGCTCCGTTGTTCCGGAGAACGGAGTCTTGGTCATTTTGCCCATGAGGCATGGTTCGCATGTGTCAAATGATTCATAATCGAGAGACTCTAAAAGTCCATCAGCAAGGAGCTTCTTCATGCGCTTGACACCAATGTGACCAAGGCAGCAGTGCCACAAGTATGTGGGACTATCGTTATCAACTTTACATCTTTTGGTATTCACACTATGAATATGTGTAACATTATGTTCGAGATTCATTAAGAATAAACCATTGACCATCGGGGCATGACCATAAAACATATCTCTCATATAAATAGAACAACCATTATTCTCGGATTTAAATGAGTAGCCATCTCATATTAAACGAGATCCAGATACAATGTTCATGCTCAAACTTGGCACTAAATAACAATTATTGAGGTTTAAAACTAATCCCGTAGGTAAATGTAGAGGTAGCGTGCCGACAGCGATCACATCGACCTTGGAACCATTCCCGACGCGCATCGTCACCTCGTCCTTCGCCAGTCTCCGCTTATTCCGCAGCTCCTGCTGTGAGTTACAAATATGAACAATGGCACCGGTATCAAATACCAAGGAGTTACTACGAGTACTGGAAAGGTACACATCAATTACATGTATATCACATATACCTTTAGTGTTGCCGGCCTTCTTGTCCGCTAAGTATTTGGGGTAGTTCCGCTTCCAGTGACCCTTCCCTTTGCAATAAAAGCACTCAGTCTCAGGCTTGGGTCCATTCTTTGACTTCTTCCCGGCAACTGGCTTACCGGGCGCGGCAACATCTTTGCTGTCCTTCTTGAAGTTCTTATTACCCTTGCCCTTCTTGAACTTGGTGGTTTTATTCACCATCAACACTTGATGTTCTTTCTTGATTTCAACCTCTGCTGACTTCAGCATTGAAAATACTTCAGGAATGGTCTTCACCATCCCCTGCATATTGTAGTTCAGCACAAAGCTCTTGTAGCTTGGTGGGAGCGACTAAAGGATTCTGTCAATGACCGCCTCATCCGGGAGGTTGATCTCCAGCTGGGACAGGCGGTTATGCAACCCAGACATTTTGAGTATGTGCTCACTGACAGAACTGTTTTCCTCCATCTTACAACTATAGAACTTGTTGGAGACTTCATATCTCTCGACCCGGGCATGAGCTTGAAAAACCATTTTCAGCTCCTCGAACATCTCATATGCTCTGTGTTGCTCAAAACGCTTTTGGAGCCCCGGTTCTAAGCTGTAAAGCATGCCGCACTGAACGAGGGAGTAATCATCAGCACGTGACTGCCAAGCGTTCATAACGTCTTGGTTCTCTGGGATGGGTGCTTCACCTAGCGGTCCTTCTAGGACATATTCTTTCTTGGCTGCTATGAGGATGATCCTCAGGTTCCGGACCCAGTCCGAATAGTTGCTGCCATCATCTTTCAGCTTGGTTTTCTCTAGGAACGCGTTGAAGTTCATGTTGACATGAGCGTTGGCCATTTGATCTACAAGACATATTTTGCAAAGATTTTAGACTAAGTTCATGATAATTAAGTTCATCTAATCAAATTATTTAACGAACTCCCACTCAGATTGACATCCCTCTAGTCATCTAAGTGTTACACGATCCGAGTCGACTAGGCCGTGTCCGATCATCACGTGAGACGGACTAGTCATCATTGGTGAACATCTCCATGTTGATCGTATCTTCCATACGACTCATGTTCGACCTTTCGGTCTCTTGTGTTCCGAGGCCATGTCTGTACATGCTAGGCTCGTCAAGTTAACCCTAAGTGTTTATGCATGTGTAAAACTGTCTTACACCCGTTGTATGTGAACGTAAGGATCTATCACACCCGATCATCACGTGGTGCTTCGAAACGACGAACTTTAGCAATGGTGCA
This sequence comes from Triticum dicoccoides, assembly GCF_002162155.2. Lineage (NCBI taxonomy): Eukaryota > Viridiplantae > Streptophyta > Magnoliopsida > Poales > Poaceae > Triticum > Triticum dicoccoides. The sequence goes on along the minus strand of NC_041383.1, from coordinate 661,960,981 downwards.
CAGTTAGGGGGAAAACTTTCTTGAAATTATAATAAGGGATCATCTTATTTACTACCGCCGTTTTAAGTAAACAAGATGCACAAAACATAATAAACATCACATGCAATTATATAAAGTAGTGATATGATATGGCCAATATCATATAGCTCCTTCGATCTCCATCTTCGGGGCTCCATGATCATCTTCGTCACCGGCAGGACACCATGATCTCCATCATCGTGCCTCCATGAAGTTGCTCGCCAACTATTACTTCTACTACTATAGCTAACGGTTTAGCAATAAAGTAAAGTAATTACATGACGTTAAATCATTGACACGCAGGTCATACAATAATTAAGACAACTCCTATGGCTCCTGCCGGTTGTCATACTCATCGACATGCAAGTCGTGATTCCTATTACAAGAACATGATCTCATACATCACAATATATCATTCATCATTCATCACAACTTCTGGCCATATCACATCACATGACAATCGCTGCAAAAACAAGTTAGACGTCCTCTAATTGTTGTTGCATCTTTTACGTGGTTGCAATTGGGTTCTAGCAAGAACGTTTTCTTACCTACGAATAACCACAACGTGATTTTGTCAACTTCTATTTACCCTTCATAAGGACCCTTTTCATCGAATTCTCTCCAACTAAAGTAGGAGAGACAGACACCCGCTAGCCACCTTATGCAACTAGTGCATGTCAGTCGGTGGAACCAGTCTCACATAAGCGTACGTGTAAGGTCGGTCCGGGATGCTTCGTCCCACAATATCGCTGAAGCAAGAAAAGACTAGTAGTGGCAAGCAAGTTGACAAGATCTACGCCCACAACTGATTTGTGTTCTACTCGTGCAATAGAGAAGTACGCATAGACCTAGCTCATGATGCCACTGTTGGGGAACGTTGCAGAAAATAAAAAAAATTCCTACTGTTTCACCAAGATCCATCTATGAGTTCATCTAAGCAACGAGTGATAGGAGAGAGATGCATCTACATACCACTTGTAGATCGCGTGCGGAAGCGTTCAAGAGAACGGGGTTGAGGTAGTCGTCTCGTCGTGATCTATCACCGGAGATCCTAGCGCCGAACGGACGGCACCTCCGCGTTCAACACACGTACGGTCAGCGTGACATCTCCTCCATCTTGATCCAGCAAGGGGAAGGAGAGGTTGATGAAGATCCAGCAGCACGACGGTGTGGTGGTGGATGCAGCAGGACTGCGGCAGGGCTTCGCCAAGCGACTGCGGGAGGAGGAAGAGGTGTAGCAGGGGAGGGAGGCGCCAAGACACAGGGTGCGGCTGCCCTCCCTCCCCCCTCCTTTATATAGGCCCCCAGGGGGGGCGCCGGCCCTGGGAGATCCAATCTCCCAAGGGGGGCGGCGGCCAGGGGGGGTGGAGTGCCCCCCAAGGCAAGTGGGGCGCGCCCCCCACCTAGGGTTTCCAACCCTAGGCGCAGGGGGGCCCAGGGGGGCGCACCAGCCCACTAGAGGCTGGTTCTCCTTCCACTTCAGCCCACGGGGCCCTCCCGGATAGGTGGCCCCACCCGGTGGACCCCCGGGACCCTTCCGGTGGTCCCGGTACAATACCGGGTGACCCCGAAACTTTCCCGATGGCCGAAACAGCACTTCCTATATATAATTCTTTACCTCCGGACCATTCCAGAACTCCTCGTGATGTCCGGGATCTCATCCGGGACTCCGAACAACATTCGGTTTTCTGCATACTCATATTCATACAACCCTAGCGTCACTGAACCTTAAGTGTGTAGACCCTACGGGTTCGGGAGACATGCAGACATGACCGAGACGGCTCTCCGGTCAATAACCAACAGCGGGATCTGGATACCCATGTTGGCTCCCACATACTCCTCGATGATCTCATCGGATGAACCACGATGTCGAGGATTCAAGCAACCCCGTATACTATTCCCTTTGTCAGACGGTATGTTACTTGCCCGAGATTCGATCGTCAGTATCCCAATAACTCATTCAATCTCGTTGCCGGCAAGTCACTTTACTCGTACCGTAATGCATGATCCCGTGACCAAACACTTGGTCACTTTGAGCTCATTATGATGATGCACTACCGAGTGGGCCCAGCGATACCTCTCCGTAATACGGAGTGACAAATCCCAGTCTCGATCCGTGTCAACCCAACAAACACTTTCGGAGATACCTGTAGTGCACCTTTATAGTCACCGAGTTACGTTGTGACGTTTGGTACACCCAAAGCACTCCTACGGTATCCGGGAGTTACACGATCTCATGGTCTAAGGAAGAGATACTTGACATTGGAAAAGCTCTAGCAAAACGAACTACACGATCTTGTGTTATGCTTAGGATTGGGTCTTGTCCATCACATCATTCTCCTAATGATGTGATCCCGTTATCAACGACATCCAATGTCCATAGTCAGGAAACCATGACTATCTGTTGATTAACGAGCTAGTCAACTAGAGGATCACTAGGGACATGTTTTGGTCTTAGTATTCACACGTGTATTATGATTTCCTGATAATACAATTATAGCATGAATAAAGACAATTATCATGAACAAGGAAATATAATAATAATCCTTTTATTATTGCCTCTAGGGCATATTTCCAACAGTCAGGTGATCACAAATGATCAGAGGCCATGCAATCAACTTGCTGCATATATCTTTTGGACAATGAGCACATGCCCATCTACTCTGATTTCGAGGACAACACCATTGTGATGGATGAAAATGAACCATTATCTGTGCAAGCAAAAGAGAAGAAAGAGAAGGCAAGGGCTGAGAAGGCTGCAAAGATGCCAACTGTTGAAGAGGCATCTCAGATTTTCCTGAAGAGCAAGCAAGATCAGCTTGGCTACTTGATTGCCTCCACCTTGAGGATTGAGAAGGGCTTGGCCACCCTGACTCAAAACCAGGAGAGCTTGGAGAGGATCATAGAGCAGAAGTTTTATGCTCTTGATGTCAAAGTGACTGAGTTCCAAACTGCAGTTGAGCAACTTTAGGAGGATGTGGAGGAGAAGAAGGGCAAGTCAACTACTGATGCTTTTGCTAGAGTGCCCAGAGGACAGAGATCTGCTGCAGTGCCTGTTCCAGACACCAGAGCTACATCATCTGCACCAGCTACAGCTTCAGTGCCTCTAGCTCTAGCACCCACTCCACCAGCTCCAGCTACATCAATAGAAGACTTCGTCCAAGGAGCCATCTCTACACCATCACATGAAGACCAAGCCTGAGAGTCGTTTAGCACTATGCATTTTCTATGAACTTTTGGGTAACTTGTTGCCAAAGGGGGAGAAAAATATATAGATCATAGGCTTCGAGAGAGAGTGTTGCTTTTGTTCTCTCTTGTCTTTTTGGTGGTTGAACTTCATAATTTGTGTGCTTGATACTTTATGCTTTTGTGAGATACTTGGATGATCATGTGTTCGATCATATGCTATGCTACATTAATGCTTGTTGGATGATATTATCTATTATTTCCTCATATGATCATTCACTTTGCTTGGTGACGAGTGCTTGAGTTTAATTATTATCATTTTGAGCGCTCCACCAAGATGTATGTGACAAGGTGATACGTCTCCAACGTATCTATAATTTTTTATTGTTCCATGCTATTATATTACCCCTTTTGGATGTTTATGGGCTTTATTTTACACATTTATATCATTTGGGACTAACCTACTAACCGGAGGCCCAGCCTGTATTGCTGTTTTTTTGCCCATTTCAGTATTTCGAAGAAAAGAAATATCAAACAGAGTCCAAACGGAATGAAACCTTTGGGAGCGTGATTTTTGGAACGAACGTGATCCGGAGAACTTGGAGTGCAAGTCAAGCAGCAAATGAGGCGGCCAGGAGATATGAGGGCGCGCCCACCCCTCCTGGGCGTGGCCCCTGTCTCCTGGGCCCCACGAGCGGCCACCGACGTACTTCTTCCTCCTATATAAGCCTACGTACCCCGAAAACATCCAGAGAGCCAACAAAACACAATTTCCACCACCGTAACCTTCTGTATCCGCGAGATCCCATCTTGGAGCCTTCGCCGGCGCTCCGCCGAAGGGGGAATCGACCATGGAGGGCTTCTACATCAACACCATAGCCCCTCAGATGAGTTGTGAGTAGTTTACCACAGACCTTCGGGTCCATAGTTATTAGCTAGATGGCTTCTTCTGTCTTTTTGGATCTCAATACAATGTTCTCCCCCTCTCGTGTGGAGATGTATTCGATGTAAACTCTTTTTTCGGTGTGTTTGTCGAGATCGGATGGATTGTGGCTTTATGATCAAGTTTATCTATGAGAAATATTTGAATATCCTCTGAATTCTTTTATGTATGATTGAGTTATCTTTGCAAGTATCTTCGAATTATCAGTTTGTTTTGGCCTACTAGATTGATCTTTCTTGCCATGGGAGAAGTGCTTAGCTTTGGGTTCAATCTTGCGGTGTCCTTACCCAGTGACAAAAAGGGTTGCAAGGCACGTATTGTATTGTTGCCATCGAGGATAAAAAGATGGGGTTTATATCATATTGCATGAGTTTATCCCTCTACATCATGTCATCTTGCTTAATGTGTTACTCTGTTATTTATGAACTTAATACTCTAGATGCAGGCAGGAGTCTGTCGATGTGTGGAGTAATAGTAGTAGATGCAGGCAGGAGTCGGTCTACTAGTTGCGGACGTGATGCCTATATACATGATCATGCCTAGATAATCTCATAATTATTCGCTTCTCTATCAATTGCTCGATTGTAATTTCTTCACCCAGCGTAATACTTATGCTATCTTGAGAGAAGCCTCTAGTGAAACCAATGGCCCCCGGGTCTATCATTTATCGTATTTGCTTTCAATCTACTTTTATTTGCATCTTTACTCTTTGCATCTATAATATAAAATACCAAAAATATATTTATTTTATCATACTATCTCTATCAGATCTCACTTTCGCAAGTGGCCGTGAAGGGATTGACAACCCCTTTATTGCGTTGGTAGCGAGTTCTTTGTTTGTTTGTGTAGGTGCGTGGGGCTTTTGAGGAGCATCCTACTGGATTGATACCTTGGTTCTCAAAAACTGAGGGAAATACTTACGCTACTATTGCTGCATCACCCTTTCCTCTTCAAGGAAAACCAACGCAAGCTCAAGACGTAGCAAGAAGGATTTCTGGCGCCTATCCCGGGGAGGTGTTTGCTCAAGTCAAGACATACCAAGTACCCATCACAAACCCATCTCCCTCGCATTTACATTATTTGCCATTTGCCTCTCGTTTTCCTCTCCCCCACTTCACCCTTGCCATTTTATTTGCCCTCTCTTCCCAATCTCCTCCTCTCTCTTTTCGCTTGCCTTTTTCTGTTTGCTTGTGTGTTGGATTACTTGTTGCCATGGCGCAAGATAATACCAAATTGTGTGATTTCTCCAATACCAGTAATAATGATTTCCTTAGTACTCCGATTGCTCCTCTTAATGATGTTGAGTCTTGTGAAATCAATACTGCTTTGCTGAATCTTGTCATGAAAGATCAATTCGCCGGCCTTCCTAGTGAAGATGCCGCTACTCATCTAAACAACTTTGTTGATTTGTGTGATATGCAAAAGAAGAAAGATATGGATAATGATATTGTTAAATTGAAGTTATTTCCGTTTTCACTTAGAGATCGTGCTAAAGTTTGGTTTTCGTCTTTGCCTAAAAATAGTATTGAACCCACTATCTCGGATTTCAAGGAATTTGATTATAATAATTGTTCTTTAGAAGGTTGTATTTCCTTATTGCAATCCGTTGTTAATTCTCCTCATGCTTATAGTCAAAATAAAGCTTTTACCAAACATATCATTGATGCCTTGATGCAATCTTATGATGAAAAACTTAATTTGGAAGTTTCTATACCTAGAAAACTTAATGATGAGTGGGAACCTACTATAAAGATTAGAATTAAAAATCGTGAGTGTTTTGCTTTGTGTGATTTGGCTGCTAGTGTTTCCACGATTCTGAAAACTTTATGTGATATTCTAGGTTTCCATGATCTTGATGATTGCTCTTTAAATTTGCACCTTGCGGATTCCACCATTAAAAAGCCTATGGGAAGGATCAATGATGTTATCATTGTTGCAAATAGAAATTTGGTGCTCGTAGATTTTATCGTTCTTGATATAGATTGCAATCTTTCTTGCCCTATTATTCTTGGTAGACCTTTCCTTAGAACGATTAGTGCGATTATTGATATGAAGGAAGGGAATATTAGATTCCAATTTCCATTAAAGAAAGGCATGGAGCACTTTCCAAGAAAGTAAGTCTAATTACCTTATGAATCTATCATGCGAGCTACGTATGAATAAAGTGCCAAAGATGGCACTACTTAGATCTATCTTCGCTTTTATACCTAGCTAGGAGCGTTAAACGATAGCGCTAGTTGGGAGGCAACCCAATTTTATTTGTGCTTTTGTTTTTGTTCCTGTTTAGTAATAAATTTTGCATCTACCTTCTGTTTAGATGTGTTTTTATATTTTAATTAGTGTTTGTGCCAAGTAGAACCTATAGGATAACCTATGATGATAGTTGATTTGATTCTGCTGAAAAACGGAAACTTTGCGCTCACGAGAGAAAATTCAATAAATCACAGAAGTGATTTTGCATTGATTATTTTTGCTGCTGATCAATAAAAAAATTGTCCAGTACGTCCTATTTTGGTAGGATTTTTAGAGTTCCAGAAGTTTGCATTAGTTACAGATTGCTACAGACTGTTCCGTTTTTGACAGATTCTGTTTTTCGTGTGTTGTTTGCTTATTTTGATGCATCTATGGCTAGTATGTAAGGGTATCAACCATAGAGAACTTGGAATACAGTAGGTTTAACACCACAATAAATAAAGAATGAGTTCATTACAGTACCTTATGTGGTGGTTTTGTTTTCTTTCACTAACGGAGCTTATAAGATTTCCTGTTGAGTTATGTGTTGTGAAGTTTTCAAGTTTTGGGTAAAGCTTTTATGGACTATGGAATAAGGAGTGGCAAGAGCCTAAGCTTGGGGATGCCCATGGCACCCTGAGATATTCAATAATAGCCAAAAGTCTAAGCTTGGGGATGCCCCGGGAAGGAATCCCTTCTTTCGTCTTCGTTCATTGGTAACTTTACTTGGAGCTATATTTTTATTCGCCACATGATATTTGTTTTGCTTGGAGTGTTGTGTATTTTATTAGTCTTTGCTTTTTAGTTTACCACAATCATCCTTGCTGTACACACCTTTTGGGAGAAGCCCACTTGATTAGAATTTGCTAGAATACTCTATGTGCTTCACTTATATCTTTTGAGCTTGATAGTTTTTGCTCTAGTGCTTCACTTATATCTTTTAGAGCATGGCGGTGGATTAATTTTGAAGAAATTGCTAGTCTCTCATGCTTCACTTATATTATTTTGAGAGTCTTTTAGAACAGCATGGTATTTTCTATGGTTACAAATTTGGTCCTAGAATGATGAGCATCCAAGTTGGGTATAATAAAAACTATCATAGGAAGTGAATTGGATGCTATGATCGATTTGTTGCTTGATAATTGTTTTGAGATATAAAGGTAGTAATGTTAGGGTCATGCTAGTGGATAATTATGAAATTGAGAAATACTTTTGTTGAAGTTGGCAAGTCCCGTAGCATGCACGTATGGTAAAAGTTGTGTGACAAATTTGTTGCATGAGGTGCTCTTTTGATTGTCTTCCTTATGATTGCAGTCGGGGAGGAGCGATGGTCTTTTCCTAGCAATCTATCCCTCTAGGGGCATGCGTATTAGTACTTTGCTTCGAGGGCTAAGTAGACTTTTGCAATAAGTATATGAGTTCTTTATGACTAATGTGAGTCCATGGATATACGCACACGCATCCTTCCACTTTGCTAGCCTCTATTATGCCGCGCAACTTTCGCCGGTATCATGAACCCATTATTTACCTTCCTCAAAACAGCCACCATACCTACCTATTATGGCATTTCCATAGCCATTCCGAGATATATTGCCATGCAACTTTCCACTGTTCCGTTTATTATGACATGTTTCATCATTGTCATATTGCTCTTTGCATGATCATGTAGTTGACATCGTATTTGTGGCAAGGCCACCTTCATAATTTTCATACATGTCGCTCTTGATTCATTGCATATCCCGGTACACCGCCGGAGGCATTCATATAGAGTCATATTTTGTTCTAGCTTTGAGTTGTAATTCTTGAGTTGTAAATCCATAAAAGTGTGATGATCTTCATTCTTAGAGCATTGTCTCGGTGAGGAAAGGATGATGAAGACTATGATTCCCCCACAAGTCGGGATGAGACTTTGGACTTTACAAAAAGAAAAAAAGAAAAAGAAAAAAGAAAGAAAGAAAAAGGGGAGAAAGGCCAAAAATAAAAATGAAAAAAAGAGGCCAAAGAAAAAAAAGAAAAAAAAGAAAATGAGAGAAAAAGAGAGGAGGGACAATGCTACTATCTCTTTTTCCACACTTGTGCTTCAAAGTAGCACCATGATCTTCATGATAGAGAGTCTCCTATGTTGTCACTTTCATATACTAGTGGGAATTTTCATTATATAACTTGGCTTGTATATTCCAATGATGGGCTTCCTCAAAATGCCCTAGGTCTTCGTGAGCAAACGAGTTGGATGCACACCCACTTAGTGCTTTTTGTTGAGTTTTCATATATTTATAGCTCTAGTGCATCTGTTGCATGGCAATCCCTACTCACTCACATTGATATCTATTGATGGGCATCTCCATATCCCGTTGATACGCCTAGTTGATGTGAGACTATCTTCTCCCTCTTTTTGTCCTCACAACCACCATCTTTTACCACCCAAGTGCTATGTCCATGGCTTACGCTCATGTATTGCGTAAGAGTTGAAAAAAGATGAAGCGCGTTAAAAAGTATGAAACAATTGCTCGGCCCGTCATCGGGGTTGTGCATGATGGGAGTATTTTGTGTAATGAAAATGAAGCATGGCCTAACTATATGATTTTGTAGGGATAAGCTTTCTTTGGCTATGCTATTTTGATAGGACATGATTATTTGTTAGTATGCTTTGAAGCATTATTATTTTTATGTTTTATAAGCTTTTATCTTGAATCATTTGGATCTGAACATTCATGCCACAATAAAGAAAATTACATTGAGAATTATGCTAGGTAGCATTCCACATCAAAAATTCTGTTTTTATCATTTACCTACTCGAGAACGAGTAGGAATTAAGCTTGGGGATGTTTGATACGTCTCCAACGTATCTATAATTTTTGATTGTTCCATGCTATTATATTACCCATTTTGGATGTTTATGGACTTTATTTTACACATTTATATCATTTTTGGGACTAACCTACTAAATGTAGGCCCAACCCGTATTGCTGTTTTTTTGCCTATTTCAGTATTTCGAAGAAAAGGAATATCAAACGGAGTCCAAACGGAATGAAACCTTCGGGAGGGTGCTTTTTGGAACGAATGTGATCCGGAGAACTTGGAGTGCAAGTCAAGCAGCAAACGAGGTGGCCAGGAGATATGAGGGCGCGCCCACCTCTCCTGGGCGCGCCTCGTGTCTCCTGGGCCCCACGAGCGGCCACCGACGTAGTTCTTCCTCCTATATAAGCTTACGTACCCCGAAAACATCTAGAGAGCCAATGAAATACAATTTCCACCATAGTAACCTTCTGTATCCGCGAGATCCCATCTTGGAGCCTTCGTCGGCGCTCCGCCGGAGGGGGAAACGACCATGGAGGCCTCCTACATCAACACCATAGCCCCTCCGATGAGTTGTGGGTAGTTTACCACAGACCTTCGGGTCCATAGTTATTAGCTAGATGGCTTCTTCTCTCTTTTTGGATCTCAATACAATGTTCTCCCCCTCTCTTGAGGAGATCTATTCGATGTAAACTCTTTTTGTGGTGTGTTTGTCGAGATCCAATGAATTGTGGGTTTATGATCAAGTTTATCTATGAGAAATATTTGAATCTCCTCTGAATTCTTTTATGTATGATTGAGTTATCTTTGCAAGTCTCTTTGAATTATCAGTTTGGTTTGGCCTACTAGATTGATCTTTCTTGCCATGGGAGAAGTGCTTACTTTGGGTTCAATCTTGCGGTGTCCTTACCCAGTGACAGAAAGGGTTGCAAGGCACGTATTGTCTTGTTTCCATCAAGGATAAAAAGATGGGGTTTATATCATATTGCATGAGTTTATCCCTCTAAATCATGTCATCTTGCTTAATGGCGTTGCTCTGTTCTTTATGAACTTAATACTCTAGATGCAGGCAGGAGTCGGTCGATGTGTGGAGTAATAGTAGTAGATGCAGGCAGGAGTCGGTCTACTAGTTGCGGACGTGATGCCTATATACATGATCATGCCTAGATAATCTCATAATTATTCGCTTTTCTATCAATTGCTCGACAGTAATTTGTTCACCCACCGTAATACTTATGCTATCTTGAGAGAAGCCTCTAGTGAAACCTATGCCCCTCGTGTCTATCTTTTATCGTATTTGCTTTCAATCTACTTTTATTTGCATCTTTAATTTTTGCATCTATAATATAAAATACTAAAAATATATTTATTTTATTATACTATCTCTATCAGATCTCACTTTCGCAAGTGGTCGTGAAGGGATTAACAACCACTTTATTGCGTTGGTTGCGAGTTCTTTGTTTGTTTGTGTAGGTGCGTGGGACTTTTGAGGAGCCTCCTACTAGATTGATACCTTGGTTCTCAAAAACTGAGGGAAATACTTACGCTACTATTGCTGCATCACCCTTTCCTCTTCAAGGAAAACCAACGCAAGCTCAAGACGTAGCACATGGAAGAGTAACCCATGATCCTAACTCATTGTGCATTTGCAATCCAAAGCAAATTTTAAATTATGCACAAATTTAGGGGGAGCTCTTACTTTTCACATACTTCTCAAAGCGACAATGTTTGTGAATCTTATTATCATTTGTCGAAGCTTTGATCTATATGTTGACATCAATTACCAAAAAGGGGGAGATTGAAAGTGCAAATATCCCTGGGTGGTTTTGGTAATTCCTAACAACATATAGCTCATTGAGCTAATGCTATTTCAAGATAAATATTTCAGGAAAGCTGAATGATTGGCATGGCACGGATGAGAAAAGTGGATCCCTCAAAATTCTAAGGACAAAACGATTGGCTCAAGCTCAAAGTACAAGACTCTACATTTTCTATTTTAGTGATCCAAGATCACATTGAGTCTATAGGAAAAGCCAATACTATCAAGGAGGGATGAGGTGTTGCTTAATGGCTTTCTTGCTCAAAATGCTTAGTGATATGCTCCAAAGCCCTCAACTACTTTCTCATATCCATATATGACCTAAACCAAAAGTCAAACTCGGCCCCACTGATTCCTTCTATCTGGCGCCACCGAGTTCAGATGTCATAGCCACTGCCACAAACCCTAGGCAAATCTGTCTCACCGATAGGGATCTCGGTCTCACCAAGATGGGATTGTAATCTCTCTATTTCCCTTCGTAGCATTTCGGTCCAACCGAGATGAGCGAATCGGTCCCACCGAGTTTGCCTGACCAACTCTCTGGTTAGCTTATTACCAAAATCGGTCCCACCGAGTTTGAGTAATCTGTCTCATCGAAATTACGTTATGCCCTAACCCTAATCATATCGGTCCTACCGAGTTGCATGTCGGTCCCACCGAAAACCCTAACGGTCACATTATTTGCTAAATCGGTCTGACCGAGTTTTTGTACTCTGTCCCACCGAGATTGGCAAGTTGTGTGTAACATTTAGATTTTGTGTGGAGGCTATATATACCCCTCCACCCATTCTTCATTCGTGGAGAGAGCCATCAGAATATGCCTACACTTCCAACATACATTTTCTGAGAGAGAACCACCTACACTTGTGTTGAGGCCAAGGTATTCCATTCCTACCATATGAATCTTGATCTCTTGTCTTCCCCAAGTTGCTTTCCACTCAAATCTTCTTTCCACCAAATCCAAATCCTGTGAGAGAGAGTTGAGTGTTGGGGAGACTATCATTTGAAGCACAAGAGCAAGTAGTTCATCATCAACACACCATTTGTTACTTCTTGGAGAGTGGTGTCTCCTAGATTGGCTAGGTGTCACTTGGGAGCCTCCAACAAGATTGTGGAGTTGAACCAAAGAGTTTGTAAGGCCAAGGAGATCGCCTACTTCGTGAAGATCTACCCTAGTGAGGCAAGTCCTTCGTGGGCGACGGCCATGGTGGGATAGACAAGGTTGCTTCTTCATGAACCCTTCGTGGGTGGAGCCCTCCATGGACTCGCGCAGCCATTGCCCTTCGTGGGTTGAAGTCTCCATCAACGTGGATGTACGATAGCACCACCTATCAGAACCACGACAAAAACATCTGTGCCTCCTATTGCGTTTGCACTCTCCAAACCCTTCCCTTTACATTCTTGCAAGTTGCATGCTTTAGTTTCCGCTGCTCATATACTCTTTGCATGCTTGCTTGAATTGTGTTAGGATTGCTTGACTTGTGCAAAGTTGCTAAAATCTACCAAGAAGTAAAATTGGGAAAATGATAGATTTTTATTTGGTCAAGTAGTCTAATCACCCCCCCCCCCTCTAGATATACTTTCGATCCTACAGGAGGCGAATGAGACGGCCGCCTCCTTCCAGGCCAATGAGGTGGTGTGGCCTCTGGAGATGAACTTGCCCTTGTCCTTGCCCGCGACTCCTCCGACGGCAGCGACATTTCCTCCGGACCAGGCTCGATCGATGGCGACAACTACGAGCCACCGCGCCCGGGCCTAAGGGAAGGGTGGCACCATCCTGATGTCGTTGGTGATGTTGTCGAGGCCATGGTTCTCAGGAGGTTTTTCGTTTTACTTCATTCCTGCGTGAAAATCACGATGGGCCCCGCGGGGGTATGTAAAAACCGTGACGATCGCGCTTTAATGTTATTATTATTTCCAATCGGTGTTGCACTTGCATCTCTTGCTCTGGCATGGTTCCCCCCTCTCATTCTCGCGGTAGCTTAGTGCACTATGCCGGCAGGACCCAGTCCCCAGACAAGCTTCGGCCGTCGCTGGTATGCCAGGTCGCGATGCCGTGGTCAAGGCCAGGAGGTGAGCGGCCCGAGGTTCGGTAAGAGCCCCTGAGGCGTGACGCTCAGGAGGTCCCCTCTGGCACGCAAGCGGCTTCCGAAGGACTGAGAGGGGAGTTTCCTTGCCCGAGCGAGATCGCAGGATACAAAGCGTTGATCATGATGTTCACACATGTGTGTGCGAGGTGACTTATCTTGGCGATCCTGTGGTGATTCCTTCACTGCAAGGGCGAGCTTCTTGTGTGACGTTAGGCTATGCAATTCTCTCGATGGCGCCCCCATCCATAGGGCTCCTACCAACTCCATCTCCCCCGCTCGCTGGGTGCTCTATGTCCTCGGGACCCGGCTCTCGAGCGAGGCTCGGCCGCCGCTAGTATGCCAGGTCGTTATGTCATGGTCAAGGCCAGGGGCGAGGGCTCGAGGGCCGGTAAGAGCCCCTGAGGCACGATGCTCAAGGGCCCCCCTTTAACTTGCAAGTGGTCTGCACGAGAGAGGAATGCCATGCCTCACGAGGATGCCTGAGAGGGGCCGGGCCCCGTGGCGCATGGCGCGGTGCTAGGGGAACCACCCGCGGCCCTTCCTCCTGGGGTTCCTACGAGTTAGCCATGAAACAAAACAAGCAGCCGTGCTTGCTATCCTGCCCGCAATCTTTCCGTGAGGAGATGAAGGCACTAAGGAGCCGGTGAGGTGACGTGCGCGGGCCAGCAGCGAGCCAGAGCTCAGTCTCTTAGATTTGTCAATGCTGCAGGGACGGACCCGAGCACAGATGTCATGTCAACAACCCCCGATGCGGGATGAGCGAAAGGCGGGTTAGCAACGCACGGAGGCTGTGAAGGGCAACTCCGTAGATAACGAGACGACATGTATAACATTAACAACCATAATGACTTGAGCATTAATAACTGGTCCAAAGTACATGAATCAAAATCAGGCAGCTATAGGGGCGGCCCCTGGCAGCCAGAGGATAGTGCAACCCGAGGGGCACCCTCAACTGAACAAACCAAAAAGTCAACTGGCACCATCATTGCAGAAGCATTGAAGTAGCTGAAGACATGTGCTGCAGAGGTCGCTCCTCACGGGCCAGCCGGCTCCTGAGGCCCGAGGGGCTCCGGAGGTTGATGACCCACAAGTATAGGGGATCTATCGTAGTCCTTTTGATAAGTAAGAGTGTCGAACCCAATGAGGAGCAGAATGAAATGACAAGCGGTTTTCAGCAAGGTATTCTCTGCAAGCACTGAAATTATCTATAACAGATAGTTTTGTGATAAGATAATTTGTAACAAGTAACAAGTAACAAAAGTATCTAAGGTGCAGCAAGGTGGACCAATCCTTTTTGTAGCAAAGGACAAGCCTGGACGAACTCTTATATAAAGCAAAGCGTTCTCGAGGACACATGGGAATTACTGTCAAGCTAATTTTCATCATGTTCATATGATTCACGTTCGTTACTTTGATAATTTGATACGTGGGTGGACCGGTGCTTGGGTGTTGCCCTTCCTTGGACAAGCCTCCCACTTATGATTAACCCCTCTTGCAAGCATCCGCAACTACGAAATAAGAATTAAGATAAACCTAACCATAGCATGAAACATATTAATGCAAATCAGCCCCTTACGAAGCAAGGCGTAAACTATGGTTTAAGCTTCTATCACTCTAGCAACCCATCATCTACTTATTACTTCCCAATGCCTACCCCTAGGCCCAAATCATGGTGAAGTGTCATGTAGTCGATGTTGACATAACACCACTAGAGGGAAGACAACATACATCTCATCAAAATATTGAACGAATACCAAATTCACATGATTACTTATAACAAGATTTCCCCCATGTCCCCAGGAACAAACCTAACTACTCACAGAGCATATTCACGTTCACAATCAGAGGAGTATTGATTATCATTAAGGATCTGAACATATGATCTTCCACCGGATAAACCAACTAGCATCAACTACAAGGAGTAATCAACACTACTAGCAACCCACATGTACAAATCTGAGGTTTTGAGACAAAGATCGGATACAAGAGATGAACTAGGGTACGGAGAGGAGATGGTGCTGGGGAATATGTTGATGGAGATTGACTGCCTCCCGATGTGAGTATCATTGCTGATGACGATGACTTCGATTTCCCCCAACCGGAGGGAAGTTTCACCTGCAGAACAGCTCCGCCGGAGCCCTAGATTGGTTCTGCCGAGGTTCCGCCTCGAGACGGTGGAACTTTGTCCCGAAAGCTTCCTTTTAATTTTTTTCCAGGTCAAAACACACCATATAGCAGAAGAGGGGCACCGGAGGCCTGACAGGGGGCCCACAAGGTAGGGGGCGCGCCTAGGGGGATAGGATGCGTCTCCACCCTTGTGGATGGCTGGTGGCCCCCTCTGGTGCTTTCTTCGCCCAATATTTTTATTAATCCCAAAATGACTCTTCATGAAGTTCCAGGACTTTTGGAGTTGTGCAGAATAGGTCTCTAATATTTGCTCCTTTTCCAGCCCAGAATTCCAGCTGCCGGCATTCTCCCTCTTCATGTAAACCTTGTAAAATAAGAGAGAAAAGGCACAAGTATTGTGCTATAATGTGTAATAACAGTCAATAATGCAATAACTATCAATATAAACGCATCAAAATGGACATATCAACTCCCCCAAGCTTAGACCTTGCTTGTCCTCAAGCGAAAGCCGATATCGAAAAATATGTCCACATGTTTAGAGATAGAGGTGTCGATAAAATAAAAAACGGACATGAGGGCATCATGATCATCCTTAGAACAGCAACATATATTGTCATATAATTTCTTATGCTAAAGTAACAATTCATGCACAAGGTAAAGTATGAATCAAAAACTTCATTGAAAACTAACAAACTATGATCTCAGTCATTGAAGCAATTGCAATTTATCATAACATCGGAAAGAGTCAATTTAAGAGCTTTTCAGCAAGTCCACATACTTAACTATCATTTAGTCCTTCACAATTGTTAACACTCACGCGATACTTATGGGTTCAAAGCCTTAGTCGGACATAGAGAAAATAAGGGGCTTATAGTTTTGCCTCCTAACCTTTTACCTCAAGGGTAATGTCAACAATAATACTTTATGATAACCTACATCCAAGTGGATATATATATATGGATCTTTCTCCAACACATAGTGCTTGCCAAAAGGAAAAAGTGTGAAAAAAGGAAAGGTGAAGATCATCATGACTCTTGTATAAGGGTAGAAGATAAAAGTAAAGATAGGCCCTTCGCAGAGGGAAGCAGAGGTTGTCATGCGCTTTTATGGTTGGATGCACACTTAATGCAAAAGAATGTCACTTTATATTGCCACTTGTGATAAAGAACATTATTATGCAGTATTGTTGCTTTTATTTCTTCCATATCACAAGTTCGTATAAAGCTTATTTTCTTCACACTAATAGATCATACATATTTAGAGAGCAATTTTTATTGGTTGCACCGATGACAACTTACTTGAAGGATCTTACTCAATCCATAGGTAGGTATGGTGGACTCTCATGGCAAAACTGGGTTTAAGGGATATTTGAATGCACAAGTAGTATCTCTACTTGGTGCAAAGGATTTGGCTAGCATAATAGGGAAAAGCAAGCTCAACATGTTGGAGGATCCATGACAATATAACTTCTATTCAGATATAAGAAAACATAACCCATTATGTTGTCTTCCTTGTCCAATATCAACTTTTTAGCATGTCATATTTTAATGAGTGCTCACAATTACAAAAGATGTCCAAGATAGTATATTTATATGTGAAACCTCTTTTTCTTTATTACTTCCTATTAATTGCAATAATGACCAAAACTATGTTTGTCAACTCTCAACATTTTTTATTCATCGTACTCTTTATATGTGAAGTCATTACTCTCCTTAAGATCAATATATGATCTTTTTATTTCTTTTTATTTCTTTCTCTTATTTTATTCCCTCAAGATCATAGCAAGAAGGCAAAGCCATCATCTCAAAACTACTCTTTATTATATATAACTCACAGACTCGATTACATAGATAGATATCAAAACAAAACTCAAAGCTAAATCACACTAAAATTTATTCTACTAGATCAAGATATAAAAAAAGGATCGAACTAAGAAAAACGATAAAAGTAAAGGTGTGACGGTGATATGATACCGGGGCAACTTCCCCAAGCTTGGCAGTTGCCAAGGGGAGTGCCCATACCCATGCATTTATGACTCTTTCTTCGGGGGTGGTGATGATGGAGTTGTTGATGTAGTAGGCTTGTCATCCATCTTCCAATGCATAAGCTCACCATCATAGAAAGATGAGCGAGTCTGCGGGATCCTAAAATCTGCAGCCAAACTCATCCTCTTAAATCTGTATTCATACTCACGGTTTTGGTTTTGCATGTCATAGATCTGGGCTTGGAGATGCTCGATTTTCTCATGAAGATTGAAGATGGCTGATACGTCTCCAACGTATCTATAATTTTTGATTGTTCCATGCTATTATATTACCCGTTTTGGATGTTTATGGGCTTTACTTTACACATTTATATCATTTTTGGGACTAACCTACTAACCGGAGGCCCAGCCCGTATTGCTGTTTTTTGCCTATTTCAGTATTCCGAAGAAAAGGAATATCAAACGGAGTCCAAATTGAATGAAACCTTTAGAAGCATGATTTTTGGAATGAACGTGATCTAGAGGACTTGAAGTGCAGGTCAAGAAGCAGCCAAGGCGGCCACGAGGGTGGAGGGTGCGCCCACCCATACAAGGCGCCCCCCCCTATCTCGTGGGCCCCTCAGGCGGCCACCGACCTACTTCTTCCTCCTATATATACCCACGTACCCCGAGAACATCATAGGAGCCCACAAAAACCTAATTCCACCGGCGTAACCTTCTGTATCCGCGAGATCCCATCTTGGAGCCTTCGTCGGCGCTCCACCGGAGGGGGGATCGACCACGAAGGGCTTCTACATCAACACCATAGCCCCTCCGATGAGTTGTGAGTAGTTTACCATAGACCTTCGGGTCCATAGTTATTATCTAGATGGCTTCTTCTCTCTTTTTGGATCTCAATACCATGTTCTCCTTGATCTTCTTGGAGATCTATTCGATGTAACTCCTTTTGCGGTGTGTTTGTTGAGATTCGAAGAATTGTGGGTTTATGATCAAGTTTATCTATGACAAATATTTGAACCTCCTCTGAATTCTTTTATGTGTGATTAAGTTATCTTTGCAAGTCTCTTCGAATTATCAGTTTGGTCTGGCATATAGATTGATCTATCTTGCAATGGGAGAAGTACTTAGCTTTGGGTTCAATCTTGCGGTGTCCTTTCCCAGTGACAACAGGGGCAACAAGGCACGTATTGTATTGTTTCCATCGAGGATAAAAAAGATGGGGTTTATATCATATTGCATGAGTTTATCCCTCTACAACATGTCATCTTTCTTAATGCGTTACTCTGTTCTTATGAACTTAATATGCTAGATGCATGCTGGATAGCGGTCAATGTGTGGAGTAATAGTAGTAGATGCAGGCAGGAGTCGGTCTACTTGTCACGGACGTGATGCCTATATACATGATCATGCCTAGATAATCTCATAATTATTCGCTTTTCTATCAATTGCTCGACAGTAATTTGTTCACCCACCGTAATACTTATGCTATCTTGAGAGAAGCCACTGGTGAAACCTATGGCCCCCGGGTCTATCTTTTATCATATAAGCTTTCAATCTACTTTTATTTGCATCTTTACTTTTCCAATCTATATCATAAAATACCAAAAATATATTTATCTTATCATACTATCTCTATCAGATCTCACTTTCGCAAGTGGCCGTGAAGGGATTGACAACCCCTTTATTGCGTTGTCGCGAGTTCTTTGTTTGTTTGTGTAGGTGCGTGGGACTTTTGAGGAGCCTCCTACTGGATTGATACCTTGGTTCTCAAAAACTGAGGGAAATACTTATGCTACTATTGCTGCATCACCCTTTCCTCTTCAAGGAAAACCTACGCAAGCTCAAGACGTAGCAAGAAGGATTTCTGGCGCCATTTCCGGGGAGGTCTTCGCTCAAGTCAAGACATACCAAGTACCCATCACAAACTCATCTCCCTCGCATTTACATTATTTGCCATTTGCCTCTCGTTTTCCTCTCCCCCACTTCACCCTTGTCGTTTTATTCGCCCTCTCTTTCCAAATCTCCTCTCTCTTTTTCGCTTGCCTTTTTCTGTTTGCTTGTGTGTTGGATTACTTGTCGCCATGGCGCAAGATAATACCAAATCGTGTGATTTCTCCAATACCAATAATAATGATTTCCTTAGTACTCTGATTGCTCCTCTTAATGATGTTGTGTCTTGTGAAACCAATACTGCTTTGCTGAATCTTGTTTTGAAAGATCAATTCGCCAGCCTTCGTAGTGAAGATGCCGCAACCCATGTAAACAAATTTGTTGATTTGTGTGATATGCAAAAGAAGAAAGATACGAATAATGATATTGTTAAATTGAAGTTATTTCTGTTTTCCCTTAGAGATCATGCTAAAGTTTGGTTTTCGTCTTTGCCTAAAAATAGTATTGATTCTTGGAACAAGTGCAAAGATGCTTTTATCTCTAAGTATTTTCCTCCTGCTAAGATCATCACTCTTAGGAACGATATTATGAATTTTAAACAACTTGATCATGAGCATGTTGCCCAATTTTGGGAAAGAATGAAATTGATGATTCGCAATTGCCCTACTCATGGTTTGAATTTATGGATGATCATACAAAAATTTTATGTCGGATTGAATTTTGCTTCTAGAAATCTTTTAGATTCGGTCGCGGGAGGCACATTTATGGAAATCACTTTAGGAGATGCTACAAAACTTCTTGATAATATTATGGCTAATTATTCTCAATGGCACACCAAAAGATCTACTAGTAAAAAAGTGCATGCTATAGAAGAAATTAATGTTTTGAGTGGAAAGATGGATGCACTTATGAAATTGTTTGCTAGTAAGAGTTCTCCTATTGATCCCTATGATATGCCTTTGTCTACTTTTATTGAGAATAATAATGAATCTATGGATGTGAATTTTGTTGGTAGGAATAGTTTCGGTAACAATGCTTATAGAGGAAACTTTAATCCTAGACCGTTCCGTAGTAATTCCTCTAATAATTATGGAAATTCCTACAATAAATCTTATGGTAATTTTAATAAGATGCCCTCTGATTTTGAGAATAGTGTGAAAGAATTTATGATCTCTCAAAAGAATTTTAATGCCTTGCTTGAAGAAAAATTGCTCAAAGTTGATGATTTGGCTAGGAACGTTGATAGTCTCTCGCTTGATGTTGATTCTTTGAAACTTAGATATACTTCTCCTAAGCATGATATCAATGAGTCTCTCAAAACAATGAGAGTGTCCATTGATGAGTGCAAGGAAAGAACCGCTAGATTACGTGCTAAGAAAGATTGCTTTATAAAAGCATGTTCTTCTAGTTTCAATGAAAATAATGATGAAGATCTTAAAGTTATTTATGTGTCCCCAATTAGATCTTTGTTTTTAAATATGAATCTTAATAATAATGGGACTGGAGATGAGTCAACTTTAGTTAAAAGGCGTCCCAATGATTCGGAGTTTTTAGATCTTGATGCTAAATTTGGTAAAAGTGGGATAGGAGAGATCAAGACTTTAAATAGAATTGAACCCACTATCTTGGATTTCAAGGAATTTGATTATAATAATTGTTCTTTAGAAGGTTGTATTTCCTTGTTGCAATCCGTTGTTAATTCTCCTCATGCTTATAGTCAAAATAAAGCTTTTACCAAACATATCGTTGATGCCTTGATGCAATCTTTATGATGAAAAACTTAATTTGGAAGTTTCTATACCTAGAAAACTTAATGATGAGTGGGAACCTACTATAAAGATTATAATTAAAAATCATGAGTGTTTTGCTTTGTGTGATTTGGGTGCTAGTGTTTCCACGATTCCGAAAACTTTATGCGATATTCTAGGTTTCCATGATCTTGATGATTGCTCTTTAAGTTTGCACCTTGCGGATTCCACCATTAAAAGCATATGGGAAGGATCAATGATGTTCTCATTGTTGCAAATAGAAATTTAGTGCCCGTAGATTTTATCGTTCTTGATATAGATTGCAATCTTTCTTGCCCTATTATTCTTGATAGACCTTTCCTTAGAACGTGGTGCGATTATTGATATGAAGGAAGGGAATATTAGATTTCAATTTCCATTAGGGAAAGGCATGGAGCACTTTCCAACAAAGAAAATTAAATTACCTTATGAATCTATCTTGCGAGCTACTTATGAATTGAGTGCCAAAGATGGCACTACTTGGATCTATCCTCGCTTTTATGCCTAGCTAGGGGCGTTAAACGATAGCGCTAGTTGGGAGGCAACCCAATTTTATTTGTGTTTTTTGTTTTTGTTTATGTTTAGTAACAAATTTTGCATCTACCTTCTGTTTAGATGTGTTTTTATGTTTTAATTAGTGTTTGTGCCAAGTAGAACCTATAGGATAACCTATGGTGATAGTTGATTTGATTCTGCTGAAAAACAGAAACTTTGCGCGCACGAAATTAGTTTTGTTAATTCACAGAAAACGCGCTTTTGCGTTGATTCTTTTTTCTGTAGATCAATAGACAAATTGTTCAGGACTTCCTATTTTGGTAGGATTTTTAGAGTTCCATAACTATTCATGGGTTACAGATTTCTACAAACTGTTCTGGTTTTTATAGATTCTGTTTTTCGTGTGTTGTTTGCTTATTTTGATGCATCTATGGCTAGTATTAAGTGGTATGAACCATACATAACTTGAAATACAGTAGGTTTAACACCAATATAAATAAAGAATGAGTTCATTACAGTACCTTATGTGGTGGTTTTGCTTTCTTTCACTAACGGAGCTTATGAGATTTCCTATTGAGTTTTGTGTTGTGAAGTTTTCAGGTTTTGGGTAAAGATTTGATGGACTGTGGAATAAGGAGTGGCAAGAGCCTAAGCTTGGGGATGCCCATGGCACCCCAAGATATTCAATAATAGCCAAAAGCCTAAGCTTGGGGATGCCCCCGTAAGGCATCCCCTCTTTCGTCTTCGTTTATCGGTAACTTTACTTGGTACTATATTTTTATTCGCCACATGATATGTGTTTTGCTCGGAGCGTCTTGTATGATATTAGTATTTGCTTTCTAGTTTTCCACAATCATCCTTGATGTACACACCTTTTGGGAGAAGCCCACTTGATTAGAATTTATTAGAATACTCTATGTGCTTCACTTATATTATTTGAGCTAGATAGTTTTTGCTCTAGTGCTTCATTTATATCTTTTAGAGCATGGCGGTGGCTTAATTTTGTAGAAATTGCTAGTCTCTCACGCTTCACTTATATTATTTTGAGAGTCTCTTAGAACAGCATGGTATTTGCTATGATTATAAGATTGGTCCTAGAATGGTAGGCATCCAAGTTGGGTATAATAAAAACTATCATAGGAAGTGAATTGGATGTTATGATCAATTTGATACTTGATAATTGTTTTGAGATATGGAGGTAGTGATATTAAATTCATGCTAGTTGGGTGATTATGAATTTAAACAATGCTCGTGTTGAAGTTGTCAAGTCCCGTAGCATTCACGTATGGTAAAAGTTGTGTAACAAATTTATTGCATAGGGTGCTCTTTTGATTGCCTTCCCTTGAGTGGAGGTCGGGGGTGCGCGATGGTTAACTCCTACCAACCTCCCCCCTAGGAGCATGCATAGTAGTACTTTGCTTCGAGGGCTAATAAAACTTCTGCAATAAGTATATGAGTTCTTTATGACCAATGTTGAGTCCATGGATTATACACACTTTTACCTTTCCATCATTGCTAGCCTCTTTGGTACCGTGCATTGCCCTTTCTCACCTTGAGAGTTGGTGCAAACTTCGCCGGTGCATCCAAACCCTGTGATACGATACGCTCTATCACACATAAACCTCCTTATATCTTCCTCAAAAAAGCCACCATACCTACCTATTATGGCATTACCACAGCCATTCCGAGATATATTGCCATGCAACTTTCCACCGTTTTGTTTATCATCATGACACGCATTACTATTGTCATATTGCCATTGCATGATCATGTAGTTGACATCATATTTGTGGCAAGGCCACTTTGCATAATTTTTCATACATGTCACTCTTGATTCATTGCCCATCCCGGTACACCACCGGAGGCATTCATATAGAGTCATATCTTGTTCTAGTTTTGAGTTGTAATTCATGAGTTGTAAATCAATAAAAGTGTGATGATCATCATTATTAGAGCATTGTCCCCAAAAATAAAAAAAGAAAGGCCAAAGAAAAAAAGAAAAAATAAGAAAGTCCAAAAGAAAAAAAAGGCCAAAAAAAGAAAAGGAAAAGAAAAAAAATAAAAAAAATAAAAAGGGGGCAATGTTACTATCTCTTTTCCACACTTGTGCTTCAAAGTAGCACCATGTTCTTCATATAGCGAGTCTCATATGTTGTCACTTTCATATACTAGTGGGAATTTTTCATTAGAGAACTTGGCTTGTATATTCCTACAATGGGCTTCCTCAAAATGCCCTAGGTCTTCATGAGCAAGCAAGTTGGATGCACACCCACTAGTTTTCTTTTGTTGAGCTTTCATACATTTATAGCTCTAGTGCATCCATTGCATGGCAATCCCTACTCCTCATGTTGACATCAATTGATGGGCATCTCCATAGCCTGTTGATTATCCTCGTCAATGTGAGACTTTCTCCTTTTTTGTCTTCTCCGCACAACCTCCATTATCATATTCTATTCCACCCATGGTGCTATATCCATGGCTCACGCTCATGTATTGCGTGAGACTTGAAAAAGGCTGAAGCGCTTTAAAAAGTATGAACCAATTGCTTGGCTGAAACCGGGGTTGTTCTTGACGGGAGTATTTGTGTGATGAAAATGAAGCATAGCCTAACTATATGATTTGTAGGGATAAAATTTCTTTAGCCATGTTATTTTGAGAAGACATGATTGCTTTGATTAGTATGCTTGAAGTATTACTATTTCTTATGTCAATATGAACTTTTGTTTTGAATCATTTGGATCTGAACATTCATGCCACAATAAAGAAAATTACTTTGAGAATTATGCTAGGTAGCATTCCACATCAAAAATTCTATTTTTATCATTTACCTACTCGAGGACGAGCAGGAATTAAGCTTGGGGATGCTTGATACGTCTCCAACGTATCTATAATTTTTTATTGTTCCATGTTATTATATTACCCGTTTTGGATGTTTATGGGCTTGACTTTACACATTTATATCATTTTTGGGACTAACCTACTAACCGGAGGCCCAACCCGTATTGCTGTTTTTTTTGCCTATTCCAGTATTTTGAAGAAAAGGAATATCAAACGGAGTCCAAACAGAATGAAACCTTCGGGAGCGTGATTTTTGGAACGAACATGATCCAGAGGACTTGGAGTGCAAGTCAAGAAGCAGCCGAGGCGGCCACGAGGGTGGAGGGCGCGCCCACTCCTACAGGGCGCGCCCCCTATCTCGTGGGGCCCTCGGGCGTCCACTGACCTACTTCTTCCTCCTATATATACCCACGTACCCCGAGAACATCAGAGGAGCACAAGAAAACCTAATTCCACCGCTGTAACCTTCTGTATCCGCGAGATCCCATCTTGGAGCCTTCGCCGGCGCTCTGCCGGAGGGGGAATCGACCATGAAGGGCTTCTACATCAACACCATAGCCCCTCCGATGAGTTGTGAGTAGTTTACCACAGACCTTCGGGTCCATAGTTATTATCTAGATGGCTTCTTCTCTCTTTTTGGATCTCAATACCATGTTCTCCTTGATCTTCTTGGAGATCTATTCGATGTAATTCTTTTTGCGGTGTGTTTGTCGAGATCCGATGAATTGTGGGTTTATGATCAAGTTTATCTATGAGAAATATTTGAATCTCCTCTGAATTCTTTTATGTGTGATTAAGTTATCTTTGCAAGTCTCTTCGAATTATCAGTTTGGTTTGGCCTACTAGATTGACCTTTCTTGCAAAGGGAGAAGTGCTTAGCTTTGGGTTCAATCTTGCGGTCTCTTTTCTCAGTGACAGCAGGGGCAGCAAGGCACGTATTGTATTGTTGCCATCGAGGATAAAAAGATGGGGTTTATATCATATTGCATGAGTTTATCCCTCTACATCATGTCATCTTTCTTAATGTGTTACTCTGTTCTTATGAACTTAATACGCTAGATGCATGCTGGATAGCGGTCGATGTGTGGAGTAATAGTAGTAGATGCAGGCAGGAGTCTGTCTACTTGTCACGGACGTGATGCCTATTTACATGATCATGCCTAGATAATCTCATAATTATTCGGTTTTCTATCAATTGCTCGACAGTAATTTGTTCACCCACCGTAATACTTATGCTATCTTGAGAGAAGCCACTTGTGAAACCTATGGTCCCCGGGTCTATCTTTTATCATATAAGCTTTCAATCTACTTTTATTTGCATCTTTACTTTTCCAATCGATATCATAAAATACCAAAAATATATTTATCTTATCATACTATCTCTACCAGATCTCACTTTCGCAAGTGGCCATGAAGGGATTGACAACCCCTTTATTGCGTTGGTTGTGAGTTCTTTGTTTGTTTGTGTAGGTGCGTGGGACTTTTGAGGAGCCTCCTACTGGATTGATACCTTGGTTCTCCAAAACTGAGGGAAATACTTACGGTACTATTGATGCATCACCCTTTCCTCTTCAAGGAAAACCAACGCAATCTCAAGACGTAGCAATGGCCTCCACGATGTTCCTGGCATCCAGCTTGTGTTGTTGGTGAACTCCGCGATCGTCAAGTGATTGGCATTGAGTCCACATTCCACCATCCCTTGACACTTTTAAACTTGCTTCTCAATTGCTTCGAGTCTTGTATCCATGCTTCCGGTCTTCTTCGGCCCCTCAACATCACGGATGTGCAGCACCCCCTTGATACGTCTCCAACGTATCTATAATTTTTGATTGTTTCATGCTATTATATTATCTGTTTTGGATGTTTTATATGCATTAATATGTTATTTTATATTATTTTTTGGACTAAACTATTAACCTAGAGCCCAGTGCCAGTTCTTATTTTTTCCCTGTTTTCAAGTTTCGCATAAAAGGAATACCAAACAGAGTCCAAACAGAATAAAACCTTCATGATGATTTTTCTTGGACTAGAAGACAACCAGGAGACTTGGAGATGAAGTCGGAGGAGCCACGAGGCGGACACAAAGACGGAGGGGGCGAGCCCCACCCTTGTGGGCCCCTCGTGCACTTCCTGACCTAATTCTTTCGCCTATATATTCCCATATATCCCCAAACCAACAAAGGCATCCACGAAAACACTTTTCCACCGCCGCAACCTTCTGTACCCATGAGATCCCATCTAGGGGCCTTTTCCAGCATCCTGCCAATGGGGGATTCGATCACGGAGGGCTTCTACATCAACACCATTGCCTTCCAATGAAGCGTGAGTAGTTTACTATAGACCAACGGGTCCATAGCTAATAGCTAGATGGCTTCTTCTCTCACTTTGTTTCTCAATACCATGTTCTGCTCGATGTTCTTGGAGATCTATTTGATGTAATACTTTTTTGCGGTGTGTTTGCCGATATCCGATGAATTGTGGATTTATGATCATCTTATCTATGAATACTATTTGAATATTCTCTGAATTCTTATATGCATGATTTGATATCTTGTAATTCTCTTCGAACTATCGGTTTGTTTTGGCCAACTAGATTGATTTTTTTGGCAATGGGAAAAGTGCTTAGCTTTGGGTTCAATCTAGCGGTGTCCTTTCCTAGTGACAGTAGGGGCAGCAAGGCACGTATTGTATTGTTGCCATTGAGGATAAAAAGATGGGGTTTTCATCATATTGCTTGAGTTAATTCCTCTACATCATGTCATCTTACTTAATGCATTACTCCGTTCTTTATGAACTTAATCTCTAGATGCATGTTGATAGCAGTCGATGTGTGGAGTAATAGTAGTAGATGCAGAATCATTTCGGTCTACTTGACACGGACGTGATGCCTATATTCATGATCATTGCCTTAGATATCGTCATAACTTTGCGCTTTTCTATCAATTTCTCGGCAGTAATTTGTTCACCCATCGTATTATTTTCTATCTTGAGAGAAGCCTCTAGTGAAACCTATGACCCCCGGGTCTATTTTCCATCATATAAGTTTCCAATCTAGAATCTTAGTTTCTGGTCTACTATTCTTGCAATCTTTTACTTTCCGATCTATAAACCAAAAATACCAAAAATATTTACTTTATCGTTTCTCTATCTCTATCAGATCTCACTTTTGCAAGTAACCGCGAAGGGATTGACAACCCCTTTATCGCGTTAGGTGCAAGTTTGTTTGATTTTTTTGCAGGTATTCGGTGATTTGTGTGTTGTCTCCTACTGGATTGATACCTTAGTTCTCAAACTGAGTGAAATACTTATCTCTACTTTGCTGCATCACCCTTTCCTCTTCAAGAGAAAAACCAACACAAGGTCAAGAAGTAGCAGGAAGAATTTCTGGCGTCGTTGCCGGCGAGATCTACGCCAAGTCAAGACATACCAAGTATCCATCATAAACTCTCATCTCTTGCATTACATTATTGGCCATCCGCCTCTCGTTTTCCTCTCCCCCACTTCTAAAACGACATTCACAAAAGATTTGCCTTTTTATTTGCCCTTCTTACGTTTGATCTTCTGTTTGCTTGTCTTACCATGTGCCTTCTTTTTGCTTGCATCTTCGCTTGCTAAAAGTTTTATGGATCCTCATCCACTTGCTAATCTTTTTAAGAGATCAAATTATGATGATCCTATTGCTAGTGAGTTGAGTGCACTAGATTATCTTTATGAGGTTTTGCTTGAAATTCGTGAATCTGAAAATTATGATGAAGTGTTGAAAGAAGAAAATTATAAAGTGATTCACGATAGTTCCTTGAATGAAAAGCATGATTGCAGTGGTGTTATTATAAATTCTATTAATGTCAATTGTGTTGATGATATGCAAGACCCTAAGCTCGGGGATGCTAGTTTTGCTATGACCACTACTTGTTGCAATGACCATTATTGGGGTGATTCTTCTTATGATCTTGAAAATTTATTTAAGCCCATGATGAATATAATATCGATAATAATGTTTGCAATAATATTGAAAGTGAGTTTGGAAGAGTGTCAACTTTAGATCCCACATATTTGGAGAATGTTCAATCTTATGAATTTTTTGATAAAAGTGGGTTTGGAGAGGTCATGACTTTAGTTAATGTTAATCCCACTATTTTGGAGGAGTGTCAACTTTGCATGCATGTCGATCGTGTTGAGAATATGTTTTGTGATAGCTATATTGTTGAATTTGCTTATGATCCTACATGTAATTATTAAGAAAGAGGAAAATATGCTTGTAAAAAATTTCATGTTACTAAATTACCTCTCTTCATGTTGAGATTGCTATCGTCTCTTTCTTCTTCCTTGCATATGCTAGTTTTTGCTTGCCTTGATTTTTGTTCACTTATAAAATGACTATGCATAGGAAGTATGTTAGACTTAGATGTGTTTGTCACGTGTTTTATGACGCTCTCTTTGCGCTTAAATTCTTGTCTTTCATGTGAGCATCATCGAAATCTCAATGCCTAACTAAAAAGGCTTTAAAGAAAAGCGCTTGTTCGGAGGCAACCCAATTCTATTTTTGTTCTTTGTTTTTTGTTCCTATTTTGCAATAAATAATTCATCTAGCCTCTGGTTAGATGTGGTTTTGTGTTATAATTAGTGTTTGTGCCAAGTAAGACCTTTGGGATGGCTTACGGTGATAGTTGTTTTGATCTTGCTGAGAAACAGAAACTTTTGCGTCCAGGAAAATAATTTTCATAATTCAAAGAAGCATGCTTTTGATCTGATTATTTTTTCTCTTGATTGGTACACAAATTTCCCATGTTGTCCTAATTTTTCAGAAGTTTTGGAGTTGCAGAAGTATTCGAGAGTTACAGATTGCTACAGACTGTTCTGTTTTTGACAAATTTGTTTTCTATGTGTTGTTTGCTTATTTTCATGACGCGGTGCAGCTGCCAATTGAAGGCACGACAGCCAGCCGGACTCACGGGTGCGGGTAGCATGGGAGGAGCTTGGTCTCGACGCCCATGCGCCACATGCTCTGGTGGCGCGAGGTCCTGGTGCTGGCGCTGAGGCGCCGGGAGCGCACGTGCAGGGACCAGCGGCTGCTGTGCCATCTGGCAGCTAGCCACGCACCGGCGCCTTGCGCAACGGGTCGCGTTGGGGCGCATCACGCTAGGGCTCGGGGATGACGTTGCACCGAGGAGGAGGAGGTGCGTCGTGGGCCACGTCGCCCTCCTGGGACAGCGAGGGAGGCAGCGAGCGAGACGGCGCAGGGGCCTCTTCGGAGGCGCTGACAAGCTCGGCGAATCGACCCAGCCAGTCTTTGTAGAGGTCGTTGGCCCGACGATAACGCAGGAGTTCGCGCGCCATGAGCAGCGCATCCTGCGCATTCACCGGCCCCCGACGAGCATGAGAGCACAACGCAGTGGCTGGGGTAGGCGATGGAGTGGCGATGCGGACATCACGCCGCACAGAAGGCGGCAGCGACGTATCCTACTGCTCATGAGCCGCAGGACCGGTGGCGGCATTGGCCGTGGGGGAAGCAGAGCGGCAAGGAGTGTCGTTGCCGGCGGGCTCCGTTTGGGCGTCGCGAGCAGCCCGACGCTGGGCACGAACACAGCGAGCGTGAGCCATAGGAGCGGTAGAACGGCGGCGGAGCGAACGGTGTAAGATAGGCTCCGACACCACCCCTACCAAATGCTCCAAATGTTGGATTCAGGGCTCCGCAGACCCAAGAAAGGTTCAAACTCTGGGGCGTGTGCGAAGAGCTCAACCTCTCCAACTAACCAACCCGTCGCCCCATGGCCTAGCTCGATGAACAAGGAAGTAGATGAACACGACAGTTTACCCAGGTTCGGGCCACCTTGCGGTGTAAGACGCTACTCCTGCGTTGGGGTGGATTTGCCTCACGAGGGGTTGAGGATGAACAAGTACAAAGGATGAACAACCTCGCGAGGTCTGCTCTAGTGAGGGAATGAGTCGAGGGGTTCGGTGGATCTGGATCCGGATCCCCCCTTGGTGGTGGCTAACCTATACTTATAGTGGCCTCGGTCCTCTTCCCCCAAAACGTAGGCAGGAAGGGATCCCACAGTGGCCAATTTGAAAGGGGACAAGTCGTACATCTTATCGTGACAAAAGGTGGTCTTCTCCTGCAAAGCTTCTGGTCATGACGCCGCGGTGGACTCGGCGATGACATCCGTCTAGCTGTCCTGGTGGTCTTGGTCTCGTTGCACTGGAATGGAAATCTTTGCCCGATTCCTCGGGAACCCGCGTCTGCGCTCGCCTCCTTAGCACCAAAGAGGAAACTGTCTTCTCTGCGCCCGCTGGCGGCCGCCTGACAGTGATCGTCATGGCTTGCGTCACCGCAACCTCATGAGGTTGGGCACCTGCATAGGAATCTCTGCTCCTCAGGAGCATACTAGAGAGGCCGCTCCCTCAGAAGGTCTTGGCGTCGTTTCCCTTGTGAGGGTCTTATCTTGGTGGTGTCATAGATGGGTTGTACCAGGCCGTCAATGAAGCCACGCCGTGGGCCGCAAGCAGGCAAGTCTGGGTACCTTGGTTCCCAGAACACCGACAGGACCCACAACACACCCAATGCCCTCATCGATCAACCCAGCTCCCTATTCCTCTGGAGCTTGGGTAATTTAAGGATTTATGAAAAATAATAGTTATCGAACTCCTACACGCTAGTCTTACCATGTGATTGTTCAAGAGTTGTCCATGCGAAGGGAGGGTGAGTTGATTGGGCACCTATAGAAGTTTACAATGTTGGAGTGGGTCGACTGGTTATTAAGTCGATGAGGGTGAAACGATGAAGCAAATGCCATATCAGATGGGGGTGGGAGGGATAGAAAGGGGCCGAAGTGTGTGTTCGAGTGGGCGGGAGGGGGGGGGTGAAGAAAGGGAGTCACTTATTGACGGACGAGTTAATATGTACTACCACTTCGCTAGATTGATTCCCAGTTGATCGGTAACCACACACGAGCAAGCGTGTGTCAGCCAATGGAGTAGATCTCCGCGGTCGTCGAACGAAAGAAGATTAGCGGGGCAATCTCCATTGATGGACACATAGGCCTAGTTCATACAGTGATCACATGCCGAATTTGCATTTCCGGTAAACTTTTATAACAAATCTTGTACTTTTCACACAAAAAAGGATGGAGATCGCGAATGTAAGTGAATTCCGTAGTAGATTGTCTGGAAATGTAGCAATTTCGGCATACTAATGGCAGACGTGTAGTTCCTCGCCACTATACTAACCCACTGCTGGTGCATCTTTACGAGTGACAAGCGGCCATTTTAACGAAAAAGGGTTTCCCCCGTTTTATATATAAAGCACCATCACCGAACAAGTTGAAACCGGCCGATACAAACACACACACACACCGCACACACACCCAAGGCTGGATACAAAGGCGCCGAAAACGACAACATCACCCCAACAAACACCTAGTAAACACCAGATGGAACATGAATCACTACTACGGAGTCGTCAGGGTCCTCAACGTGGGAGAGCCACCGCGAAGAGGAGAAGCCGTGTGTGAAACTCAATGGGCTCCAAGGCGGCGCCTTCAGCAAGGGAACGACACCGTAGCGTCGCCACCGCCCAATCTAAGGATTAGGGTTTCCCCCGGAGCACCAACAACAGATGAGATGCCGCAACGGCGCCTTCAAGAAGGGGAGGACGCCAGAACGCCGCCGCCGCTGGCCTGATAAGACAGAGCGGGTTTTCACCCCGGCCAACGCTCATCGTCATCGAATTGGGTTACGGGCCACCGCAACGCCACCACTGAACAACACACCCCGGTTAACATGCCGCCCACACAGCCATGGTGACCGGACAACGCCCGAGCCGCGTGCTCCGCTCATGAGCACCCGGCTACCACCGAGGCACCGACGGGGCACAAGCGGCCATTTTTCACATGTCATGGGTTATCTTTTCTTTTGGCAGTGATGAGCATTTGATCTACTCGTCACTGCTAATATGGCGGCCTAAATCTTCTTTTACAATAGTAACAGGAGGGGGTTGTCGCCCGAGTCACTCTGGGTGGGCGACACGGGGGCAAGTAGTTTCTTGCTTGTTAGCGGACGTCAGATCCAACACAATTAAGTTCGGTTTTGCTGTTATCAGGGTTTTTACAGGAGGGAGCAAGTTGTTAAAATCACTACTGAGTCAAACTCTAGGATTACTGCAAACGTGATTTTAAAACATGGATCGTACCGCTGTAGGTAGCACACTACAAAAGTTGTAAACCTATTTTCAAATCAACCCAGCCATAGCGTTGCCTATGAATCCGCGGTGACATGGTTGAACACCGCTGCATCTTCCGGTAGAAGTCCTCGGCGCCATGCTTCAAAACGAGCAAGGCGACACGCAGGGTGACCCCAACGCGGCCCCACTCGCAACGGTCAAACGCGCCGCATCGGACGGATCATCTCGCCTCACTCCTCGATCTGGCGGCCAAAGTCACCCCGGCTCCATGCCATTGCATCACCAAAAGCGGGAGCCGCGCCTCGTATACTTGCCTTCATAACCACGCCTACCTTTTCTTTAAGCCACTACTAGGCCAAGTGCCCCTCCCTCCGATGACTTTTGCTCGCTTGACCTATTTTAGCTAGCGCCTCTCTTCCTCTTCTATCACCAGGACCGGCCTCTAGTTTTATTCTTTCTAGAAAGAGGAACCTGCTTTCGCAAGACAAAGGAGTACTACTAGATCGGGAGCGTCCTCAAAACTTGCTCGGTAGTAGTAGTAGTCGGTAACACGCCTGCTTTATTTGTTTTGAAATGATGGCACGCGGGAGATGCCATAGTCAAGGCTCATGGAAGTGTGCACCACGTACTAGCATCGCTATGCGATCTGGATCGAGTCGTTGAGAACAATGCTGCCGGCCGGTTTGACAAAACGTGCCATCTTTTGGGGGCGAGAAATCGCAGCATTCGTGCTTGGGACAAAAGAGAGCTTCATAGCTCTGAATCTGAAACTAAAGCAGCTCCCCTCCCGACATTACTGTTTTAGAAAAAAACGACGGACATCTCGTAGCAAGAAAGAGAGGGGTGAAGCCACAAGAGCATTCATGTGTATACAGGCTAAGGTATGCTAGGACCCTGCTGGCACATGAAATAAGAACAATCTTGATGAGGTATTTAGTCTGGTCGTAATGTTAGTATCATAGCTAGTACTCCCTCATTTCCGGTTTATAAGGCTCAATTCAAAATCTCACCAACCAAGGTAGATGGTGAGTGGTGGAATACCTTTTAGAGTTTGCAAAAGCACCCAAATTAATGCTCTTGTTTTCCTTTAAAAAGTATGTTTACCAATGCATTAATTGCAATGCATACATGCATAAATTACATGCATTGGTCAATTTTCTCTTAATACTTGCATGCAATAATTTAATGCACCTTGGAATCTGAACATGTGATGGGAAACAACCAAATTGAGCCTTATAAAATGAAAAAACTAAAATTTTGAGATAAGCCCTATAAACCGGAAAGGAGCGAGTATCATGTATGGCAACTAGGCAATTTTGACGAGGTGTCATAGCATTAAATGAAGAAAGAAAGAGTGGAATATCATATCATGATACCGTATCATAATAAATGTTATGCTACTTTGTGTCTTGCATGACAATAAATAGAGTACTACATGATACTATTATATGATACTGTGCATTACGGAGGTAGTATCATATAATAGTATCATAAGCATGATACTAGTATATGATACTCCCCATTACAACCAGCCTTATATTTTAGCTTCTTTATTTACTTCCGTAATTCTAAAAGCACATGGATACATCACGCCAAAACATACTGACTTGTTTTACGAGGAAATTACACCAAGGCAAAACATTGAGGTTGTTGTAACGGAAAAATACCACAATTCCAGTGATTTTCAACGGATACTCACCACTATATGAGAATGACAAAGAGAAATACATGAATTGTCCGATTAATCACTTGACGTGTCATGAATATAGACACCTGGCCCCACATATCATTAACCAAGATTCCACTAGGCTCCTTTTCTTCCTTCTTCTTAACACATAGTTGGAGTTAACTGCCTTGATAATCTGCCACAAAAGCATGTTTTCCTTCCCTTCCCCTCTTAAACAACGGCTAGGGTAAACTCTCCCCCTCCAGGCTTTGCCAGGAGCCCGTGGATTCGCCTCCCTTCTACATGTGACTCCGGAGGCCAATGGGTGAGTGGGGCTTTAGGTTTCTGGGCTCCTGCTAATAGCTTAGGTTACAGTTTCCTAGTCCTTGCAGGGACAATGCTCGGACGGATGGTGGCACTTCTTTGAGTTGGTCCGCCAAGCTTCGATCCTCCTCGAATTCGTTTGTCTGGACGGAATCGAGAAGCTCTGATGTCGATTCCAATCATCTTCTTGGGACAATGACGAAGCTTATGATATCAGGCACGTCAGATCAATTCAAGGGTTCAACAACAAATAACTGCGGCTCGAGGCTGCTAGTTCGCAGGGGACGAGCATGAAGCTTCCCGGCTATTGTTGACAATGTTAGGACGGCTACGGTAGGGGAGTGCCAACAACGGCGCGTTCTTGCAGCGACAATGGTCGTTATGTGGTCCAAAGACCTCAATATAATTCTTATTCTGTTTAGAATGCTTTGTACTTCTAGCGAACTTCTACAATATATTTGATCATTTTTTTAGAAAAACCACATAGTTTAACTAGTGCTAAACTCTCTCTCACTCACCGTGTATGTCTTATCTCTCACTCTATGCATTTCTCTCTCTCTTTCCTGACTGCATGAAGCAAATGGCGCTACGACCACGACGAAAAGGTAGGCCAGGGCCTTTTCAACGGCACGATAGCGAGGCCGAATTGACGGAGATGAGCATCGCTCCTTTTCCTCAAATTGACCCTCTCTCCTAAAATCGTGACAGGTGGAGGCAGCAAGCGTGGCTGAGTTACGGCATCTCCAAGGCGGACATGTAAACATCCCGCAACCGTTCGGATTACGAAAGCCATCCAATGCGGGCCTGTATCGGTCCGCGGGGCGGTCCAGACACGATTTCTCCCGTAAATTGGAGATAACACTGTGGGAGCTTTGCGGGAGTCCGGACACCCGAAACGTAGGACTCGGACACCCCCGGCCCACCCAATCCCCCCTCCCCGGGCCATTTCCTTCCACTCCGCCCCTTCTTTCCCTTACTTTGCATCCGCACCCTCCACCTCCACATCCGCCGCCGTTGTTATTCGTCTCCGACTGCCACAGAGGCATTGTTGGACGTCCGCAGCCAGCACCGACGTGCCCGCTCGCCATTCTGATTGAGCTTTCAGCCCTGGAGCCGTTTGTACCCAGGTACACTCCGCCCCCTGTCGATGACCTCCATGGCGGTTCGGTCAAATGTCATTGAGCTTATTTTCAAATGCTACGTAGTTTTTAGAGTACAAAGGATGGTGAGCTACTCGACCATGGAGGATGAGTTGTTGTGCGATGCGTGGCTGGTCGTATCCGCGGATTTCATAGGCGGGACCAGAGGGTTGCCCTACTGGGAGCAAGTGCATGAGAAGTTTCATGCAGGAAAGCACATTGCGCCCTACGACATGTACATCATTCAACGACACAACATGAGGTTGTTGGCGAATAGCTAACGCGCTATCCAGGTCAGCGTCATCATGTTTTGCAGCTTGGTTAGTCAGCTCGAGGCAAGGTGATCATTGCACGCAGACATGTAGGAGATGGTAAGTTTTACCTCCTCTTGCTCAACTTGTTGATTGATTCATTCACTCAATGTTGGTCTACACATTATATGTAGCCCGCACGTGCCGCCATAGGGTACCACATGTAAGAGGGACAACCATTTACGTGCAAACACTATTGAATGAAGCTAAAGGAGAATTATGTGTGGGAGGATATGATCCGTTCATGAAAAACTTGTTGGACATTTGGGATCTAATCGAATTTGAGACCTTGTTGTACTAGACTTAATTTGCATGATATGTGTCGTGGAATTGTCACGGCAGATGTCCTAGTGAAAGGACTTAGTCGTGGAGCCATCGCAACTAGGAAGCTTAAAGGGGTTTAAATGGGACAAAGGACACGAGAGTTTATACTGGTTCGGCCCCTTACGGTGAAGGTAAATGCCTACTCCAGTTTGAGGTGGTATTGCTATGTCTCGATTACCAGGGAGCGAAATCCGCTTGACCTAGTTCTCGATTTGATGTTACTTGTTCCGAACCGCTGTCGGGTCGTCCCTTTATATACAGAGGTCGACGCCCGGCGGCTCACAGAGTCCCGGCCGTCTCATAACAGTGTCCGGCTCGATGACTATCTATTCCTGCCTTACAATACAAGTCATATACATATGGCGGTTTATCTCTATGGGCTTTAAGTCGCGTTTGGGCCTTGGGCCCTTAAGTGAACCGCCATCTTTAAGTGTCTTCTTGGGCTTCATATTATGAATCGCCTATAGGTATAACCCAGCCCCTCCTGGGAGGGTCATACCTAACAGTTATATCCCCAACATTAGGCCCCAGATTGATTTGAACTGGTTCATGTCAATCTTTAACACTTAATGAAAAATCTTCTCCTCTTCATCTGTGCGAGAATCTATAACCCGCCATGACGTCATCTTCTAGATCTATGATAACCCGCCATGATGTCATCTGCCATTAATTCACACTTTGTCCAACACATCTCAACGGATCCTTATCTTAATATCTGTCCCGAGAATCGAGGCGCGCCTGAACAGCTGGATAACTACGTTTTGGTCTCCTCGATTTCCGTGCCCACTTATGAGCCCTTCCTTATAAATAGCCACGGCTGGGTTTTTCCTCATTCTCCCCCTTTCCACCTTCTTCTTCCTCTCGCGAACCCCTACCGCTTGAGCTCCGCCGCCGCCGCAGAGCGCACTGTCGTCTTCAACCCAGGCCGCTGCATCACCCTGAATCGAACCAGAGCACGGCGGCATCCCTCCGAAGTAGATCTGCACCGGTAAGTACTCGTTTTCCCATACCCTAGATCCACATTAGGGTTTTGGAGTTCGCCTGTGTTCTTCATAGTTCATCGCCATTCTTCTTTAATGCCTGCACCATGAGCTTTTTTGATCCAAAACGACATAGAACTGATGCGGTAGTTGTTTTTATCTTTCCTTTCAATACTAGCAAGCCCCTTCCTTTGAAGAAACGATCCCCTTGGACCTTAGAAACTCATCTGCACTGGTGTTTTAGGTCTAGATTTATTTCCTTTTTCTGAACACTCGCTGATCCAAAATAATGATTGCGATCTGCGAAACTTGTTTGTATGACACTTAGCCAAAAATTTGCGTTTTGATAGATCCTCCTAGCCATGGCGGCTCATGCCATCGGCTTTTAGCGATAATGCTCAATATCCAACAGCTCATGGCGGATTAAATAATCTGACTTCTCATGTCGGCTTAAATAATTTGACGTAATTAGCCATATACCATTAGGTCCCTTTATAAGCCGCGAGCTTGAATATGTGCTTGTAATATTTCTTCCTCCGTCTTAAAACCGGTAATCTTACTCTTTTTTAGGCTTCCTTCACAATGCTGCCCAAAACAACCACATCTTGCAATTGGGTTAAATCCATCGTCACGGATAGTACTCTTGACGACTTTGTGAACACCGGATATCTGCCGAAAAAGATGTCATGTCTTATCCTCCTCCTAACCCGGTAGAGGAGAAGCCGTAGCCCAAAGAAGGAGAAGTTGTTGTCTTCACTGATCACATGAACCGGGGCTTTGCACCGCCCGACTCTAAGTTTTTCAGAGATGTTTTGCACTTTTTTGACCTCCGTCCTCAAGACATCGGACCCAATTTCGTGTCTAACATCTGCAACTTTCAAGTATTTTGTGAGGTGTACCTTGGGGAAGAACCCAGCTTGGAACTTTTTAGAGAATTGTTTTATTTGAACCGCCAGAACGAATATTCCAACGGACTAAGTTTGGAGTTGGGCGGGGTCTCAATCCAACGATGGAGAGATGTCATCTTTCCTTATGCACAACCGCCGGGTCACCCCAAAGACTAGAACCAGACTTGGTCCTATTGTCAAGATACTACTCCGGCTGATGAGAACCCTCTGCCCGGCTTCCGCGCCCTGCGCCTTGAGTCCAACCATCCTCTTCTGGACAAGTTATCAGCTGCTGAACGCCCAAAGCTCGTACCTACCATGGCCAAAATCAAGGCTCTTTTGGGGAATGGCTTAAATGGCATTGACTTGGTCCGGGTTTGGGTTGCCTGGCGGGTCATCCCGTTAAGCCGCCGCCCCGGGTTAATGTGCACCTATACAGGTGAGAAGAATGATCCACTGCACCACAACCCTGATGATTTACCTGAGGATCTCATCAATGATATGACAATCACTTTTAAATGAAAGTCTAGCAGACTATGGCAAGGTGGGCCTAAGCCCTTTCTGCAAAGCTAACCCGGCTCCAGGGGTAAGCAACCAAACTTAGCTTATTTTGCCTTTATCTTTGACATGTTATTTTAATTCCAACCGTTGCTAATTTCCACAGGCCGACGATGATTTTTGGAAGAAACCATATGACCATGAAGCTGCAAAGAGAGCCAGAAAAGCCAAGAAATCCGTCGCGAAGAAAAGAGGAAAGAAGTCCAGCGCTTCTGAGATGCTTCAACCGGAGGACTCTTCTGAGTCGGAGGTAGCCCTTGACTCTCTTAGCTCATTTTTAATCACCTTACTGATACTGATTATGATCAGGATGACACGGGAACGAGTCAGGGGGTAGATGAAGAGGTAACTATGATTTCCTCTGACTCGGAGCCTTTGCCAAGACAAAAGATCCGAAGAGTAACCCGGAAAGTAAGATTTTCACATCCCTTAGCTTACCAGGATCCTCACTTTCTTTTGAAGCGAAAGATTCATGAGAGCCGGAGGCAGACCCGGACCAGCAAGGATGCGGAACTCTCCTCCGACTTGCCAAATATGCCAAGGAAGCGCCGGAATGAGGTCACCTCCGACTTAAATTCTTTTTATCCTTTGGCGGGTCTCACTCATCAACCGTTCAACTCTTCTGATTCAAATTATCAGGAAACTTTACATTCTTCCGGCGACTCAATTCAATCCAACATGCCGGCTTTTAAGACCGCTCCAGGATAATGACGATTTACTTATCCTGTACTCATTACAAACCTTTATATCTGTACTGACCTCTTTGATTTTATGCAATGGAAAAGCAAAGCCCAGTAAAAGGGTGAAGAAAACCAAACCGACCACAGAGCCGACTATCCATGAGCCGGAGCTTCAACCTGCAGTGCCTGAAGCCTCTATTCCTGAGCCGTCACTGGAGCCGGTTCATGACATGCCAACGATGACTACTGACCCACCTGTCGATCAAACCACTGATGGTTCTGTAAATCCTGAAGCTTCAAGCCTAGCTAGGATAGCCGACCCGCAAGATGTTGATGTGGAAATTACCAAGACCGGCTATACTAAGTCGAGAAGACCTACTGTGCTCGCTAAGTGCTTTGCCAAGGAGGAGCACATGAGCCACCGCAAAGTCAGATTTGACGTTGCCGACTACACTCACTTAAGCATTGATGAAGTTTTCTCTC
Organism: Triticum dicoccoides; assembly: GCF_002162155.2. Classification (NCBI taxonomy): domain Eukaryota; kingdom Viridiplantae; phylum Streptophyta; class Magnoliopsida; order Poales; family Poaceae; genus Triticum; species Triticum dicoccoides. The sequence goes on along the minus strand of NC_041383.1, from coordinate 661,921,245 downwards.
GTTATCTGAACCAAGTGCAAGCAGTCGTGATCTTGAAGTTGACATGGTGAAACAAGTGCACCATAAATTTGAGGTATAAATTCTTCCCTTCATTGCATTAACCTCACTGTGCCAGCCCCCAAGTCTACTGCTTATGATGAATATGCTGTAGACTTAGAACAAATTTATGAGTCTTAGTAATATCCTTTGATAAAACCTTAAAATCTGGCTTAATCCGTCGCCCCCAAGGGCTGGTTCAATCAGCATGAATGAGCCGGTCCTTCATATGCTTGTGTAGAAGATAGTACTTGTGTGACTTTAAACAACAGTATGCATTAGCCCCCCAAGTGCCAAGTATTGTTGCTTGCAAAGAGCTTGGGACTTGTACTGTCATAAGCCGACACTTAGATAAAGTTTTCGGTAGACATTAGTCCCCAAGTGCCAAGTGTTGTTGCTTGCCAAAAGGCTTGGGACTTTAATATTTCATACCAATGTTTATGATTTTGATCCGGTACTTGTACAGACTACCACTGCTCAACTTCAGTCAGAGTTGTCTGAATTGAAGAACTGCTTGGAGCTGCAAGAGACGGAGACTCAAAGAGCAAAGTCCAAATTTGAATTCAGCATGTCTGAACAAGAAAAACTAAGGGCTGACTTTGAAGTTGAAAAGTAAGCCTGGGCTGAAGAAAAAATTGCCTTGACCCATCGAGCGGAAAAAGCAGAGGCAGCTCTCAGAGAGGTGACCACTGAATTGTCCGGCTTAAAATGCCATGTATCTCAGATGGTCTCAGCAATCTTTGGTAAGCCACCCTACAAATGTTAAGTATTGAATCTTTCTGGTGATCATATGAATTGTTGTTTAACTCACCTGTTATTGCTATGAAGGCCCCAGGAGCACTAACCTCAACCAGGACATGTTGGTTAAGCTGAAGGCCATTTACACGCTCGTGGAGCAACTTTACACTGGAGCTCAGCGTGCCTTGGCCACAGTTGCCCTGTCAAATGAAGCCCCCACACTCCTGGTTGATGTGCTAAAGAAGCTCTTTGTGCTTCCCCAGCGGTTTAAAGAATTAAATCAGTCATCTGCGAGAGCCGGAGCCGTATCTGCCTTAAGCCGGGCCAAAGCATGGCTGCCGGAATTAGAACCGGCCGACATCGCCATTGGGTACCCCAGTCTTAAGGAGGATGGCTCTCCGTTTAAACAGACAGATTTTTTTGCTTGTGTGAAGGAGATACGTCCTGTGGCCAGCATGATTGCCAATGAGACAAACCTCACCAAGTATCATCCGGCTTACAATGCAAAAGAGGCAGCCAACCCCGACTTATAAAGTGATAAGCTTTACCCCTCCAATCCGTAAGCACACCTTTGCCCCTGAAGTTGACCCGGCCGGGTTAATTGATGATGAAGCTGAATTTGAAGCTTTGAGTGGCATTGACTGGTCATCATCAACCTTCCAGGGCCGGACAGGACAAAGACGCAGAGAGGGTTGACCCGAAAACATCAGGCCAACAGGAAAATTGATCCACCGGGCGGCTCATAGCCTCCTGAAAAACAGTTTAATCATTTGGACTCGGGGAGTCATGTAATAGAGTAGAAATGACTTTGATCTGTCTTGCCATCGTGCATGTTTTTGATGCTCACCACTGTTAAACCGCCTCCTTTTATTCACTTTGGTTATACTTATCATCTATGTTCCTTGTGCAAAATAGATCCTTAAAATATCCTGCACACAGAGGTAGATCACAAGAACCCTTGGCGGTCTACCGCAGGGCGGGTCATAATATCCCACATATAACCACTGATGTGTAAAAAGGAGTCACAGATAAACCTTGTTATGAATCATATTTTTGAAACATAACTATAATAATAATATCATACCTGTGATATTGAATTTGCACTGCCGGTTTATATGACCTGTGCAGTAAGGGTGATGAACCAATTTTAAGAAGCCAAAACTTCCATGTTTGTGATGATTTTCATATGCTGGCGACTTACTGTCCAAAGTCAAGTCGGGTTAAAATAGAAACCACATACATATGTCTTAGATATGAACAAAAAAGTCTTAAGATAAATTCAAAGATTGTTGTCAAAAAACTTTAAAAATAGGGCTCCTGATTTGAATACGATCAGTAAGCCAGACCAAAAGGGGTTTAAGCTAGGATTCGAATATGATCCGTAAGCCCCCTAGTGGTTTTGGCGTTGCACCGATCAAGAGGGTACCGACAGCTATGTTCTCTTTGGTTTCAATACGACCTATGTTTGAACAGGAAGCCCCCTAGTGACCTTGAGAATTTTTTTTAACGACTCTGATTCGAATACGATCAAAGTCGGTCCTGAAAAGGGGTTAAGCTATGATTCGAATACGATCAAGAAGCCCCCTAGTGGGTTTGGCATTGCGCCGATCAAGAGGGTACCGACAGCTATGTTCTCTTTGGTTCGAATATGACCTATGTTTGAACAGGAAGACCCCTAGTGATCTTTTTTATTATGATAAATACATATGATCATTGAAGATGAAAAGGACAGAGGTCCTGCTTTATTACTTATCATAATATATACATCGTCAAAAGATATGTACATCATAAGAGCCGGTGGCTCAAGTGTAGTAAGGCCGAAGATGAGTGATATTCCACGGCCGGCAGGTCTCCTCCTCCGATTTACGTGAGTCTTTGTGCTCTCGAACATCGATAAGATAGTATGACCCATTGTTCAAATTCTTGCTGACCACAAAAGGCCCTTCCCAAGGTGGGGATAACTTGTGAGCATCAGTTTGATCCTGGATGAGCCGGAGCACCAAATCACCTTCTTGAAAGGTTCTGTACTTAACCCGGCGGCTGTGAACGGTGCAAATCCTGTTGGTAAATTGCCAAATGGGCTGCTGCCAAGTCATGCTTCTCATCTAACAGGTCAAGTGCATCCTGACATGCTTGTTCATTATCAGCTTCAATGTATGCCGCCACGCGAGGTGAGTCATGACGGATGTCACTAGGAAGAACCGCTTTTGCTCCATAAACCATGAAGAAAGGGGTATAACCCGTAGATCTATTGGGGGTAGTATTGATACTCCATAGCACTGATGGCAACTCCTCCACCCAACAACCCAGCGTCCGTTGCAAGGGAACCAAAAGCCGGGGCTTGATGCCTTTTAAAATTTCCTGATTGGTTCTTTCGACTTGACCATTGGATTAAGGGTGAGCTACTGATGAAACATCAAGTCGGATATGCTCACGTTGACAAAACTCCTCCATAGCACCCTTAGACAAATTAGTGCCATTATCAGTTATGATACTGTGGGGGAAAGCCAAAACGGAAAATCACCTTCTTCATGAATTGAACCGCCGTTGCCGCGTGGCACTTACTGACCGGCTCTGCTTCAACCCACTTTGTAAATTTGTCAACCGCCACCAAGAGGTGGGTCTTTTTATCCTTGGATCGTTTAAAAGGCCCAACCATGTCAAGTCCCCAGACTGCAAACGACCAAGTAATTGGGATCATCCTCAATTCTTGAGCCGATACATGAGCTCGTCGTGAGAATTTCTAACAACCGTCACATTTACTGACCAGATTCTCTGCATCAGCGTGAGCCGTCAGCCAGTAAAACCCATGACGAAAAGCTTGGCCACAAGAGACTTTAGAACCGGCATGATGGCCACAATCTACTTCATGAATCTCACAAAGAATCTGACCTTCCTCAGGAGAGACACAGCGCTGAAATGCCCCAGTGACACTACGATGATGCAACTCGCTATTAGCAATTGTCATTGACTTAGACCGCCGGGTTATCTGCCTAGACAAGGTTTCATCCTCAGGTAACTCGCCCCGGGTCATATAAGCTAAGTATGGCACTGTCCAATCTAGGATGACATGAAGAGCCGCCACCAACTGTGCTTCTGGGTCAGGAATAGCCAAGTCTTCCTTTGTAGGTAACTTAACGGAAGGGTTATGCAGAATATCCAAGAAAGTATTTGGTGGCACCAGCTTACGCTGAGATCCCAGCCGGCTCAAAGCGTCAGCCGCCTCATTCTTCCTGCGATCGATATGCTCCACTTGATAACCCTTGAAGTGCCCAGCAACCGCATCAACTTCACGTTGATAAGCCGCCATGAGGGGATCCTTGGAGTCCCACTTGCCTGAGACTTGCTGAGCCACCAAATCTGAGTCGCCAAAGCACCTTACCCGGCTCAAGCTCATCTCTTTAGCCATCCGAAGACCATGGAGCAAGGCCTCATACTCCGCTGCATTGTTAGTACAAGGAAACATCAACCTTAGCACATAACAAAATTTGTCACCTCGAGGGGAAGCTAAAACGACTCCAGCCCTCGAGCCCTCCAATTGCCTGGACCCATCAAAGTGAATAGTCCAATATGTGTTGTCCGGCTTCTCTTCAAGCATCTGCAGCTCTGTCCAATCGTTGATGAAATCTACCAGCGCTTGAGACTTGATAGCAGTGTGTGGTACATACTTTAAACCATGGGGGCCAAGCTCAATGTCCCACTTGGCAACTCGTCCTGTGGATTCTCTATTTTGAATGATATCTCCTAAAGGAGCAGAACTGACCACAGTAATGGGATGACCCAAAAAATATTGTTTAAGCTTCCGGCTGGCCATGAACACCCCATAAACAAGCTTCTGCCAATGTGGATATCTCTGTTTGGACTCAATAAGCACCTCACTGATGTAGTAGACCGGCCGTTGAACCGGATATTCCTTACCAGCCTCCTTGCGTTCCACCACAATGGCTACACTGACCGCACATGTGTTAGCAACCACATATAACAATAAAGGCTCCTTATCAACAGGAGCAGCAAGGACAGGTGACTCAGCTAGATGCCTCTTCAAATGTTCAAATGCATCGTTAGCAGCATCGCTCCAAACAAAGTCGTCTATTTTCTTCATCATCTGATATAGCAGTATGGCCTTCTCACCTAACCGACTTATGAACCGGCTTAAGGCAGCAACTCGACCCGCCAAATGCTGAACATCATTGACACACGCCGGCTTAGCCAAGGAGGTGATGGCCTTGATCTTTTCTGGGTTAGCCTCAATGCCTCTGTTAGAAACCAGAAAACCCAAAAGCTTGCCTACTGGCACAACAAAGACGCACTTGGCCGGGTTAAGCATCATCTTGTAGACCCGAAGATTATCAAAGGTTTCCTTCAAATCATCTATCAAGGTCTCCTTCGCTCTGGACTTCACCACAATGTCGTCCACATAAGCATGAACGTTGCACTCAATCTGACTGAAGACAGTTTTGCACACATCGCTGATAAGTTGCCTGGGCACTCTTGAGCCCAAAAGGCATAGACACATAGCAGAAGACTCCAAAAGGAGTAATGAAAGTCGTCTTCTCCTGGTCCTTAACAGCCATCTTGATATGATGATAACCAGAATAAGCATCCAAAAAACTTAAGCGCTCACAACCCGCTGTAGCATCAATGATTTGATCAATACGAGGGAGAGCAAAAGGATCAGTCGGACAAGCCTTGTTTAAGTCCGTGTAATCCACACACATGCACTAGGTGGCGTTTTTCTTAAGCACTAGCACCGGGTTAGCCAACCACTCTGGATGAAAAACTTCAACAATGAACCCAGCTGCCAAGAGCCGGGCCACTTCCTCACCAATGGCCTTATGCCTCTCCTCATTAAACCCCCGGAGAAACTGCTTGGCCGGCTTAAATTTCGAATCAATATTGAGAGTGTGCTCAGCGAGTTCTCTCGGTACACCCAGCATGTCAGAAGGTTTCCATGCAAAGATGTCCCGGTTCTCACGGATGAACTCGATGAGCGCGCTTTCCTATTTGGGATCTAGATTAGCACTGATACTGAACTGCTTGGATGAGTCACCAGGAACAAAATCGACAAGCTTGGTCTCATCAGCTGATTTAAATTTCATCACCGGGTCATGCTCCGTGGTTGGCTTCTTTAAAGACGTCATGTCAGCCGGAAAAACATTGTCCTTGTAAAACTTTAACTCCTCCGCTGCACAGACCAACTCAGCATAAGGTGCGTCACCTTCTTTACACTCCAGGGCTACCCCCCGACTACCATGAACCGTGATGGTCCCATTGTAACCCAGCATCTTGAGTTCTAAATAAACATAACACGACCGCGCCATGAACTTGGCATAAGCCGGCCGCCCAAACAGAGCATGGTACAGGCTCTTGATCTTGACCACTTCAAAAGTTAGCTTCTCAGCCCTGGAATCGTGTTCATCTCCAAAGGCTACCTCTAGTTCAATCTTGCTAACTGGATACGCCGACTTGCCAGGAACCACACCATGGAAAACAGTGTTGGACTGCTTAAGATTCTTATCAGTTATCCCCATGCGACGGAAGGTTTCATAATAAAGGATATTAATGCTGCTACCTCCATCCATGAGTAACTTAGTAAATTTGTATCCACCAACTTGAGGGGCCACCACCAAAGCCAAGTGACCCGGGTTATCAACCCGGGGAGGGTGATCCGCCTGACTCCACATAATGGGTTGCTCAGACCATCGCAAGTACTGGGGAACTGCCGGCTCAACGGCGTTCACTGCCCTCTTGTGAAGCTTCTGATCCCGTTTGCACAAACTTGTGGTGAAGATGTGATACTTCCCACTGCTCAACTGCTTTGGATGATTTTGATACCCGGATAGATGTTGCTGCTGACCCCCTTGGCCAGATTGCTGGTTGCCTTGATTATATCCACCCTGGTTATTTTGGTGGCCCTAAAAGCTAGAATTAGAACCACCACCTCCATAACCCGGGCCATGAAAACCGCCATCGCCTGAGCCACCACCCGGCCCATGATTGCTGTCAAACATGTTAGAATTCTTGAAAGCCTTCATGATTGTACAATCCTTCCACAGGTGAGTAGCTGGCTTCTCCCGAGTGCCATGCCTTGGACAGGGCTCATTTAGCAACTGCTCAAGAGTGGGACCTGACCTGCCAGACCGAGGAGACAGCCTCGCCTTTCATCGTTGATTGTTGCCCTGTGCATTGGTGTTAGCCACAAACTCCGAGCTACCATCAGCCTTACGTTTGTTATTGCCCCCTTGACTCGCCGGGTTATGCTGCGGGCCCTTCGCGTTGCCGCCCTTCTTTCCCTTCCATGTCTCTCTTTGTCAAACTCGGGATCCTTGGTACTATCAGAGTCGGCATACTTGACTAGAGCCGCCATCAGCTGGCCCATGTCATTACAATCGCGCTTGAGCCGCCCCAACTTCTGTTTCAGAGGCTCAAAACGACATTTTTCTCCAACATTAAGACTGCAGAGCCGGCATCCATCTTATCAGTTGAATGTATTATGGCTTTAACATGGCGTACCCAATGGGTCATGGACTCACCCTCCTCTTGCTTGCAATTGGTCAAGTCCACAGTCGACATGGGCTTCTTGCATGTATCTTTGAAGTTCTGAATAAACCGGTCCTTCAATCCTGCCCATGAATTGATGGAATTAGGTGACAGCCCCTTGAACCTAGTACGGGCCGTTCCATCCAGCATCATGGTGAAGTACTTGGCTATCACAGCGTCACTGACTTCCAGTAGCTCCATAGCCATCTCGTAGCTTTCGATCCATGCCCCAAGTTGTATGTCGGCCGTGTAATTAGGCACCTTTCGAGGTCCCTTGAAATCCTTGGGCAAACGCTCGTTACGCAGAGCCGGTACCAAACAAGGTACGGCCCCAGTCCTAGTGGTCACACCTGCCTCAATTGAAGTCATCGGATAAATCGAAAGGGGATGATAAGCCGCCTGCTGAACCGCCCGCTCAGCTTCCTGACACAATCTGTCCTAATCAACCAAATTAATAGCTCCATCACGAGCTGGGTCATACCCGCGTGGTGGGTCACGGCGTCGGGCGTTGCTTGAAACGGCTGGTGAGTCCATGTGCCCACTATAGCTCCGGCTTGGACGGGGGTGGGGGGTGGGGGTGGAATGAATCATGTCTCTACTATAAGAATATGCCTCCTGCTGTGCCAGAGCCGTCTGAAGAAGTTCTCTGATCCTTCGCGTTTCAACCACTGTCGGAGAGTCACCCTTGAAAGTGCAATCATGCCCTTAATCATATTTTGATGTTGATGACAACACATATGCTCGGGACTAATCATGTTTATCAAGTATATCTCAGGATTATGTTCCAAAGACCGTGTGCGTGGATCATGACTAGGGACAAAAGCATATAACTCAAGAATGGAGATACAAGATGTTGACTTCATTTATGGTTTGTTCTTGAGTATAGGGATCCCGCACTATTAAGAGGGGATCGATGGATCTGTGAAAAACTTGCTCAAAAGTTGCTATCTATATACCTTGCCTTCGGTCGTCCGGTGTTCTACGAACGTCCGGTCCTTCCTGATTGCCTGGACGTCCGACACTTCCACAACAGAAACATTTTTACGGATGTCTGGAACCCTCCGGACGTCCGACACTTTCACATCAGAAGCATTCTTATGGATGTCCGGCCCCGCTCGGACGTCCGTATCCTATACACTGGATTGTGGGTCACACTTCTCACAGCGACCGGTCGTCCGATGATTGTCGGACGTCCGGACCCATTTGGGCCTCCGGACATCCGACGTTCTCCGGACGTACGGCCATCCTGTACCCCAAACGGTCACTTTTTCCCACCACCTATATATACACCCTTCCCTTCCACGTGATAGGGTTGACCATTCACTTTGAGCCTCACAAGAACACTCCTCACTCTCTCTCTCATTCATCCACAGTAAATCCTAGATTCCCAAGTGTTCTAGGAGCATTTGAGAGAAGTTCTCCAATCAAGTGATAGATCCACTTCTTCCCCTTCTTTGCACCAAAGGAATTCGTGACTTGAGCAAGTTTTGAGCATTTCCCCATCGTTCTTGTTACTCTTGGAGGTTGGAGACTCCTAGGCGGTAGGAGTCATTCAGAGAGGAATCGAACTTTGTGATTACCCTCGGAAAAGTTTGTGAGGGTTTGGAGACCACCCCAAGGTCTACCACTAGTGGTTGAGAAACGCCTCCGTGGTGTTGTCTCAAAGGGAGAATAGGGTGAGCCTTCGTGGCGTTGGTGTCCCTTCGTGGTAACATCCATCCCTCTAACGGTGACTAGCTTCCCTCCAAGGAAGTGAACATCGGCTTACATCCTCGTCTCCCGGAGTTGCGGTTATTCCTAACCTTAACTCTCTACTTGTGGTTACTTGTCTCTTTACACTTACATACATTATATTGTGCTTGCCTACTTACGTGGTTGTGTTATTTGTTTAGTACTTTGTGCTCACGTGCAATTGTTAGGCTCATCTTCATATTCCGCATTATTGCCTAAAAATTGCCAAGTAATAATTAAAATTTGTAATTGTACCTATTAACCCCCCTCTAGGTCCATCTCGATCCTTTCAATTGGTATGAAAGCCTCGTGCTCTATTCTTGTGGCTTAACCGCCCTAGAGCGAGATGAACCCAGATGGGACTCCCTGGTTGTAGATCCTAAGGATAAAGGCGAGGCTTCTTCTGAAGTCATGTCCTTTATGTCTCAGGATCTAGAACGGGCCCTTGCTAAGCAAAAAGAGGAGCATGATGCTTCTCTTGAGGCCTTGGTCCAACTAAGAATAGCCACGTTGTCCGTGGTGCTTGCACCACACTCAAGTGGTGTGGGTCCGAGGCCAACCGTGCCTACATCATCACTTGGTCAACAACCTCCTAGCAATGAACACGCCAGTCCTTGGCTTTATGCAAGACCTCAGGTTGAGAAACCAAGATATAATCCTCAAGGCAAACCTCTTTTACTTACTGCTACTGCCGATTTTGCCTTGTGGAAAGTTGCTATGCAGGATCATCTTCGACATGGAAACGATGAGATGCTGGAGATTATAGAGTATGGCTATCATGTGGTTGATCCAAAGAACCCCACACCAAGAGAAATATATGACAAGAACCTCAATGACACGGCAATCATGTGTATAAGGAGAGGTATGGATGAAAAGCAAAGGAGACCGTTCATACACATCAAAAGTGCCAAGGAACTATGGGAAAGTATTATACGATCCAGGACTGGCACTTCTACCCTCTGGAGTGCTCAATATGAAATTGCCAAGGGGCAATTGCAAAAAATTTGTATGGAAAAAGGTGAAACCCCAATCAACTCCTTAAGCATCTCATGACTCTCACTGCGGATATTGAGTCATGTGAGTGTGACAAGACACAAGATGGATTCAATATGACTAAGAGGTTTCTTGTGGATAAGTTGCTTCATGCTCTTGCTCCATATCATCATCAAATGGTGTGGGACATAAGACAACACCATACCTTCAAGGAAATGACTACAAATGACATCATATCCACCTTCCAACTATTTGAAGAGTCAAAGGCCAATGCCACAAAACATCTTGCCATGCATGGTTCCCCATCATCAAAAATCAATCTTGCATTGAAGGCCAAGCATGTTTGTGAAGATGAGCAAAGTGAAGAAGAAGAAGATGATGATGGTGATGAAGATGGCAATGAGATTGACTCCGACGAGGGCCCTTCGTATGAAGACATGGCTCTTTTTGTCAAGAAGTTTAGCGCCGGAAAATTCAAGGGAAGATTTCAAAAGAAGAAAGTGAGAAAATGCTACAACTGTGAAGAAACCAGTCACTTCTCCAACGAGTGCCCTTATGAGAAGAGAGAAGATAAACCAAGGTTTCCCAAGACCTTTCCCAAGAAGAAGTTGCCAAATCCTTTGAACTCCAAGCTCAAGAAGAGAGATGGAATGGCAATGGTTGCTCAAGAAGAATCTGATCTGGATGATGTTAGTGGTGTTGCCGGAGTTGCTCAAGACTCTCAAAACACGTTGAGGTTAGTAAACAAGAGTGGTGAAGTGGTCACCTACAACTACATGAAAGATTACAAGGGCAACGCTCACAAGTGCTTAATGGCAAAGGCCATGGTTGAAGAAGGAGAGGACCAAAGCTCTTCTGACAAGGTCAAGGTAACTCCACGATCAAATCCTCCCCTTTTCACGCCTTCTACTCCTAGTGATGAGTACCTTGATGCGGAGGATAGCTATGAGGATGATGATCTAGATGATCCTATGATTGCTAAACTTAATAAGTTCATGTGCTCCCTCAAAGGAAAGAAACTCACTATGTTTCGTATGCTTACGGAGATGGTGAGTAAGCACACCATCACCATTAAGGAACTCAAAACCCTCGTCACCGAGGAAAAGGAAAAGTGTGAAATCCTTGAGCGGAAAGTCCAATATGAGGAAGCACGAAATGATGAACTATGCTTAAAAATTGGTGCAAACATTGATGTTCACACTAATGATCTTGCCTCCTTGAAAAAGGCTATTGACTCTTGTGAAGAGTTAATGAATGATAAAAGCAAGCTTGTGAAGTCTCATGCTTCTCTATCTAAGGATTGTGAGCTTCTATCCGTGTCTCTCAAGACTAAGGAAGGAGAGCTCACCGTTCTTAGAAAGAGTTTTGAGACGCTCAAACTTACTTATCTTGAAACTTTAGCCAAGGCCTACTCTTCCCCTATTATAAATGTTGATGCTTGTGCTACTAACTCTAGTAGTGATCTAGCATCTATTCTTGAGGAAAATTATTTTCTCAAGGCTCAAATTGAGAAAGGTCTCATGACATGTGCTCAAGGGCAAAAGAATCTTGATGAGATTTTGAGCCAACACAATGAGGTGTTTGGCAAAGAGGGACTTGGGTTTGACCCTAGCACAAGCAAGAAGAAGATGTCCTCCCAAAAGTGCACAACTCCTCTAAACGAAACTTTTGTAAGAGAAGGGCACAAGAAGAAAGGTAAGGTTGTGAGTGGGAAGGCCACAAGGGGCATGCCCACTCTCAACAAGCCTAAAGAGTTCATGCCTCCTTCCTATGTACTTCGTAAGACTAAGGATGGAGAAGTATTTGCAAAATTTGTTGGTCCTCGAAATGCATTCCGGTTCTATGCTATTTGGGTCCCTAAGACCCTTGTAACTAACTTGAGAGGTCCCATTGCAAAATGGGTGCCTCTAACCAAGTCCTAATTGTGTGTAGGTAAGCTTCTCCGGTGGAGTGAAATGGGTGATTGATAGTGGATGTACAAATCATATGCCCGGAGATAGCAAATTGCTCTATGATTTCATGGAAGCTATTCAACCATTCATGAGCATTATGTTTAGTGGAGGTTCAAAAGGACAGGTACTCGGGTTGGGCAAGGGGGCTATCACCAACGGCATGTCTCTTGCAAGTGTTATGCTTGTCCAATCCCTTAAATACCATTTGCTTTCTGTTCGCCAATTGGCTTCTGTTGGTTATGATACACTCTTTGGACTAACGGATGTGAAAGTCTTTAAGAGAGATACTCTCGAAGTGGCCTTTGTTGGAGAGTTGGATGGCAACCTTTACATGGTTGATTTCTCGAAAGAGAGCACATTCCATGCAACTTGTCTAATGGCCAAGGCTGACAAGGGGTGGCTATGGCATCGCCAGCTAGCCCATGTCGGCGTGAGAAATCTTCAAGATCTCTTAAAGGGGAATCACATCCTTGGACTAACCAATGGCTCTTTTGAGAAAGATCGTGTGTGCAGTGCATGCATAGCCGGGAAGCAACATCAATCAAAGCACCCACCCAAGAACATAGTATCTACTTCAAGGCCCCTGGAGCTCCTTCATGTGGATCTTTTTGGGCCTCCTTCATGGGATAGTCTTGGTGGGAAAAAGTATGGGCTTGTCATTGTTGATGATTACTCAAGATATACATGGGTGTTCTTCCTCAAGTCCAAGGACGAAACGAAGATCACCTTCATTGATCTTGCCAAGCAAGCCCAACGCAAGTTTGACAAAGAAATCCGAGCAATAAGGAGTGACAATGGCTCCGAGTTCAAGAACTATACTTTGGAAGAATTTCTTAGTGATGAAGGGATTGAGCATCAATATTCAGCTCCATACACTCCTCAGCAAAATGGTGTAGCCGAACGGAAGAACCGTACACTTGTAAAGTTGGCAAGGTCCATGTTGGATGAATACAAGTCACCACATAGTTTTTGGGTTGAAAAGCTGTCAATACCGCATGTCATGCATCAAACCGACTCTTCCTCCGCACTATATTGGAAAAGACTCCATATGAGCTTCTAACTGGAAACAAGCCAAATGTCAAGTACTTTCGTGTATTTGGGTGCAAATGTTTCATTCTCAACAAAAGAGAACGGTTAGGAAAATTTCAATCCAAAACAATTGAGGGTATATTTGTTGGTTATGGATCAAACTCTCACACCTATAGAGTCTACAACAAATCCAATGGATGTGTTGTAGAAACTTGTGACGTGGTGTTTGATGAATTTAGTGGCTCCCATGGGGAGCAAGTTGATCTAAGTGATGTAGGTGAAGAAGATTCTTCTCAAGACATTTTGAACATGGGTGTTGGTGCACTTCTTCCTATGGAACAAGAACCTCATGATGATGAAGAAGAAGATGGAGGTCTCACGCATCATCAAACTACTTCAACATCCATACCAACACAAGTTCCTAGTGTTCAACCTATACCCTTAGCCCAAGTTGATGAGGTTGATCAAGTCTCACTTAATGATAATCATCAAGAACAAGATCATCATCAAGAGCAAGAACAAGAAAGTCCAATCATGGATGACGAACCTCAACAAATGCAACATGAACAAGAAGATCTTCCTCCACACGTGAATGATCCATATGTTGAAGATGTGGATGATGGACATGAAGTTGAACCTCGTGAAACCCTCACCTCCATCATGCCTCGAGTGGCCGGTCGTGTTGATGTTGACAAAATCCTCACCGGCATCTCGGAAGGTAGAGTCACTCGTAAACATTTGACAAACTTTTGTGCTCACTTCTCGTTTGTGTCTAGAATTGAACCACTCAAGGTACAAGAGGCATTGATGGACAACGATTGGCTTGTTGCTATGCAAGAAGAGTTGAACAGTTTTGAACGCAACCAAGTGTGGTCACTAGTCAAGAGGTCGTCCACCGAGCACAACGTCATTGGAACAAAATGGATTTTCAAGAACAAGCAAGATGAAAATGGTGTCATCATCCGCAACAAGGCAAGGTTAGTGGCACAAGGGTACTCACAAGTTGAAGGTTTGGACTTTGGTGAGACCTTTGCCCCTGTTGCCCGTCTTGAATCCATTCGTATTTTACTTGCTTATGCCGCTTTCAATGGTTTTACATTACATCAAATGGATGTGAAGTGTGCTTTCCTTAACGGTACTCTACAAGAAGAAGTATATGTGTCACAACCACCCGGGTTCGTTGATCCCTTTCACAAAGACTATGTGTATAAACTTCATAAGGCTTTGTATGGTCTCAAACAAGCACCTCGTGCTTGGTATGATCATTTGAAGAAGTTTTTACTCAATGATGGTTTTGTTAGAGGGGTGATCGATCCCACTCTTTTTACTAAGAGTGACAAGGGTGATTTGATTCTATGCCAAATCTATGTAGATGACATCATTTTTGGTTCTCCTAACATTCATTTGTGCAAGAAGTTTGCGGATTCAATGACCAAGAATTTTGAAATGTCACTCAATACGGATTTGAAGTTCTTTCCCGGATTTCAAATTCAACAATTTCAAGAAGGAATTTTCTTATCTCAAGCAAAGTACCTCAAGGATATTCTAGAAAAGTTTGGTATGTCTGACGCTAGTCCATGCAAGACACCCATGCCAACCAAAATCACTCTCACTGAAGACACAAATGGTACTCCTTTCGACCCATCTACTTACGGCTCTATGATTGGTTCATTGCTTTATCTTTGTGCATCTAGACCAGACATCATGTTCAGTGTATGCATGTGTGCTAGATTTCAAGCTTTCCCTAAGGAAAGTCATCATAAGGCGGTTAAGCATATTCTTAGATACCTTGTTCACACCCCAAAGTTGGGCCTCTGGTACCCCAAGGATGCTAAGTTTGATCTCATTGGGTACACGGATGCGGATTGGGCTGGAGACAAAGTGGATCATAAGTCCACATCCGGTGCATGTCAGTTTCTTGGACGATCCTTGGTGAGTTGGTCCTCGAAGAAACAAAATTGTATTGCTCTCTCTACCGCAGAAGCTGAATACATTGCTGCCGCTAGTTGTGCAATTCAGTTGTTATGGATGAGGCAAACTTTGAAGGATTACGGTATCACCTATAGAAATGTGCCTCTTCTGTGTGATAATGAAAGTGCCATCAATATTGCTGAGAACCCCAAAGATCATCTCCGCACCAAACACATTGATATTAGGTATCATTTCTTGAGAGATCATGTTGAAAAGGGTGATATTCACATTGATCACATTGGTACAGATTTTCAACTAGCAGATATCTTCACCAAACCTCTAGATGAAGCAAGGTTCTGTCAACTTAGGCGTGAACTTGGTATCTTGGAGCTTGACAACATTATGTGAAATCTAGTACCCAGTCATGCATGAATCTAATGTCTTGTCATGATGTAGGCATATACTTAGGGGGAGACTTTCAATTCATGAATGTTCTTGCCCTACTCAATGGATAAAAAGAACCAACACTCTCAAAGTATCCATGGGTCTAGACCTATGGTGCTTTAACATGATGGAGTAGTGACTATGCACTCAAAGTTCAAGTCTTTCTGTGTCATGTCATGTCTACTCAGACATTGTGGCATTAGCCACCACTTGTAGTACATGGCTATGATTGAGTAAGGTAGGATATGAGTTACTACATAATAAGTTTTACTGTGAAAAAAAATTAAAAATAAAAAATGCCTTTCTCCTCATCATGATCAGCACCTGCATTCTTGCCTCCTGTCAAAACTTCAGGTGTCGGACGTCCGTAGGTTCCGGACGTCCGTGTGGTATTTCCCTGCCGGACGTCCGTAAGCATCCGGACGTCCGTATATTCTTCGCTGATTTCTTCGACGAGGCTGGTGGCAGTGGTGTTCATGATGATGATGATGAGGATGATCTTTAATGCTGTTATGTCATTCCCCCTAGTTCTTTTCTTTGGATACTTGATGCCAAAGGGGGAGTAGGCTCCATATGCATGTTACTCTAGCTCATTATGTAATTGAACCTATGTTATGAGTAGTTTGTTGAACTATGTTATGAGTTTGTTGAATCTGAGATTTGGTGAATCTATATGAAGTGTAACTCTTGATTATCGTGGCATCAGTTTGAGGGGGAGCCCTCATCATTTTTGTTTTAGTAGTATCTGTGGTATCACTTTGAGGGGGAGCTCGCTCGCTACTCATTCTTATTATGGTTATTGAGCACCACAACAAATACTTCCGATTACTATTATGAGTATGCATATGAGTTGTCATCAACTACCAAAAAGGGGGGGGGGGATTGAAAGTGCAATCATGCCCTTAATCATATTTTGATGTTGATGACAACACATATGCTCGGGACTAATCATGTTTATCCAGTATATCTCAGGATTATGTTCCAAAGACCGTGTGCGTGGATCATGACTAGGGACAAAAGCATATAACTCAAGAATGGAGATACAAGATGTTGACTTCATTTATGGTTTGTTCTTGAGTATAGGGATCCCGCACTATTAAGAGGGGATCGATGGATCTATGAAAAACTTGCTCAAAAGTTGCTATCTATATACCTTGCCTTCGGTCGTCCGGTGTTCTACGGACGTCCGGTCCTTCCTGATTGCCCGGACGTCCGGACACTTTCGGACGTCCGACACTTCCACAACAGAAACATTTTTACGGATGTCCGGAACCCTCCGGACGTCCGACACTTTCACATCAGAAGCATTCTTACGGATGTCCGGCCCCGCTCGGACGTCCGTATCCTATACACTGGATTGTGGGTCACACTTCTCACAGCGGCCGGTCGTCCGATGACTGTCGGACGTCCGGACCCATTTGGGCCTCCGGACGTCCGACGTTCTCCGAACGTCCGGCCATCTTGTACCCCAAACGGTCACTTTTTCCCACCACCTATATATACACCCTTCCCTTCCACGTGATAGGGTTGACCATTCACTTTGAGCCTCACAAGAACACTCCTCACTCTCTCTCTCATTCATCCACACTAAATCCTAGATTCCCAAGTGTTCTAGGAGCATTTGAGAGAAGTTCTCCAATCAAGTGATAGATCCACTTCTTCCCCTTCTTTGCACCAAAGGAATTCGTGACTTGAGCAAGTTTTGAGCATTTCCCCATCGTTCTTGTTACTCTTGGAGGTTGGAGACTCCTAGGCGGTAGGAGTCATTCGGAGAGGAATCGAACTTTGTGATTACCCTTGGAAAAGTTTGTGAGGGTTTGGAGACCACCCCAAGGTCTACCACTAGTGGTTGAGAAACGCCTTCGTGGCGTTGGTGTCCCTTCGTGGTAACATCCATCCCTCTAACGGTGACTAGCTTCCCTCCAAGGAAGTGAACATCGGCTTACATCCTCGTCTCCCGGAGTTGCGGTTATTCCTAACCTTAACTCTCTACTTGTGGTTACTTGTCTCTTTACACTTACATACATTATATTGTGCTTGCCTACTTACGTGGTTGTGTTATTTGTTTAGTACTTTATGCTCACGTGCAATTGTTAGGCTCATCTTCATATTCCGCATTATTGCCTAAAAATTGCCAAGTAATAATTAAAATTTGTAATTGTACCTATTCACCCCCCCTCTAGGTCCATCTCGATCCTTTCAACCCTCCGCTGGGAGAGCCGACAATCGTGCCGCTGCGGCAATCATGTTCTCCAAAGGATTAGAATAATGACCCGGCGGTACCGGTATATGCTGAGTCGGAGTAGTATGCTGACGAGGGGGGTCCGTCACACGCGGTTGAACCGGCGTCCTAGCCCCGGGCGCCGCGGCCCGGTTTACCTTCAACGGGTTACTGGGTCCTGCCCCGAGTGTGCAGAAAAGGTTTCTAGGCTCATAAACCGTAGGCAAGCGGGACTGGTGCCTTCTCCTCATGATCTCATTTGATGCGTTTTGATCCATCTTAAGCTGAAAATCCTCGGATTGAATCCGCTGGGCCTGAACATCCAGAGCTGCCCGCTCCGCGGCCATCCTGACGTCCTCCGCCGCCAAGTCTTAATTTGAGACCTTGTTGTACTAGACTTAATTTGCATGCTATGTGTCGTGGAATTGTCACGACAGATTTCCTAGTGAAAGGACTTAGTTGTGGAGCCATCGCAACTACGAAGCTTAAAGGGGTTAAAATGGGACAAAGGACACGGGAGTTTATACTGGTTCGGTCCCTTGCGGTGAAGGTAAAGGCCTAATCCAGTTTGAGGTGGTATTGCTATGTCTCGATTACCAGGGAGAGAAATCCGCTTAACCTAGTTCTCGATTTGATGTTACTTGTTCTGAACCGCCGCCAGGTCATCCCTTTATATACAAAGGTGGACGCCCATCGGCTCACAGAGTCCCGACCGGCTCATAATAGCGTCCGGCTCGGTGACTATCTATTCCTGCCTTACAATACAAGTCATATACCTATGGCGGTTTATCTCTACGGGCTTTAAGTCGCCTTTGGGCCTTGGGCCCTTAAGTGAACCGTCATCTTTAAGTGCCTTCTTGGTCTTCATATTATGAATCGCCTATAGGTATAACCCGGCCCCTCCTGGGCGGGTCATACCTAACAGTTATATCCCCAACACTATGTGTGGATGAGTTGTGCTATTTTTTATCCGAACTTTGATGAATGTCGGATGGTTTGCATGAATTTCATCTACTTTGTTAAAATGCTGTTTGAAATGTATGCGGCTAGCATTGGATGGTT